>NC_026000.2:33814851-33955781 GCF_000442705.2 Elaeis guineensis | reverse complement strand
GACACAATCTCGGATGAAAATGTAGGACTCCTTATCTTGTGATGCTCATCGGCCCTCCTCAAAAGGACATTAGTGATGGCATGGGCACTTCCCTTTCGAAAACTCACTCACCTTCACAATGCACCTCTAGTAGAGGCCAAAAAGCAGCTCTAGGCAAGAGAAGAAAGAGGCCCTCTAAAAAGGTCCAAGACCTAATTATGAAGGACAAAGCGATAAGAAGCCCAAATGGTCACCTCCGCAACCCTTCAATCAGAGTAGCAGAATTTTTCAATACCTGCTATGCCAAAGCGGGATGCCCACTGAAGCACTCATTTGAAGTCCCCAGTAATTGATCAAAAGGAGGAGATCTCCCAAGTCGGAGAAAAGTGCCGACAACCCTTCAACACTGGGCGACACAACTCTACCATGACATTGAGAAAGATAACCAAGGCAATACCATCCCTTGAAAGTAGAGCTCTGACTTATAGAAGAGGTAAGCCCAGACGAATTCAAATACCCCACAAATGTTGCCACCATAAAGGCCTCAAAAGTTGTGCTTCCTAAAAAGCAGATACCAGCATTAAATATGAGTCCCACCAAGTCTCCAGACTATACAGCTCCATACCACATTGCTGGAAAGCGTGGTGGGTTCTGTGCATGCATTTTTAAAAATTTACAGCAAAACATATATAGATTAAATAATTTAATATAAATGCATGCATAGATCCAATCTAAAATCACTATACAAGATCTATAATATGAACTAATATGCATGTATTTAAGACTAAAATTTAAAATTCAGCAACTATAGATCATATCTATGTGTAATTAGATCATATCTAATTTATATTTAAATCACATCTAAATATTAATTGAGATCAAAATCTCATACCTGAGCACAGATAGTAGATCACCACATCCAAAATCTGTAGTATTTGATTCTTCATGATGCTTGGCAGCCGCACATGCATCCAATCTCTACGAGTATCCACACAAAGTCCTTATACTGATTGATCTCCTCAGGAGTGCTAGCTCATAAAGACATCATGCTTCGACTGATCTAAGAAAAATCATAAAGATGAAGAATAAAGAGATCCTCTCCTTTTCTTTCTGGATCCACGCATCAGATCTCTACAATAGAGATCAAGAGAAGAACCCTTTCTTCTCAATTTTCTCATGCATAAGAGAGAACCTTTCTCTCTTCCTTTCATGCCCTTAAGAAGCATTTTTCTTCTCTGATTTTTCATGATGAAAATTAAATCTAATCTAATTTTTCATACTAAAAGTTATATAAAATTTTGATCCCTAAAAGAATCCAAAAGAGAGACCCAAGAGAAGAACCATTCTTCTCTCTTCTTCTCCCTTTTTCTTCTTGATCTAGAACTCTAGGAAGCCCCAAATGCCCAATCAGATTTTTTTGATATTTTTTCTTTAAATTTTTATGTTAAAAATTAGATCTAATCTAATTTTTATTTTAGAAAAAAATTTAAAAAAAAATCTGGAAGAAGAACTCTTTCTTCTTCAAGGCTGCGCACAAGAAAGAAGACCCTTCTTCTTCCTTCTTCTTCTCTCGTTGGGAAGAACTTTTCTTCTCTAATTTTTTACTGTAAAATCAGTAAAAAAAATCCCTCTTTGATGCTCAAAAATCAGTAAGAAAAATCTCACAAAATCACACAAAGATGGAATGAGAGGAGGGGTGGGCGTGTGAAGCTTGGGGCATCCACCAACCCTCTTTTCTTTTTGCGACAAAGGAGAAGGGAGGATGCCTCTATTTCACGGAAGGAAGAGAGGAGAGGGGCACACCTCTGGTGGGGCGTGGAGGTTTCTCATCATAAAAGGGTTGTGGCATGGAGATTTATATCACATGAATTTTAGGTTTTAAGTTGGTTAAGTCCTATTTCAAATAGGACTCAAGATCTTGTTCCAACTCTAACTAATCCTTAGACTCAATCCTAACCAATTTAGAAATTAGTTATAACAAACTAACTAATTAGGTCCTAGCCTAATTATGAAATCAATTAGGCCCCAATCCAATTGGAAATTGTTAGATGAAAATCCCATTGATCTAGGGATTGTTTTCTAATGGATATCAGGGAGGGTATTTGATAATAGGGCTTGATCCAATCAAGCCTATTATCCAATAGGATTTGATCCAATCCAAACCTATATAAAACTAATTGAATCATATTCAATTTAAAATTTGATTTGCATCCCTAAGATCAATTGGAAGAAGCTCTGTTATCAATAAGGATGCATCCAATCAATCCAAAGCCAATCTAATTGAATCCAATTCAATTAGATCTGATCCAATCTCTATTATTCAATCAAATTGAGTCAATTAATAATCATATTATTAATTAATTATTCTTATAATTTATCAATCATTAGTAAATAATTTATTACAACTTTTGCATAGGATTAATCATCAATCTCATTGATAATTAAATCCTTCAACGATTCATAATCATCGATCAGTTATTTAATCAGACTGGTACTTCTATGTGTGTGATCCTATAGGTTCAAACCTAATCTGGTAGTACAAGAATAATTTCTGTAATAATCGATGTAACCATCTAGTAATGAGATCTGATGTCCGGATAGACCGAATGTATGCCCAGTAACACTCTAGAACCCATGTAGATATAGTTGCCGTATAATTTATCCCTTTGACACTTGATGCTCAAAGATGACTAAGGGTTAAATTGTCAACCTAAGAAGAATGGTCCACATTGTGTCTCAATCTTAAAAATTCTGTGACTCCTCACTAGGACTACTTTGGCCAAAATTTTACTGAATTGAAACACAGTGATGCATCATCTCTAATTTTACTTGGAGTAGTCAATTCCATCTTGACTCACACTCAGACTTCATAAGTACTTGACTGTATCTAGAAACCTTCTATCATTGAATTAAAAATTCGGATAGTCTCGCACCAAAGCACAGTGAGTTGCTTGCAAGTCACCAAGACAGTCTCAGATTAGAGGGACACATATATCCATATCCCATCAGAGCAATTTTTGATAGCAAAGTACTCTGAAAGTGGTCATGCTCAGTGAAATGTACTGATAAATCATCCATATACCGTACCCATGTCACCACATGTCTTGGTTAAGAGGACAACCAACCAATATGGCATACAACAATCTACACTCGATACAATTGTCATCCTTATAACAATTGTATCATTTGGTCACGAGCAGGATTTAAGAACTACACGATAAATCTTTCTTTATCATTTTGAAAGTAGCTTTAAGGACTTCATCATAATATATGAGTTCTGTTTTGGAAGATATATTCTTTATGATGAATCTGTCAGATAACATTAATCATTTTATAATTCATATACTTATATGGAGTACAATAATCTACAACTGAGATAATTAACTTTAGGATATATTTTCTAACAACTCTCACTTGTACTAAAGTCAATCAGATCTGTATCAAATATCTATCTTTCATTTTAGATTATTGAACTCTTTAGATCTGATTGCTCTAGTCAAGAGTCGGTCAAGTTCTCCTTTCAGTCGATCTTCCTAAGGTCGACTTTATTTCGATCTTATCGAACAAGTTGATTGCAATGCAGAAAATATTTGGTTCTTAGATGGAATATCAATTCTTCAGCTTGAGCTATGGCTCCAGTACTGCTGTCAATATAGAAAGACTGGACCATCAATGTAGAGTGCCACTCTATGCTTATTGATGAACTTTCATAACCAAACAACTTTTTTACCAGCATCAAATATCGTAAAGAACTCCATATCATAAATACAACTGACTACTGACTATTGCATGGAACCTTTCCAGTATGTCGCTTCTCTTTTAGGATAAAAACATAACCTAACACAACTTGGTCATTCCAATCTGACTAGAAACTGGAATCAATATTCCATAAGTTTTAAGTCAGACTCTCCATAAACGAGTCATTAATCCTTAATATTTCATAAATACTTAAGGATGGTTCTAATAACCGTCCAAACCTTTATGGAGAATGGAGATGACAATCAAATTTTTATTTCCTATAATGTAGGGATGTCATTTTCGATTAAGAGAATTTCATCCAAACAACACAAAAAATACTTTTACAGAACTATTAGCCCATTTGTACATACAGGATTCTGCTTCATTCTCAATTAAGCCATACATTCAAAATGTATATTTCAACTTCAAGAAGTTTGATTCAATCTGAATGGACTTGAAGATTACCACAAGAAAACTTCTCATCATAGTCCACACTATAACTTTGATGAAATCTTTTGGCAACTGAACAGAATTAATAGGTCTCTACCTTTTCGTCTGCACTTCTAATCTATTTTAAAATCCACTTACACCCTATGAGTCTTACCCCTTTAGATGAATCAACGAATGTCCATACATTATTAATCTTCATGGACCTCATTTCAGATTTAATGGCTCCAAGCCACTTCTTAAGGTTAGATCTTTGTATTACATCCGTATGGGAGATCAAATCTCTATCTCGAATCTAAAAACTGAAGTATCTGTTCGGGTGATACAGTACTCTACCATATCTACTCAAAGATGCCTTTACATCGGGCTTCGAAATTGATCTAATCAACTCTGGTTTTATTGCTTTGTGTCAGAGTCAGTTTTTTTACCTATTAAGCTTCACTAAGCTTGGTGTTAACGGCATCAGTTTCTTCACCAAGGAATTTTTTTTTCAAAAAAAATGCCTTAAGATACATGAACATCTCATGTCTATCAGGAAGATAGAAGAAATATCCTTAATATAATATTTATCAGATCAAGATTCAAGCTAGTCGATTTGTGAATATTTCACATAAGCTCGACACCCCAAATGTTAAAGTAAGAGAGTATCGAATTATCCAAGTCCATATCCCATATGGAGTTTTGGTAATCGATTTGCTTAGAATGTTCTCGAGCATATATAAGTAGTTTCTAAAACATAATCTCAGACAGACTAGCAAACCCACAGTAGACCGAACCATGTCTAACAAGGTTCAATTCCTCTTTTCAGACATCTTTTTAAACAGTGGTATCCTAGGAGAGGTCCATTGAGAGAGAATCTAATTTTCTTTTAGATATGTCAAAATTTACTGTAAAAGTATTCACTTCATTGGTCTGATCGATGAGTTTTAATACTCTTTGTAGTTGGTTTTTCTACCACATTACAGAATCGTTTGAACATTTCAACTGATTCAAATTTGTGCTTTATAAGCAAGATGCACCCATGCCAAGATACATCGTCAGAGATTTTAATGAAATAGTAAAGTCCTCTTCTGGCACTTATGTTCATGAGTACAAATGCATCAATATGTATTAAACTCAGAACATCATTAGCTTATTCACCCTTTCAAATAAAAGATGACTAAGTCAACTATGCCGAAGGTTGGCTTCAGTGACATTATCTAATCTAGGATGCTAGTTAGAAGTATACTTTATACTAACAAGCTATGATATTGAGTTTATGTTATTTTTAATTATCCACTTATTATTATAGTATCATTCACAATGATATTACAACAATCATACTTATTGACACATCAATAAGATTGGACAATAGTGACAATCACTTAAAATAACATCTTCATGATTGAAAATAAGCTCGACGATTCTTAATGTTAAGACGAAACAGACTTCCATGTCTTGCATTCAGGAGTCTCTTACTATTTTCAAATCTTTTACTATCCAGAAGTCTTTTGTAACTATTTACAAATATGACTTATACTATCGATATCCTATACCCTGATAGTAGTATTATCAATAGAAAAATTTCAAGAAGTTATCATATAACTATCTTGACCAGCAAATATTTGCTGATTTTTTTTAAGCCTGTTTGGATTAGCCTGAGATTTCTTGGTCAATTTGCTCAAAAACTATACTCAACTTTTAATACTGGCTATCAAAGTTAGGTCTGATAATATTTTCATTATCTAACAGTGAAGAAAGTGACAATATTCTAGCCATTTTTGAAATGAGAACAATTAACCTATCAGTATATGAACTACTTTAAGCCTAAAGACTTGGACTTTAGTCTAAAGGTTCTTCCACCATTTGATACGAATTGGTAGCCTCTACCTCTAATTCGAGAAATTACATTAATTTTTTAGCAGGTACTAAAATCCACACAAACTGCATATAAGCTCGAAGATAGCTCGATCAATCCATATGCATCCATGGGTAGGTTCTCCACCAATTATTTCTCCAAACAACTTCTAGTATTTAATTTTGCCTTAGGTTTCATTTCAGTAGGCAATGGGCCTCCACTGAAAGTTTTGGTTAGGTCCAACCATTAACATGACCTACTCAGTGATTCTACCCAAAGAATGATCAAGCTTGAGGATGGCTCGATCAACCTGACCACCATCAGATAGTTCAACAGAGTCATCATATGATGAATGATAATTCCATTATTCAGAGAGAACATCAGACAGATGGTGCCTGCAATGTCAATAAAAAATAATGGCCCATTATCATTCACCTTAATGAGAGGTTATGATCTAGTTATCCTCATGACTAGCTTATTTTATGGAATTAATAATTTAAAAAATTTGATTAAATCTTTTAGAAGATGTCAGTCGACTTACAAGTCATAAATCCTCCCACTGACTTCACCAAGTCATGAAAAGGACTAATAACTAGCAGGTCCAACCGACACATTGTAAATTCTCTCACTGGCTTCATTAAGTCATGAGAAGGATTAGAGACAAGTCGGTCCAATCGATAAATCAATCCAGGATACCTAAATCAGTTATACTGATTAACCTTAACAACATGGGTCAACTCAAGTCACCTAGCGATCTAATCAGCTTAATGATTCGGACTCAACCTTTGAGCCTCAATCAAGGTCCATTTGGTTTTAATCAAAGATATGGACTCGATCATTTACAACTATTATTTTTGATCTGGAGTATCCTTGATCTAATCTAAATTAACTATTAGTTAGATTAGATCAACTACTCATTTTAGTTCATTAAGTCTTTGATTCTAACCTTAGGTCTAACTCAACTAAAAGGACCTGATTTGAGCTATCCCATGTCTCATATTTTATGCAATATCGTTAGATCTTTAATCACAATTCTAGAGCTAAAATAAATTTCTTAATTCTTAATTAAGTATAGCATTAACATGGGTTAAGGTTATTAATTGAAATCATTTCAATTTTGTAAAATAATTTTATATCAATTTGATGTAAAATTTTCTATTCTAAAATCAAGTCGGCTAATCCCTGAACTGAGTTTACTTACTTCAGTGGGTTGACTAAGTTTAATACTTAGTCGGCTAACTAATTATATACAGTAACCATTACTATTTGGCCTGAGACAACTGAGTTGGGTCAGTCAACACTGAATCGATTAAAGCAAGGGACTGGGTCGACTTAGTTCAAAACTAGTCAGCTCAGTTGGCATGCCAATATATATCACATAGTTGCAGATCTAAAAATTTTCACATAAACTGAAATAAAATCAATCATAACAAACTTTAGATCATATCTAAATATTTTATGATTCCAAATTTTATTTTCATGATTAAAATAATTTTAATCATATAGATTAGATGCTTTACTTTTCATACAATTCATGCTTTGTATCACATACAATAAATCCTAGGGTTTCAACATCTAAAATTTTACAGAAAGTAAGTTCTTTCTTTCACGTTCTTCTTCATGGGAACTCACAGTAGCATCCCTACATGCCATGAAGAGCACCTGATCAATACATAAATTATAATGTTAGAAGTATTAAATATTATATTATTTAATCTTTATTAGTTGGTATTTAATGCTTTTTAATCTCTTTTGCAGGTAATTAGGAGATTGAGTCCAAACCCAAGTAATGCTCAAAATCAAACCTAACTCAAGTTCAAAATAAAATTTAAAAAGAAGCCCAAAATGATGAAAGGCCCAAAACCTCTTCACGCAGCCCACACAATGTACAGAAGCTTTGGTGTATAAAAGTTGGTTGCATGGTCTACATAAGAGAAAAAGTCCACAGCATATGAAGTTTGAGAAGGGAATGATTCAAAAAGTCAATTAGTTTTCACATACTATCTAGGTGATTTAAAGTTTAAAAAATAGGGACCCACATGGGAACATTAAAAGAAGAAAGAAGTTGGCTGGGCCTGGCGTGTGGTCACTAAAGCATTCAAAGGATATACAGGACCCAGTAATTTGAATGCATGGAGATGGATGCGCACTGGCAAGCTGGCACGCGAACAGCGAGCGCGGTTTAAATTTATTCGTGGAAGTTCTCGTAGAAAGTGGAAAGGCTAAACAGAAGATAAAATCTATAGAACAGACATGAAAGGATGCATAGTTTTATGAAGAAATACAGAAAAGAGGATAAGAAGAGGCTATTGGGATGCGAAGCAAATACAACTTGAATGCATAAAATGAAGTCTATAAAAAGAAGATCACAGAAGACATCAGGAGACTTTTGGCACCTTCACCATCCTTCTCCACACCAAAATCCATTTCTCTCTAGCACCATCATCTCTCCTTGTGCTGCCATCAAATATTTTTCAACTGTTGTCTAGGAGTCTCCTCACCAGGATGTCAGTGAGCAAGAGTTCCATGGAAGGCTAAATTTTTCCAACTCGAGAAGACGATGAAACCGATAATACAAATTTATTTTCTTTTTTTTTGTAGTTATTTTCTATGCAATGAGATAAAGAATTATTTTATGCTTCATGTTTATTTGATATTCTTTCTTCTTCCTTTAGAGGTTTGGATTCAGTGTGCATAACCTATACTCTTCACAGACACGCTGTGATCTACAGGTGTGGTGCATGCTTAGGAGAGATAAATTATTATATTTTCAATTCAAATCTCTAATTTGTAGTTGAGATAAGGTAATCCATACTCTGGATAGATGAGCCATAATCTAAGGATATGGTTCATTCCTATCTGAGATAAATTACACTGCATCTCAATTATAAATCTCATCATTGCTACATAAAAGTAAAAGAAAATAAAATCTATTTTGCATAGTGGATTCTGAATTTTTGAGGCTTCTTTCCTATTTGATTTTCTTTTATGAATTAAATTAAAATTATTATTTTCTTAGTAGTTAATTAAAATTGATCCACTCTTTCTCTTTTATTAATTATTAAATAATTATCCGAGATCTCTATGGATACGATTCCGATTCACCCTAGTTATGTAGTAAGTTAGAATTGAGTTTATTTTTGGTGCCTTGATGATGCGCACCAAATTTTTGGCACTGTTGTCGGGGATACTTGGCACAGTTGTTTAAAAAAAAAAGTATAGATCACTTTCATTTTTTTCATCAATCTTGATTATCTTGACATAAGGTTGCCCTGGCGTAACTAGAAGTTATGTTGAATGGTTGTCTTAGGGTATGAAAAGGTTGAATTAACTTAAAAATTTTTGTTTGATTTATTTTCTACCTTTTGTTCATAGTTTAATTTATTTTTAGTACTGTCTAACTTAGTCAAATTTACATTCTTGCAAAATTTAAAAATTTTACACTGACACCTCATAAATTATTTAAGAAATTAGAGACCTAATCATAAAATCTAAAAAAAATTAAATTAATTTAATTTAGTCTTGACTGCGTGCTAATTATAAGCTTGGACACTTTGATTTGTTGCATTGCATAGTCATAAATATCTTAAGGGCTAACCCATTAATCAGATAAAGTGAAGATTTCATCACCCCTCCTTAACCCAAAAATCATAACCCATCATTCTGTATTAACCTAAGCCATAATTTTAAAATCAATTAGACGTCAGCTATAAGGTGCTTGAGCTCATTAGGACAAGGCATCTGAAAGAGTTAGATTGGATTAGGATTGGCTAATTGACTGGTGTCTAAGAAAGGGATTCAGGGACAAGAGCCTAAAGAAAGCTGGTTCTCTAATTAGGTCCATCGCGAAAGCACGGAGAGCCTCCCACCAATCTTATGCTTACTTGGCCAGTTAGCTAGTTAGTTTCTGACTTGGAGGGCTCCAAGGTGATCTTGAAAGTTAGGAGCTGTTTAGATTTAAGGTAACCTAGGATAGAAGTAATTTGTTTGAGTAAGTGTGTTGAAAGAAAAAAAAACTTTAACTTAGATTAAGAACTCTTAGGCCTTTCTCTCTAGACCTCTTTTCTCACTTTCAAAAAAAAAATTTGAGATTTTCTGTGTTTGCTCTAAAAGTATAACTGTGGAGGTGTATGCTTGGTCATAGATCATTACAATCAGAAATTCAACTGTTAGATCCTGAAATAGAACGAACTCTTAGAACCATTAGAGCCAACCAAAAGAGAATCATGGACCACAATCACGAGACTGATCCACCACGACAGTTGAAGGAGTACTTCACTCCTTCAACATACACTTACTCTCCTTGTATACAAGTGCCCTCTGTTGAGGCAGTCCAATATAAAATCAAGTCTAGCATGATTCAGATGCTACCGTTTTTTTATGGACTTGCGAATGACGACCCTTACAAACCTCTAGATGAATTTCTTGAAATCTGTTCAACAGTTAAAATCCAAAATTTCCCTGATGATGCTCTCAGACTCAAGTTGTTCCCATTTTTCCTGAAAGATAAGGCTAAGTATTGGTTGAACTCTTTGGACACTGTAATAATTTCAACTTGGGACCAACTTCAAAGGGAATTCTTAAAGAAATACTTTCCTATAGGAAAAACTAATCAAATTAGAAAAGCCATCATAAGTTTTTCCCCGATGGATGGTGAGATATTTCATGAAACATGGGAGAGATTAAAAGAATTGATTAGAAAATATCCACACCATGCCATACCTAAATGGCAATTAGTCCAGTGCTTCTGTAATGGTTTGTCAGAAAAACACTGACAAATGGTTGACTCTTCTTGTGATGGGACATTCATGCTAAAAATTGAACATGAAGCTTGGCAACTCTTCAAAACATTAAGCGAGAATTCATTATATCATATGTCGGCTGCCCGTAGAGACCCTCCCATGGTTGGACCAAAATGAGGTGGAATATATGAGTTAGGTAGTTCTATGGATATCTATAGTAAGGTAGATAAACTATCTCAAAAACTTGACTGACTACTACAAGTCGGGCACACCTCATCCCCATCCGCACAATCACAGGATGTTCATATAATCTGTTCAAGTCCAACACATTCGATAGGTGATTCTCCAACTGCATATCAATTTTCTAAGCTTGCTCAAGAGCAAGCCCACCAAGCTCAAACCCAAATGGCTCCTAGACCAGAAAATGATTCGTACTCAAATACTTATAATCCAGGCTAGTGAAATCACCCAAATTTTTCTTGGAGATCACAATCTATGGCCAATCCAACATCACTTAGGCCTAATCACTAGAAGACACAATTTAGAAACATGTCATACTCTCAATACCTGAATGCCCCACAATCCCAAACCCCTCTTAGCAATCATAGTTCTGCCTTTAAGGAGAAAATGTTGCAAGCATTAAAAGGGCTCAAGATGAACACCCAGCTTCTTCACTCCCACACTCAATCAATAGCCAAGCTAGAGACCTAGATAGGTCAACTAGCCACTGCATTTAGTAGAAGGGAGGAAGGAAAACTTTCAAGCCAACCCATCAGCAATCCTAAAGGGCAGTATATGGCTGAGAGCTCCACTGGCTCTGAAACTTATCCCAAATATGCGAAATCTATAATGACCCTTAGAAGCAGAAAAATCTTAAGCCAGCCAGTCTTAAACCAGCTAGAAGAAAATCAACAATTAGAACAAGTGGTACCAACCAAGCTAGAAAAAAAACAACATTGAGGAGAGGAAGGAACAAATTACACTAGCACCCACACTTAAAGCTCTATTTCCAAGTGCTCTAGAATCTCCTCTACCTCTCGACAAGAAGGGCATTAAGATGAATGAAATGTTAGAACTTTTTAAACAAGTTCAAATTAACCTTCCCCTTCTTGATGCAATCAAATAGGTCTTAGTTTATGCCAAATTTCTCAAAGACTTGTGCACACAAAAGCGTAGATCAAAAGCACAAACACCAATGAAAGTCCATCTTACTGAGCAAGCTAGCTCAATTTTTCAGCACACCATGCCACCTAAACTCAAAGATCCAGGTACCCCAATTATATCCTGTGTCATCGGAGACCTCACGATCAAGAAGGCATTATTAGATTTAGGTGCAAGTGTCAATCTTCTCCCGAGCTCTGTATATGATCTATTTGGATTTGGAGAGTTAAAACCCACGATGGTGACCTTACAACTAGCAGATCGATCCATTAAGGTATCTCGTGGAATGTTGTAAGATGTGTTGGTAAAAGTGGATGAGTTTTACTTTCCTATAGATTTTTTGGTGTTGGACATAGAATTTGGTAGCAATCCTAGCCAAATCTCTATCATCTTGGGATGACCCTTCCTGGCCACAACCAATGCTTGCATCAACTGTAGGACGGGAGTCATGGATGTATCATTTGGAAACAAAAAGCTAAGGTTGAACATATTTAATGCTTCTCAGGGACCATCAACCTATGACTGTAATGAAGTTGATGTGCTAGAAGAAATTATAGAGGAAACTACCCCTACCATGCTTATGCAAGACCCTTTACAGGCATGTTTAACTCACTTCGGAGTAGATGATTTCGATGTCGATGGATATATTGAGGAAGTAAATGTCTTATTAGAACCACCCACTTCTAAAACTACTCCTTTTTGGACTATAAAGTATGAGCAAGTACCCATTCAATCTAGCACACTAGTACCATCATTAGAAGTACCACCTATTCTTGAATTAAAACCCCTTCCAGCCATGTTAAAATATGTATTCCTTGGATCCAATGATACCCTTCCTATTATCATTTCTTCTGACCTAACCTCTAACTAAGAATCTTAACTTGTAGGTGTATTTAAAAAGTATAAAGAAGCAATTGGATGGTTGATTGCTAATTTGAAATGTATTGACCCTTCCATCTGCATGCACCATATTTACTGTGAGAAAAATACCGAACCCTATAAAGATATGCAGAGGAGACTTAATTCAAATATGCGGGAGGTGATAAAGAAAGAAGTAGTGAAATGGCTTGATGCGGGGATTATCTATCCCATTTCAGATCGTAAATGGATCAGTCCAACCCAGGTAGTACCTAAGAAGTCAAGTATTACAGTGGTAGAGAACGAAGAAGGTGAGTTACTTCCCACTCGTGCAACAACTGGTTGGTGAGTGTGTGTAGATTATAGAAAACTCAATACCATCATGAGGAAAGACCATTTTCTACTACCTTTCATTGACCAAATTTTAGAACAACTAGCAAGTCAGGGCTTCTTCTATTTTCTGGATGGATATTTAGGATATAATCAGGAACCTATTTTTCTGAAGATCAAGAAAAAACTACCTTCACTTGTCCTTACAAAATATTTGTCTTCAGGCACATGCCATTCGGACTTTGTAATGCACCGGCCATATTTCAGCGGTGTATGTTGGCCATCTTTTCAGACATGATCGATAGATTTTTAGAGGTTTTTATGGATGACTTTTCAGTGTTTGATCCTACTTTTGAAGATTGTCTCCAAAATCTTAGGAAAGTTCTCAAACATTGTAAGGAGATGAACTTGGTGTTAAGTTGTGAGAAAAGCCACTTCATGGTTTGAGAAGGAATTGTACTTGGACACATTATTTCCGAGAGGGAGATTGAAGTAGATAAAGCTAAAGTTGAAGTAATTTCAAAACTCCTACCCCCAACCTCGGTCCGATAAGTACGATCTTTTTTAGGTCATGCTAAATTTTACAGACGTTTCATTAAGGATTTCAGTGAGATCTCGAGACCCCTGTGCAACTTACTTGCCAAGGACAGCTCACTTGAATTTAATAAAAACTATCTTGACTCATATCATACTCTTAGAATTGCACTATCAATAGCACCTATACTTAGACCCCTAGATTGGACCCTACCCTTTGAAATAATGTGTGATGCATTCGACTATGCCATAGGGGCAGTCTTGGGGCAAAGGATAAATAGAAAATCCCATGTGATTTATTATGTAAGTAAAACTCTCTCTGATGCATAATTGAATTACACGACTATTGAGAAAGAGTTACTTGTAGTTGTGTTTGTCTTGAAAAAGTTTAGATCGTATCTTTTAGGCTCTAAGGTCCTAGTGTACTCTGATCATGCAGCATTAAAATACTTACTCTCTAAGAAAGATACGAAGCCTAGGTTGATCAGATGGATCCTTCTTCTTCAAGAATTCAATTTAGAAATCTGAGATAAGAAGGGTTCGAAAATATGGTAGCAGATCATATTTCTAGAATTTTAGTCAAACACACAAAAGGCATCGATGAGGTTAAGAAAAAATTTTCTGATGAACAACTTTTTATAATCTCCTCTAATCAACCTCCATGGTTTTCCCACATTGTCAATTACCTGGCCATAGGATAAATCCCCTCCCATTGGTCAAAACAAGAGAAGAATTGATCTTCTCACAAGTTAAACACTACCTTTGGGAGGAACCTAAACTATTCAAACACTGCCTCGACCAAGTGACCCGTAGGTGTGTTCCCGAGAGTGAGTTTCAAAGTATTCTCACATTCTGCCACTCCCTAGCATGTGGGGGATATTTCAGTGGAAAGAAGACTGCAACAAAAGTACTGCAAAGCGGGTTCTACTGGCCAACATTATTCAAAGATGCACACAACTTTTGTTGTAGCTGCCCAAGGTGCCAACAGATAGGAAACATATCCAGGAAGGATATGATGCCCCTAACCTCAATTTTAATAGTATAAATTTTTGACATTTGGAGAATGGATTTTATGGGACCGTTCTCAGTTTCTCATGGGTTCGAACATATTCTAGTAGCCATAGATTATGTCTCTAAATGGGTAGAGGCCATAGCAACTCGAACCAATGATCACAAAGTCGTGATCAAGTTCATTCAGTATAACATCTTTAGTCAGTTTGGATGCCCAAGAGCCATCATAAGCGATGGGGGAACACTTCACAAATAGGCACTTTGAAAATTTAATGAAAAAATATGGGATAACCCACAAAGTTGCCACACCTTATCATCCCCAAACAAGTGGCCAAGTAGAGGTCTCTAATAGGGAGATCAAACATATTTTAGAGAAGACGGTTAGGCCCGATAGGAAGGATTAGTCTGTGCGATTAAACGATGCACTTTGGGCTTACCGTACTGCTTTTAAAACACCCATAGGAATGTCTCCTTACCGACTTGTATTCGGCAAAGCTTGTCATCTGCCGGTTGAATTGGAATATCGCACATTTTGGACCATATGGCAATTTAATTTTGACATGAAAAAAGTAGGTTCCAATAGGAGACTTCAGCTAAATGAATTTGAAGAGCTACGCAATAAAGCATATGAGAATGCTAGAATTTATAAGGCTCGAACTAAAGCATATCACGATAAATTCATTATATGAAAAATATTCGAGCCCAATCAAAAAGTATGACTTTTCAATTCTAGATTGCATCTTTTTCCTGATAAATTTCATTCACGCTGGGACGAACCCTTCATTGTGACTCAGGTATTTCCCCATAGGGCTGTAGAACTCAGAGATCCGAAACAAGGGAACATCTTTAAGGTGAATGGTCAACGATTGAAGCTTTACATAGATGAAATTAATGATGGACAATTAATTTTGAATCGATTGATATAATAGATCCAATATCACTATGATACTCAGTACAGTCTGGTTGAAGACTTTAAACTTAGCGCTATTGAGAGACAACCCAATTTATACATTTCTTTCAATTATCTAGCTTCTTTTCATTTTATTAGAAAACCTAAGAAGGACAATCATCCAAGTTGGGAGGAGCACCCCATCTACGGCTCAAATGGAATCACGAACAAATCACACCCCCAAAATATGGACAAACCACCCAACAATGAAGGAGTACATTAAATCCAGGTGGTATCCTTCCTTGTACTTTCTTGCTCTATTTTATTATACTTTGTTATTCTCTTTTTTCATGGAGGACAATAAAAATTAAGTTGGGGTAAAAGAAAACAAATTTAATTGTCCTCAAGTATGATCATGATCAGACCATGGTCAATTTTGTGTACCAAATTTTGTCTGGATTTAAAGTTAATCAGGCATTCTAATTGATGAATGATCAACGATTTAGATAATTTTAGAGATATTAAGGGATAATTATTAAGGAAACCCAATGAATGATAGAGTTGTCTAGACCAAATTTTAAGAGTAATTCCAGAACCCTCTGCCTACCGATCTCAATAAAGAATCTGCTTCATGGGACTTGGGTGGAAAGATCTTGGTATACAAAAAGTTGTCCTTAACATTGATATAAAGGGCTTAGCATTGTCTCGCTGAGTAACTGGGCTCCTTCACCTAAGTAAGTATTGTGGTTCGCATCAAAAGGTGAAAATATCAAGAGACCTGTTATAAAGTCAGTCTTAACTCGTCGTCTTTTTGACTCGAGTCAGTAAATCTGAGTGTTTTACACCTAATACCCTAAAACCAATTGATTTGAGAATCATTGGCTTAAAGCTCGTTACAAGGATCAACTAAAAAGCTTAAGGGGTTAAGACATTGTACTGACTAAAAAAAAAGAGAAAGAGAGAGAGAGAATAAGGGGATTAAACTACAAGAAGACACTACATCAATCTTTTAGCAAGTTAGAGGATTTAAAGAATAAGGTGGGAAGTTGGCAAAAAAAATAAAAAAAAATTATGGACTTTGCTTGACCACTGAATGGGTAGAATTGATAATCTGATGAAGTAGCTCTTTGATGATCTAGTCGAGTATCAATTGACTTGAGAATTGCCTAGGATAACTTTTAATTCAAGAATGAGTCGGTGCACAGTGCCAATTTATCTATTTTACTTGAGGACAAATAAAAATTTGAGTTGGAGAGTGTGATCAATACATGAATTATAATATTAAAAGTATTAAATATTATATTATTTAATCTTTATTAGTTGGTATTTAATGCTTCTTAATCTCTTTTATAGGTAATTAGGAGATTGAGACTAAACCCAAATAATGCTCAAAATCAAACCTAACTCAAGTTTAAAATAAAATTCAAAAAAAAGCCCAAAATGATGGAAGGCCCAAAACATCCTCACGCAGCCCACACAATGTACAGAAGCTTTGGTGTATAAAAGTTGGTTGCATGGTCTACATAAGAGAAAGAATCCACAGCACATGAAGTTTGAGAAGGGAATGATTTAAAAAGTCAACAAGTTTTCATGTACTATCTGGGTGATTTAAAGTTTAAAAAATCGGGACCCACATGGGAACATTAATAGAAGAAAGAAGTTGGCTGGGCCTGGCATGTGGTCACTAAAGCATTCAAAGGGTATGCAAGACCCAGCAATTTGAATGCATAGAGATGGACGTGCATTGGTAAGCAGGCATGCGAACAACGAGCGCAGTTTAAATTTATCCGTGGAAGCTCTCGTAGAAAGCGAAATGGCTAAACAGAAGATAAAATCTATGAAACAGACATGGAAGGATGCATGGTTTTATGAAGAAATATAGAAAAGAGGATAAGAAGAGGCTGTTGGGATGCGAAACAAATACAGCTTGAATGTGTAAAATGAAGTCTATAAAAAGAAGATCGCAGGGAACTTTTGGCACCTTCACCATCTTTCTCCACACCAAAACCTATTTCTCTCTAGTACCATCATCTCTCCTTGTGCTGCCATCAAATATTTTCTAGCTGTTGTCCAGGAGTCTCCTCAGCATCAGAATGTCAGTGAGCAAAAGTTTCATGGAAGGCTAAATTTCTCCAACTGGGGAAGACGATGAAACCGGCAATACAGATTTATTTTCTTTTTCTTATATTTATTTTTCATGCAATAAAATAAAAAATTATTTTGTGCTTTATGTTTATTTGATATTCTTTCTTCTTCCTTTAGAGGTTTGGATTCAGCATGCACAACCTATACTCTTCACAGACACGCCATGATCTATAGGTACGGTATGCACTTAGGAGAGATAAATTATTGTATTTTCAATTCAAATATCTAATTTGTAGTTGAGATAAGGTAATCTATACTCTGGACAGATGAGCCATAATCCAAAGATATGGTTCATGCCTATCTGTGATAAATTACACTGCATCTCAATTACAAATCTCATCATTGCTATATAAAAGTAAAAAATAATAAAATCTATTTTGCATGGTGGATTCTAAATTTTTGAGGCTTCTTTCCTATTTAATTTTCTTTCATAAATTAAATTAAAATTATTATTTTCTTAGTAGTTAATTAAAATTGATCGTCTCTTTCTCTTCTATTAATTATTAAACAATTATCTAAGATCTCCGTGGATACGATCTCGATTCACCCTAGCTATGCAGTAAGTTAGAATTGGATTTTTTTTTTGTGCCTTGATGATGCACACCAGCACCCTATTGAATAGGAAGAAAGGGTCATATAACCCTACTTGCTCTTATGATCGGACGGCCTAGTGATTACCCAATCTGAGTACTTTGCTACTTAGAACATCTAATCTAATTCACATATCATATATGCAAAAATTTAGATCTAATCTAAATTATATTAGATTTAATTTTACATTAGATCATATCTAAAATCAGGTCATAATACATCTCATGCATTGCTAAATCTAGATTTCAACTCTACATGCATATATGTTTATGTCATAATGAACCTTCGCTCTGATACCATTTGCTTGGAAGCATGGTGGGTTTTGTCCATGTATTTTTAAAAATTTATAGTGAAACATACATAGATTAAATAATTTAATCTACAATGCATGCATAGATCAAATTTAAAATCACCATACAGGATCAATGCATGAACTAATATGCATGTATCCAAAATTGAAATCTAAAATTAAGCAAGTATAGATCATATCTATGTGTAATTAGATCATATCTTATTTATATTTAGATCACATCTAAATATTAATTGAGATCAAAATCTCATATCTGATGCGGATAGTAGATCACCGCATCCAAAATCTATGGTACTTGATTCTTCATGATGCTTGGCAGCCGCACACGCATCTGGCCTCTACGGATATCCACACGAAGTCCTCGTGCTGATCGATCTCCTCGAGAGTGCTGGCTCGTGAAGACATCATGCTTTGATTGATCTAAAAAAAATCATGAAGATAAAAAATAAGGAGATCCTCTCTTTTTCTTCCTGAATCCACGCATCAGATCTCTACAATAGAGATCAAGAAAAGAATTCTTTCTTCTCAATTTTTTCACGCATAAGAGAGAATCTTTCTCTCTTCCTTTCATGCCCTTAACAAGAACTTTTCTTCTCTAATTTTTTATGATAAAAATTAGATCTAATCTAATTTTTCATGCTGAAAATCATATGAAATCCTGAGCCCTTTTTCTTATCTTCTTCTTCCTTTTTCTTCTTGATTTAGAACTCTAGGAAGTCCCAAACGTCCAACCAAATTTTTTTAATATTTTTTCTCTAAATTTTTATATTAAAAATCAGATCTAATCTAGTTTTCATCTTAGAGAAAAATAAAAAAAAATCTAAAAGAAGAATTCTTTCTTTTTCAAGGCTGCGCACAAGAAAGAAGACCCTTCTTCTTCCTTCTTCTTCTCTCGTTGGGAAGAACTTTTCTTCTCCAATTTTCTACTGTAAAACCAGCAAGAATAGCCTCTCTTTGATGCCTAAAAATTAGTAAGGAAAACCTCACAAAATCACACAAAGATTGAAGGAGATGAGGGGTGGGCGTGTGAAGCTTGGGGCGTCCAACTCTTGGATGCCCCAACCCTCTTTTTTTTTGTGACAAAGGAGAAGGGAGGATGCCTTTTTTTCATGAAAGGAAGAGAAGAGAGGGGCACACCTCTTGTGGGGTGTGGAGGTTTCTCACGGTAAAAGGGTTGTGGCATGGAGATTTATATCACATGGGGTTTAGATTTTAAGTTGGTTAAGTCTTATTCCAAATAGGACTCAAGATCTTGTTCCAACTCTAACTAACTCTTGGATCCAATTCTAACCAATTTAAAAATTAGTTATAACAAACAACTAATTGGATCCTAGTCCAATTATGAAATCAATTAGGCCCCAATCTAATTGAAAATTAGTTAGATGGAAACCCCATTGATCCAGGGATTGTTTCTTGATGGATATCAGGAAAGGTATTTGATAATAGGGCTTGATCCAATCAAGCCTATATAAAACTAATTGAATCATATTCAATTTAAAATTTAATTTGCATCCCTGAGATCAATTGGAACAAGCCCTGTTATCAATAGGGTTTGATCCAATCCAAACTTATATAAAACTAATTGAATCATATTCAATTTAAAATGTGATTTGCATCCCTGAGATCAATTGGAACAAGCCCTGTTATCAATAGGGATGCATCCAATCAATCCAAAGCCAATCTAATTGAATCTAATTCAATTAGATCTGATCCAATCCCTATTGCTTAATCAAATTGAGCCAATTAATAATCATATTATTAATTAATTATTTCTCTAATTTACCAACCATTAGTAAATAATTTATTATAATTTTTGCATAGGATTAATCATCAATCTCATTGATAATTAGATCCTTCAACGATTCATAATCATCGATCAGCCATTTAATCAGATAGGTACTCCTATGTGTGTGACCCCATAGGTGCAAACCTAAGTCGGTAGTATAAAAATAATTTTTATACTAATCGATGTAACTATTTAGCAATGGGATCCGATATCCGGATAGGCCGAACGTATGCCCAGCAACACTCTAGAATCCATGTGGATATAGTTATCATATAATTCATCCCTTTAACACTTGATGCTCAAGGATGACTAAGGGTTGAACTGTCAACTCAGGAAGAGTAACCCATATTGTGTCTCAATCTTAAAAGTTTTGTAACTCCTCACTAGGACTACTTTGTCCAAAGTTTTACTAAATTAAAATATAGTGATGCATCATTTCTAATTTTACTTGGAGTGGTTAATCCCATCTTGACTCGTACTCAGACTTCACAAGTATTTGACTGTACCTAAAAATCTTCCATCATCGAATTAGAAATTCAGATAGTCTGGCACCAAAGCACAGTGAGTTGCTTATAAGTCACTAAGACAGTCTCAGGTCAGAGAGACACATATACCCATATCCCATCAGAGCAACCCTTGACAGTAGAGTGCTCCAGAAGTGATCACGTTTAGTAAAATATACTCCGACAAATCACCCATATGCCATATCCGTGTCACCATATGCCTTGATTAAGAGGACAACCAACCAATATGGCATACAACGACCTATATTGGATACAATTATCGTCCTTATAACAATTGTACCATTTGGTCGCAAGCAGAATTTAAGAATTACATGATAAATCTTCCTTTATCATTTTGAAAGTAGCTCTAAAGACATCATCATAATATATGAGTTCTATTTTAAAAGATGTATTCCTTATGATGAATCTGTCAGATAATATTTATCATTTTATAATTTATATACTTGTATGGAGCACAATCAGGCAAATCTTCTCTGATTCATAAAAGTGATACAGCACTAATCAGCATTCAGTGCTTGGCATGTGCACAAACCCACAACTTCAAAAGTTTGCTCATCATATACAAGTGAAGTAGAAGCTTCAGACAATGTTAAGAGAGATTCTAACTCGAGTGCGAAACTAATTCAGTCGATCGATCTGAGCCATTCAAGCCCTTGATTCAAACAAAGAGCCAATAACACCAATATCATAGAGAAACAAAAGCTTCGAATAAGAGGTAAACATGTTGAAATATATATTTTTTATTAATTAAAAATATTATTACAGAACTTTACTGAGGCAAAGACATAAGAAGCAAATATAAAAAGATGAAGACCTAGTCTTCATTTGAAGAAAATACCTTGACCTCCTCATCACTATTGTCGAATGGAGGTGCCTCAGATCTAGTTTCGAAACCATCTTCTTCATGCATACCTTGTAGTCTTTGAAGCCTTGGATGAACCTAATCGAAGATGCCTTGATGACCTTATCCTCAAAATCTGCCAATGCTTTGTACTCATCGATGCATCCAAGCTTGGCCTCGATGAGAACCTCCATTGCAGCCTTAGTGAACCCCTTTATTGCCCAGGTAGACAACCCAAGATGGGGGGGGGGGGAGGGGGGGTGAATTGGATTTTTAAAATTTTAAGCAAGTATGTGTAATGAATTAAGACAAAATTAAATGCTAGAAGTAAAGAGATAAGTTATATACACAAACACAATATGTTTTATAGTAGTTCGGTGCATACCAAACATCTACATCCATTCTCCAAGTGACTCCTTAAAAATTTTACTATATTCCTATAGAATATAGCAATTTTATTTTCATTGGGATCACAAACAATCCAATTGATTTTTCTCAGGTCAACCAATCAGAACCTTTACAAGCCTTATCTCAAGGCTTTTAATCTAATTCAAGGTTTGGATTAAACCATCTCTTCAAGTTTCAGTCCTTTTGAAACTTGTTACAGAATTCTAAAAATAAAAATTTTACAAGTAAAAGTCCTTGAGTAGGCTGATTTGTTGTCGTTGAAGCTTACTTAAAGAAGCTTTGAATGCTTTCACTAAATGCTCTTTTTCTTCTTCTTGGATGCCCTCACAAAAAAAGTCAAGAGAAATTAATTAGGAGTGGTTGAACACTCTTGAAGAATAATGAATACTTAAGGCTCACTTTTTTCACTTAAATAGTGCTCTCCTTTTTGTTCCTTTGTTTCTCTTATATCTTTTCTTGATTCCCTATAAGTCTTGAGTGATTTGAGGCCAAAACTAGCCATTTTTGGCTAGTTGAGTTGAAATATAATTGGTAAAATAATTTTTAGATGAAATAGGATACACTATAGAACTAGCCATTATGCCTGTCAGAAGAAGTCGAGTCAGCTCGAAATGATCTCAAGTCGGCTTGATTTATCTTTCAGTCGGCTCCACTGTCTTTCAAGTTGGCTCAACTTTAGATCTAAAAAATTTAACTTTCTGTCCCTTTGAGAGAGTCAGCTCGGATTATTTTTGAGTCGGCTTGAAATCACAAATCCGAAATACATCTTTCTATTTTTTTGAGAGAGCCGACTCAGATCTTTTTGGAGCTAGCTTGACTTTGAGTCAAGCCACCGTGCTAGTGTTCAGTTGGTGCTAGAGTCGACTGCTAATCTAGTTCATGCCGGAGTCAGCTTGGTTCCATCAGGAGTCGACTCCACTTCTTCAAAATGATTTTTCTCAAATAATTTGATTGCAAGCTTATTTTTCTTGGTTCAAATGGTCCTCAATTGTTTCTAACCTTTTCAATAGTGCTATCTCTCTACAAAAATATTCTTCAAGACAGTTGAGAGACATTAGTTTAATTTTATGCTCTAATATTTTATCATCATCAAAATCATTCCTAGGATCAATAATTTTGATGACAAAATATCGAGCATATAGATATATATATAAGGTAAAAATTTTCTCAATTTGAAATAATATATTGTCCCTAAAATGAATGGTATCAAGAATATAGTGATATTATCAATATTTACATCACAATGTACACTATATGCATGAATTAGGTAAGTGCTAATTCTTAAGGTTAACAGGAGTGCATGCATAAAAATTTATCTTTATAGAACTTTCGTGGAACTTTCTTTTAAACTTCCCCTTAAAAAGCGCTCCCCCTTAATTATTAAAGATTTTGACAATATGTTTAAAATTTTTTATTAAGTTCAATATTTTTTGTTCTTTCTCTTTTAATTATTGACAACATGCTCAATATTTTCTTCCTCCCCCTTTTTGTCACCATCAAAAGATGAGGAAAAAATGAGACAAAGTATGGTAGAATAAAGTGAGCTTTCATTAGATGATAAAGTTCATCACAAGATTGTATTGTTTATGAAATGTTGTTCCTCAAACAATACAACATTGGATATCACAGCTCAAGGATAAATAAAAGTAAGAACAGCAAAGTCAAGCAACAACATAATAAGTCCTAGACATAGAATATCTACTCCTCTTCAAAAAGAAACTCAATGATAGGTGGAGAAAAAGATGAGGAGGGGGTAGTTCTCTTACTTGGATCCCTGCAGAGGGCCCAGAGCTAAGAGAAGGAAAGCCAGAACTAGTTCTAACAATAGAACTTAAGGGTGGTCAGGTTGAGGAAGAGGGCTGAGGCTGGGGTCTAGGCTAGCTAGGAGGGGGTCAGGATTGAGGTGGGAAGATGCAAGAAATTAGCAGCCCAATCTGCAACTCAAGCCATCGCATCACTGTAATCAAGATCCCAATGTTGCCTTGCTCCAAAATGATTGCATCTTCAACTTTCTTGGCAACTCAGGTATCCTGCTAAATCCGATGAGCAATATCACTAGAAATATCAGAACTCTGACTTTGCATCCTCTCCAAAACCTCCAATCTTTGAGCTACACCTCTGATCTCTTAATGAAGCTTCTCATACTATCTTTGTGAGGTCTACCTGAGCTCATCATGCCTCTGAAACATCTACTGTCGAAAGTCAGTGAACATAGCTTCAACTTTCTCCACTATCTGCTTTACTACCCCTTCAAAACTAAATGTTTGATGCATGCGAGGGGTGTGAAGAGAGACAGATGCTCCAAATCGATGCTCTACTACTGTTGATGTAGGAGTCGGTGCTGGTGCTGGTGAGGAAGGTCTTGCTGCTAGTGTTGGTGAGGATGGACCTGCTGCTGCTGATGGAGAGGAGAAAGGTGATCTGGATGAATGCGAAGGTGTCCCCTCAATCTGCAGAGCTCTCTAATCCTCATCACCTTCACATATCCAATGGTCATCTACCTTTTTATATCCCATGCGGTGGAGTGAGTGCTTGGTGTAATAGTCTGTATATGGTAGAACTTTAAAGTCTTCTCCCTCCAAATTGACTTTATCATCAATAAAGATCAGTGTGAAAACCATACCATTGGAGAGACAGGCTTTTGTCCTGGATTTGTCCGCAGTATTATTTATCTATTCCCTTATTGTTGCCCCGAGGTAGCAACCAAAGAGGGGTGGGGGGATGAATTGGATTCTTAAAAATTTTAATCAAATTAAATTTTAAACAAAATATGTGCTTGAATTTAAGCTATATTAAGTGATTGTATGATATATGCAATAGAGTTACAGCGATATTAAAATATCAAAAGCAAAGTATAAATGTAAAATAAGGATTTAAAATAAATAAATAAAGTAAGAATATAGGCAAGATAGCACAACACAAACATACAAAATTTATAGTGATTTAGAGTAATCCACTCCTACATTCACTACTCAAGCTTTTCTTAAGAATTTTACTATAATCCTCTCTTGATTGCAATGTATTTATTTTTCCAGACTCACAAACAAAATTCAATTGATTTTTCAGGATCACCAATCAAAATCTTACACTGTTAGTTTTCTGAGCTCACTAACAACCCAGTTGATTTTTTGAGCTCACCAACCAAACCTTAAACTCATCCAATTATGAGCTTGGACCAGTCTAATCCTTAAGTTTCTTTTCTCCCAAAAAAACTTATAAAGAAATCAAAGTACAAGTATAAAAATTTTAGTACAGAACAAAAATAAGAAAAGAACTCTTTTGTGCCCAAAGAAGAGGTTGAATCGTTGCTCTCTTAGAAGATTGCTCACTCTTCTTTGAATGCTAAAAGGATGTTTGAGATATTGTGGAAGATCTCTCGTTAATGCTCTTTGAATTTGAAGCTTGATTCCTCTCTTTTTCTCTCTTTTTTTTGGATATTCAATGAAGCTCACAATTTGAAAGATTCTCTCTTTTTGATCCAATTTTTTTTTTATTTTTTTTATTTTCTACCTTTAAATAGGCTTGATATTGGCTGGAGATAGAGATTGAACCATTGGAGGGGTTTTACTAGTCGTTGGAGTGAAAATTACCTTATTGGAGAAGTACAGAAAACTAGTCATTGCAGTCTATCTTGAGCTTGGGGTCAACTCCTTTTCTCTTGGGGTCGACTCCAATTGCCTTTGAGTTGACTCGAACTGGTCTCGAGTTGGCTTGACCATAGGATCTAAAAAATCAGCTTTCTATTTCTTTGAGAGAGTCGGCTCGGATCTTCTTTCAGTCGGCTTGGCTACATGCCAGTGCTGTCCCAACATGCCAGAGTCGACTCCAATCTTTCTGGGGTCGACTCCAATCCTCCTAAAACTTGAAATTGATCATTTTAATGCCAGTTTTAGTGAGGGGGTCGGCTTCTTTTGCTCTGAGGTCGATTCCACTAAGTTAGAAACTCGATTTTTTTTTTAATTTCTTTGACTTAATGAATCTTGAGAAAATCTTTTTCATAGATTATTTCTTCAATTTAAACACCTGAAAAGACCTGCATTCATTCTTGAAATACATAGTTAGATTCATAAATACTCAAAGTTTGATGATCATCAAAATCAATCATGGGGTCAACAATCTCTCCCTTTTTGATGATGACAAAATTTTAAGTATATATGCAAAAATAAAATTAATGTGTTTCAACTAATTGGCTAATATAGATCATATAAATGCACACTAATGAATGCTTGAATTAATCTTTTGTTTCACTGCACATAATTCATATACTCATATCAAAATAAATTCTCAATTCAAATCAATGAGTATTTAGGTTTCAAGCATCAGATTGATGAGCATCTCCATAATTAATTCATGCCTCAAGAATTAATTCATGAAGCATATACTCAACATTCCTCTTCTCTTTTTTGACAACATCAAAAAACTCATGGGAAGGAGCAAGAAAAGTGATCAAAATCAATAAGAATGTATCAAGATGAGAGATGTATTAAATTCAAAAAATCAATTCAAATAAATCATCTCCCTTTTTAAAAGTTGTCTTTTGATTCAAAATAAGTTTAAAATATTTTTTTCTTCTTAAAATTAGCTTGAATTCAGAATCCAAAATTGTTCTTCCCCTTTTGAATGAAGTTGACTCTATAATCAGATTTTTAATCAAATAAGTAATTGCTTTGAACTTGTAAAAGGAATAGAGCTTTCCAAAATATTTTAGCAATGAAATCAAGTATGGGATTTACCTCAAACTTCATTCTTTCTTTTTCTTAATAGAAATTTATCATTTAAATTTAGAAAAGGTATGTATCTAGAATGTATCGAACAAATCAATAGTGAAATCAATGGTCAAAAATTAAGTTTCTAAATTCATTTCTTAAGCAAAAATCACCTTGATGAAGATTTTTCAAGGCACATCAAAAATTTTATGTTATATTCAGATTTTCAAATATATTTCAAAATTTGAGGTACATATCAAAATCATTCCTTAGATTGAAAAGATGTTTCAAATTCAATTTAACTCTAATTAATAGTCAAAAATGATTTGGCAATGAAATTAAATGGAATAAGCAAATGAAAACTCAAATAAAAATCAAGGCTCAACCAAGTATATGAAGGCTTAAATCAAGAAATTAAGATCGAGTTGAATTTTCTCAATAAAGCAAACGAAGGCTCAAATTAATTTAAATTTTCAATCAAGGCAAGATGAAGCATAAAAAGCATTTCTCACCTTTTATTTGATAGATAAAGCAATACATTTAATTTAAAAAACATAATGAACTTCAAGGGTTGCAAGCATATTTATACCACTAGTATTATACATTGATTTAGTTTAATTGATCATTCATATCTCCCCCTTTGTTTTGCAAACAAAGCAATTTCATTTACCAATAGGCAAATTTAATATCTTTTAAATTTAGATTCTCATATACTTTTAGTTGATTGATCATATTTTCCCCACCTTACTTTTGGAAATAAGCCAATTGAAAAATTAAGTACAATATGAAAGTGTATCTTTCAATTAAGTGAACTAAAAATCAATTAATCCAAGTATCAATCAAATTCATCCAAATATACACCAAATTTTTCAAAAGAAATTTTTTTTCATTAACTTCTAAAGGATGTTTGCATAAGATATTTACAATGATAACAAAAACATTTAAAAGTCCAAAAGGTGTAGCTTGCACCTATAACAAAGATGGAATTCTAGGAGAAACTAAGGTCCTATAATGTAAGTCCTAGCATCCTAAAGATAGATAGGTCAGGTGGCTCTAAGAACTGGGTCTAGGCTGAGATGGGGATGGTGATCTAGTGGCTCTAGAAGACTGGCCCCAATTGCCAGCTCTCTCTGTGGAGATCATCTGCACTATCTTGTCTCCCTCCTCTCTCAGATGAGTGATCAGTCGCTCGACCTATGTACTGACAGCACTGATAACCCTAGAACTGATCCTTTTGATCAATACATTCTCATCCCATTTGAATGATGGTCTGTCTGAGCTCTCTAGACGATCAACCTATATTTGCTCTGTTTGAGCTGCTTGCTGCTAACTCCTCCATCTGAATGTCTGCTGTAGGAACTACCTCAGGAGCCTCATCCTCATTAGTATCATCTCTTCTCCTGATCCAACATCGGCCAATCTTCTGAAATCTCAAGTGATGTAGTGATCGAGCATTGTAGGTGTCTACGTGCAACAACTCTCTCATGATCTCCTCCTCTAAATCTACCCTATACTCTTGAAAAATGAGAGTGAGAACCATGCCATAGGGTAGTGAAGCCTTCGATCTGCCTGCAACATCCTCCATGAATCTGATCATTAGGACTGGCAGATTTAGGGGAGTCTTTATAATCACATGGTATATGAAACAAATATCTCTACTGGAAATAAAATCAAATCTGTCCATTTTTGGGAAGAACACTCGGTTTGTCATATGATGATGGAGGCACATCGCAGTACCCAACTGGTTCACTTTCACCTCCTCTATCTCATTTTCAACTTCTCTTCCCAAAATAAGTGTAAGTCTAGTAGATTTTCTATCCAATTTGTGTTCTTTAGATCCTTCAGCTTTCATTCTCAAAATCCTTGCCAGATACTCAGCATCAAAGCAAATTTGAACATTTTTCACTTTACTTCCAATTACTCCATGTGCAGATTTAGATTGGCAAAGAATTTCCTAACTAGGTTGGGGTATGTTAGAACTTTGAGAGAACATAGATATTCCCAACCCATAATTTTAATTTTCTGCCCAAATCCAAATCCTTTTATCTCCAAAAGTCCAAAATCAATGTTTTTCCCTATGCACACAACCTGGGATGAAGAGGTGGATCATGAAGGAGTTACCTGTGGTGGAGAAGGAGCTGCAGGAGGTGGAGAAGGGACTGTAACTAGCTAAGATGGCTGTCCGAGCTCATTACACTGCTTGCTCCAGTGCTCACGAACTGGAGGAGGACTTGGAGAACAGCTAGAGCTTGAAGAATGGCTAGGGCTCAATGGTTCCACATGAGGATGCCTCAATCTCTAAGTGGTTCACTTCGTGGGAGCCGTGGAGATCCGAACCATAAAAAATTCGATAAAAAATTGAAGAGGAATGATCGTTTTGGGGAGGAAGAAGGTTTGGAGTGGGTTCCAGTTTGAAAGAAAATGAAACAGAGGAACACAAAAATGAGATGGCTCGATTTACAAAACCATGTTCTGAAAAAGGGGTCGACTCATCTCAAATTCGAGTCGACTCCTTGAAACAGAAAATAGTTCAAGGAGTTTCAAAAATTGGGGATTTGATCAAATTGAGAAATAAATCAATTGAAAATCAAAATAGAGATTGAGAATGATGTTCAAATTAAATCGGAGGGGAATTAGAATTGATCAATTGGAGGTATAATAATCAAATCAAGTGAATTCAAGAGGGAAACTAGATAAAGGCTCTATAATGAAGTTTTGACTAGGGGGATGTTTAATCCTTAAGGGTTGAACTAAAATGCAATACAAAATATTAAGCACCAATCCTTTTATGAATTAATGACTTATCTTCATCTACTTAGGTCATGTAAATTTTAGAAGAATTTCAATAATTAAGTATTTTATGGGGGAATATAAAATTTTAGTTCAATTTGTCATTTTTGCAATCAAATAGATCCATGCATAATCATGCATATTTTAATTTAAGTTTTCAAGGAATGAAGTGATATGAGAGGGCTAAAAGATCATGCTGAAATTTGAAAAGAATTTAAGCTCATGTGAATTAAATATTATGCATAGAAGAGAGCATGTTGATTTTGAAGTTAGTATACAATCAATAAATTCAATTATTCGAACAATGATAAATCATCAAAATTAATCACTTACTCTACATAAATTCAGAAAATATTGATAGCATGAAGTAGAAAAAGTTTAGATTTTACCAAGCATCATTGCCCATCCAATTTCATTTTCAAGACATCCATCCAAAAGAAATTTTCTCTTTTATGCCATAGGATCCTTGGTATACCTATAAAATCACTTCTTGATTTTTGCTATCCAAGCTTTCCTGGATCCATGGGAGTTAGTATTCAAAGTTTCTTTTGGAATCCAAATTTGTTTGACTAGTGTATGGCCAATTCTTTTGATGTTACACTCTAAAATTTTATGGCCAATTTGGTTATATTTAAAGTATTTAATAGAATAATTTTTAAATGAAGCTTTTTGATGAACACTTAATTTAAGTCATTAGAGACATTAAATATTATGGTAATTGATGGTATTTTATTGAGTTTTGATACTCTTTAGTCTATTTTGTAAGTAATTAGGAGTTTGAATTTATACGATTCAAATTAAACTCAAATCGGATCAGAATTGAGTGAATCAGACAACTAGCTCTTATTCCAGTGTGAACATGACTTAAATCTCAAGGGCTCAGATTAAAAGATCACTCTTCATGATGATCCAAGTGTGAATGCGATTTATTGATCAATGGAGGAGAAATAATATGAAGATCCAAGGATCCTTATTCACACTTCCACCTCTCATTTCATTAAATCCTAGCCTCCTCTCTATAAATACACCCCAGCCCTCCTTTCTCAATCCATCAGCCCCTTTATGGGGTTCTTCATTTTTTTTCCTCTCCCTTCTTCTCTCCTCCATCAAAGCTCTTCTGTTTCTCTCTTCCCATCAAGTCAGTGCCTAAGTTTCTCTCCAAGCTGCTGCCCCCATCTCTCTTTCTTTCTTCTTCATAAGTCTAGGGGAGGTACTAACCCTAGCATGACACTATATTCTTCCATAGATCCATTCTCCACATCTCAAAAAGACTAAGGGAGGTCCTAACCCTAACATGCCTTCCATCAAATCTAAGAGAGATCCTAATTCTAGTACCACTATCCTTTCTATATTCTCATACCCTCTTCCATCTATCTTTCTTCCTTGAAATTTCTAGACCAAGCCTTCTAGCCATCCTGCTACTGTTTGTATGGAAGAAGATGAAGGATTCAAGGAGATGCATCCACCATCGGGCATACTGAAAAGTTCAACTTGGTTTAGCTGTCTTGTATCAAATTTTTATTTCTTTTTCATTATGTATACTTCTTTATTTGATCAATAAAAAATATTTTTATTATAATCTTTATGTTTCATTCTTAGTTTTTTGCAATCTATTATTTTTTTTTCATTTGTATTTTTGAAATAATTGGCCTAAGATCTCTGTGGATACGATCCTGACTCACCCTATCTACATAGTAGTGAGTAAGATTAATTTTAGTGTGCTACGACATACATCAAATTTTGGTACCGTTGTTGGAGATTTTGACGTGATTGTTTTGAAAAAAGATCAAAAAAAATATAAAAAATATATTTACTACTTTATTTTTCTAGTTGATTTTTTGCACTCTTATTTTTCATACTTTATTTTATCGATTAGCAATTTATTTTTTATTGTTAATTTATTTTTTAATTATTTAATTATCTTCTATTTACTCTTTTTAAAAATTTTTATCTTATATTGCTTTTCATATATGGTAGATTTACTGCTCTCTAGCTAGATTACTTTATTTGTATGCTTAAAAAAAATTTTACTTTCTATAGCCTAGTGATTTACTACGTTCTATAGCTTAGAATAATTTACTGTTTTGTATAATTAGTGATTTCTTATTTTCTAAGTAGATTAGACTCCTTATCTTTTATTTAGATTACATAGTTATTTTTTATTCTTAACTATAAGATTATCTTATTTGCATAGTTAAGTAGTTACCTTATTTATTACTGTCCATTATTCCTATTGATTTACTACTTTTCATAACTTAGAATAATTTATTGCCTTAAAAGTAGATTTGATTTGTTGCTTTATTTGTAGGTTACCTACTACCTTTTAATCTTAGCATTATTTACTTTTCATTTAGTTAGATTCACTAGATCTTCTCATATCTAATTAACCTACTTTAAAACTTACCTCTTATTCCTTCTTGCTTAAAGATAACATAATATAAAAAGAATACAAAGACACTACATAACACTTGACTAATATAATAAACTAATTAAATCTTAAAAGCTACTTAACATATTTGGACACCTTTTCTTTTTACGTTGCATATTTTCATAAAATACTTTAAGGGCACTTAATCCAATTAAGCAAGATAAGGTAGAAATTTGATTACCCTTCCTTGGCCCACAAATCACAATCCTGCATTTACATTGATCTAAGCTTCTATCTTAAAATTAATTAAATATTGACCCCTAAGGACTCTCGAGCTCAATAGGACAAGGAACTTTAAGAGTTGGATCGGGTTAAGATTAGTCAGTTTCATTGGTGTCTAAAAAAGTGGTTTAGAAATTACATCTCGAAGGAAGGTGGTTCATTAATTGATTCTATTTGCTAACCTTGCCAACTTAGTTGGTGTCTAAAGAAAGCAATGGGGAGACCTCCACTAACCTTATACTTACCTAGCCAGTTGAGTAGCTAATCTTTTACTTGGAGTGCTCGAATGTGACCTTGACAGTTAAGAGCTATCTAGATCTAGGATAACCTTAGGATAGAGTTGACTTGATTGCATTACTTATTTGAAAAATCAAAAAAAACAATTAAAATAACCTTCTTATCTATCGTCTCTAGGTCTAGGACTCTCTTAGTATTCTCATCTTTAGAACTTTTCTCTTTCTCTATCTTTTCTTCTTCTTCTCTCCCACTTTCTTAAAAAGAAAAAAAAATCAGAAGGAGATTGTTCTGATCTGGACCCCTTGATTGTATATTAAAATAATCAAAATAATTTGATAAATTAGATCTGTGCTAGGAATATGGATTTTTACAACAGAGAGGATGAACAGTCTCATAAATTGTCTCATAAATTAAATCGCCTACCGACTATTAGACACACTTTCTCTATATCTTTTCTTCTTGCACAATAAGTTGAATGCTCAATCGTACACCAAATAGCCTATGAACTAGGAAATAACCAATTCTTTAATGACTACAATCCAGGTTGGGGGGTTCAACCAAATTTTTCGTGAAAATCACAACCAGTGGTTACCCCAACAACACAACGATCTACGTTTGTAGAAGCACCCTATTATGAAATGTCCTATTCACAATATCAACCTTCTCCAACTATCTATAGCCCATCATTTAAAGAGAAGATTTTGTAAGCACTAGATAGGATTGAAAGCACCAATCAACTCCTTCACTCCTCTATGCAATCTTTAGCTAAAATAGAAATTTAAGTTGATCAATCAGTAATTACAATTAGTAGAGAAGAGGAAGGAGTGCTGTTTAGTCAGTCTGAGAGTAATCCAAAGGGACAATATCTGGCTAGAAATTTTAATATCCCTGTAATTTTTTCTGAACAATCGATTATGACTCTCAAAAATGAACTGGTCATAGAACATCTTGCACAACCAAAATGACCAGCACAGATAATTTGACTAAGGTAGAAATATCTAGAGCGAAATTTAAATGGTGGGATGAACCAATTCTATCATCACCTTACCTACCTATGGCCCTATTCCCAAGTGTCCTAGAATCATCCATTCTTTATAATGGGAAAGGAGGATAAATTAACAAAATATAATTAATTAAGACTTCTGAAGAATCACAAATGAATAACATAATAGAGAAAGTTACACCCATAATTTTCCTCTAGGATTTTTTAGATCCCTGTTTAGCTCACTTCAGGGTGGATGATTTTGATATCGATGGGTATATCATAAAAATAAATGATCTAGTCAATGCGCCCTACCCTAAAACCATCCTATTTTAGATCAAAAAATATAAGCCATCACATAACCCCCAATAGCTTTCTTGTTAGAATCACCACCTGCTTTAGAATTGATGACACTTTTTGATGCACCTACTAATACCCTTCTAGTGATCCCTAATCAAGAAATCTAACTTGTAGGTATTCTAAAAGTACATAAAGAAGCTGTTGGATGGAATATCTCTGAAATGAGGGACAATGATATTAAGATTTTTATGATTGATTTCTCTATTTTTGGCATAATTTTTGAGGACTATCTCCAAAATCTTTTGATGGTGTTAAAATGATGTATGGAGATAGATTTAGTGTTAATTTGAAAAAAGTACCATGCTATAGATTGGAAAGAGATGATGCCAAAACATGCCATATCTCAGACAGAGATTAGAGTAGATCAGGTTATAATTAAAGAATCTCTTAAACTATAAACCCTAATCTCAGTTCAACAAATACAATCCCTTCCTAGTCATCAAAAAAATTATGAGAATATTATTAGTCCCTGGTATTGTGTGCTTGCCCAATACATTCTATTGGTTTGGGCTAATTGTTGTAGAGTATTCCGTGAATATTCTTTGGCTATGATGACAAGACCTCCTGATTGATCTTATCCTTTTGAAACCTTGAGAGATATACCCAAATTGATTATAGGTGGGACTCCCTCATAGCATCTGATTGAAGACCTTAAACTTAGCACTTGTTGGGAGGTAACCCAGCTTATGCAATATTTTTAGTTTCTTTTCATTTTTAGAAATCTTTAGAAAGATAATTAGTCAAATTGAATCTTTATTGTAGAGTGGATGAGTGATGCTACTTGTCAAGTTAGGGAGAGAGCCACATTTACACCAGCTGAAATCAAGAACACACTACACCTAACAATGAAGGATCTCTCAATAATGAATGCACACATTGAACTCAGGTGGTATCCTTTCTTGCTATGTTATAATTCTCTTCTTCTATTGGGGACAATGAAAATTAAGTTGGAAAGAGAATAACTAATTTAATTAAGTTCTCGAGTATGATCAGAAATAATTAGCTTTATGTACCTAAATTTTATCTTAATTTAGAGTTAATCAGATATTCTAATCAATGAGTGATTAACGATCTAGATAATTTTAAAGATATCGAAGAGAAAATTATTAAGAACACCCAATAAATGATAGAATTTAGATCAAAATAAAGTTTGGAGTAATTCTAGAATCCTCTTCTTGCCTATCTCGATGAAGAATCTGCTTCATGGGGGTATAGGTGTAAATGTCAAAGTATGCAAAAAGTCCATCTTAATAAAATAGATTTTTAGCATTTCTCTCTGAGTAACTAGGCTTCTTCACATAAGTAAGCATTGTTGTTCACATCAAAAGATGAGAATGTGAAGAAATCTCTTATAGAGTTAGTCTTAACTCATAGCCTTTCTGACTCGAGTCAGTAAGCCTAAGAGATGCTTTACACCAAATACCCTAAAGCCAACTAGTTTAGGAGTCATTGGCCTAAAGCTCACGACAAGAGTCAATTAGAAAGCTTAAGGGGTTAGGACATTGCACCAACTGTATATGAAAATATTTTTTTTAAAAAAAAAGAGAGAATAAAAAGAATAAAATATAAAAAGATACTACACCAAATCCACAGTAAGTTAGAGGACTTAAAGAGTATAGTGGAGTGTTGGTGAAAGAAGATCTCTAAAATTTCTATGACTAATACTCAACCACCAACTAAATTAAATTACTAATCCAATGAAGTACCTCTTTAATGGTTTAACCGATATCCACTACAGTTAGGAATGTCTAGGATAACTTTCAATTCAATGATAATTTGGTGCATAATGTTAAGTATCTATTTTACTCGAGGATGAATAAAGTTCAAGTTGGGGGGTGTGATAAATACTTAATTTGAGTCACTAGAGATATTAAATATTATGATAATTGATGTTATTTTATTGGATTTGATGCTCTCTAGTCTATTTTGTAGGTAATTAGGAGTTTGGATTCATACAATTCAAATTGGACTCAAATCAGATTAGAATTGAGTGAACTAGACAACCAGCTCCTATTCTAGTGTGAACACGACTTAAATCTCAAGAGCTCAGATTAAAAGATCACTCTTCATGAAGATCCAAATGTGAATGCGACTTATTGATCAATGGAAGAGAAGCAATATGAAGATCTAAGGGTCCTTATTCATGCTTCTATCTCTTTTTTGATGAAACCCTAGTCTCCTCTCTATAAATACACCCCAGCCCTCCTTTCTCAATCCATTAGCCCCCTTATGAGGTTCTTCATCTTCTCTCCTCTCTCTTCCTCCTTCTCTCCTTCATCAAAGCTCTTTCTTTTCTCTCTTTCCATCAAGCCAATGCCTAAATTTCTCTCCAAACTGCTGCCCCCATCTCTCTTTCTTTCTTCTTCATAAGTCTAGGGGAGGTACTAACCCTAGCACGACATCATATTCTTTCATAGATATATTCTCCACATCCTAAGAAGTCTAGAAGAGATCTTAACCCTCGCATGCCTTCCATCAAATCTAAAAGACGTCCTAATCCTAGTACTCTCATATCCTTTTCTATCTACCTTTCTTTCTTAAAGTTTTTAGACAAAGCCTTCCAGCCATCCTACTGCTGTCTGCATGGAGGAAGATGAAGGATTCAAGGAGATGCATCCACCATCGGACGCACCAAATGAAAGAAGAGTGTCTTAAAAGTCAATCGCAAGTATATTACGATGGGACTATTCTTTATAATTTTTCAACTCATATAATGATATTTGTTATTTGATAATAATATGAGGTATTGATTCATCATTTTAGCTGTATCTTATTATGTCTAAGATTATGATGAACCTCAAAGATTAGGATAATGATTTTAGGAGACATGAATGAGTCATGCCAGTGAGACCTAAAAATCTTAAAATTTTAATCTTAAATATTTCTGATCGTAGGAGCATTGATTTGGATATCAGTATTTTGAAAAGATTGAGATATCATGTGTATGCTCGATGGAAAGGGTGGTTGATCTCACTAGCCACTTGTGTAGGGACACTAATCAAGGATGTGGGTGCTCATTTGGAAATGAGTCCACTGAATTGACTCGATGACAAAGAATATCTAATGGAAGCTTTACTTACATGTCAAAGATGGTTCTCTAAGCGGGAGTTGTGCATGTAATCTTTAGATCTGAGATTATCGTGGAATCTTGTACACATGAATCCATATTTTGGTTCATATCCAAGTATGGCATAAAGATATGTACGGGATGTTCTGGATATGGTAGAGTGTGTATGAAGATTATGAGTAGGTCAACATGAAATCAATCACTCATAGTAAGAAGAGATTGCATCCTGTGAATTCTTATCTCTAGATGACTCAAAAAAAATCTTTTAACCAAAAGCAGGAAAGAGATTAGAAAGAGTTTCTAATGCTTCATCATCAGAGTTATCATTAATTGATGGAGAATCGATATGAATATATGTTTAAGTTTAACATGATTCTATACTCATGAATATATTTGAGATGCAGGGATAATCGAAGGATTGAATTTTACGATAACATGCCACTGAAGTGTATATTTGATATTTCTATCAAATTTTATATCTTTTAGATAGTCATGATATGTTGCTAGACATCAACTTAACTTGTTGATTTGATCAAATTAAAGAGTTTAATTCGATCATCAATTAGAAAGGATTCTAATTGTTTAACTCATATTAGCTCAATTGGACCTAATTCGGTTAGATTGGAATCTAATCAAATTTGATCGACTTGCATCCAGACCTACTGTTGGCTAGATATGAAATCTAATGGGTCACACACATATAAAAATTGACCAAAGATCCTTTTGATAAGGTTGATTAATATTTTGGATCCAATCAGGGTTCTCTGTAAGCATGCTAGCACTTGTGAAAATCTTAGCTCCTTGGGAGATCAATTTGGTCTCATACCTTTCTAATTTGCTAACCTAATTTGTGAGCAATTGGGTTAGGTCGTGCCACCTAGAAGCAGCCCAAAAAGGTGAAGGAACCAGATCTAGGATTTCAGGGTTAGATCTTGAAACTTTTTCAAGATCATACAGTGGAAGACTAAAATAAATCAAAATTTATTTTCTAAAACCAAAGAATCTCTAGATCTAAAATCCTATTACATGATTATTATATAGTATTAAATCAAAAATTAAAATATATAAATATAACATGAACTACATGTTGATCATATCAACATGTTTCTATACTACATCTAATGTATGTATTAAACAATAGATCAGATCTATTACCTTGCAAGTTAGACGTTCTAACCTTGCTGATCTGGACTTGAGGATGATGTTGCAAGCCACACATACGTCTGGCCTCTAGGAGTCATCCACACGAGCCCACGAATCTCGATCAGAAGTCCTGCTTCAGGAAATCAGCACAGTATGCTAGTACTGCGCTGATCCTTCTTCGATGGTTGATCAGGTGCCTCCTTCTTCTTGATTTGGACTCTTCCAAAGATGAAAAGTAGAAGGAGGAGTTTCAGATCTGAGACGCTCTCAGAAAACTCAAGATGGAGGGAGGAAAGATATGAAAACAAACAACCCTAGAAGAAGACCCTCTTCTTCTTCTCGTTTCTCTCTCTAGACACCCTAACTTGTGTCTTTTATATCTCTATGACCAAAAGGTATTTCCCTCTAATTTTTGGATGGCTCAAAGGTCTCTCAAATATCTATTTTCTTCAAAAATTTTATAAAAAAATTCATCTTATATAGAGAGATATGATAGAGTCCTTGTCTAGGTCAAATACCTAGTCAAGGCTTATCCAAACATGGCAAGTTAAGGGGCGCCCAACTCTTGAGCACCTCCTCCATATTTTCATGCATGGATCACCAGAAAAGGGTACACAATATGTACCCTAAAAGCCATAAAAATTCTAAAAAAAATTGGATAAATTTGGTACAAAATTGAAAGAGTTTTGGATTTCTAAAACTCTATCTCATAGAATTCGAAATCCAAACTTATTCTTTTTTGATTTGATCCAAACCACCTTCCATGTAAGAAAGAAGAGAGAAAATCTTTTGTGAACGTGGGAGAGACCTGGGAGAGGGCTTTTGTCGCACAAAATAAGTGGAGATTGGCGTTGAATGAGAGAGAGGGCGTGGGGAAGGCTTATGTGGCGCAAGGTGGAATCCTAGTCTTACTAGGATTCTATCTTATGACTTGTTTTAATTTGGTTTCCCAAACCAAATCAAACCAAAATTAGATCAACCTAATTAAAATAGGTTTTAACCCAATTAAGAACCTAATTTAATCAGATTAAATTAGATTTAAATCTGATTTAATTTTCTAATCAAATTAGAAATTAGATTGACCCAAGTCCTAATTGAACTAGGACTAGTTTTTCCTTGCACTTGGCTTATCCAATAAACTAATTAGACTTGATCCAATCAAGCCCAAAATAAATTTAATTAAATCATATTTAATTAAACTTAATCTCAGCCCATTGTCTTAATCAAATTAAGCCAATTAGCAATCGAATTGCTAATCGATCCTCCTGCAATACTTGCACTGGGTTAAATATCAATCGTATTGATCATTTAATCCTAGAACGATTCTTAATCGTTGATCAACCATCCAATCGGATCATGAACTCTAATGTGTGTGACCTCATAGGTCCGAACCTAAGTTGGTAGTACAGGAATAAATTCCTGTACCAATCGAAGTGACCATCTAGCAATGGTACCCGACGATCGGATAGGTCGAATGTGTAGAACAACATCCTTAGAACCCATGCAGATATAGTTTTCATATAATTCATCCCCTTGACCAAAATGATCATAGAACACCCCAGAGTTTAACTATCAACTCTGATCAGGTTGTTCACATTGTATTTCAAAATATCAAATCCATCTGATGGATTACCCTGGCCAAGGTTTTGCTAAATTGAAATACAGCAACTCATTCTTCTCCAACTCTTGGAGTGGTCAATCCCATCTCGATCACACTCTGACTTCGCAAGTACTTGACTGTGCCCAGAAGCCTTCCGTCTCTGAATTAGAAATTTAGTTAGTCCAATACCAAAGCACAGTGAGTTGCTTGCAAGTCACTGAGGCGTTCTCAAGTCTAAGGGATACTTATACCTATATCCCATCAGAGACATTCTCGAAAGCAGAATACTCTGGAGTTGATCACGTTCAATGGTGATGTACCCTTACATCTCACCTGTATGCCATATCAGTGTCTTTACACTCCTTGGTTAAGAGGACAACCAACCCATATGGCCTACAACGACCTATGCTCGATAGAAGCTGTCGTCCTTATTAACAGCTTATCATTTGGTCGTGAACAGTTTTAAGGACTAATCGATAAATCCTCTCTTTATCGAACTTAAATAGTCCTAAGGACTTCATCATAACAACGGAGTTCATTAGAAGATGAAAGCTTATGATGAAGATGTCAAATATATTTTATTTATTAATAAATCAATTACAATACTTGGTTGCTCAACCGTCAACAGCTTGACGATTGACTTTTTGGGACACATTTCCCAACAACTCTCACTTATCCTAAAGCCACTCGGCACAGTATCTAATACCCATCTTCGACTTGTGGTTGTCGAACTCCTTTATCGCCAGGGCTTTAGTGAAGGGGTCGGCTAGGTTCTCTTTTCCATCGATCTTCTGAAGGTCGACGTCACCTCGATCCACGATCTCTCAGACCAGGTGGAAGCGGCGCAAGATGTGCTTCATCCGCTGATGTGCTTTGAATTCCTTCACCTGAGCTATGGCACCAGTGCTGTCGCAGTAGAGCAGTACCGAACCATCGAGGGAGGATGCTACTCCGAGCTCGTTGATGAATTTCCTCAGCCACACATCTTCCTTCGCGGCATCCGATGCTGCGATGTACTCTACTTCACAAACAGAGTCTGCCACAGTATGCTGCTTGGAACTCTTCCAGCAGATGGCTCCACCATTCAGTCAAAGATATAACCCGACACACTCCTGCTGTCATCATGGTCAGATTGGAAGCTGGAGTCTGTGAACCCCACAAGTTTCAGATCTGACTTGCCATAAACCAACCATTGGTCCTTAGTATTTCTCAAATACTTAAGGATGGCTTTAACCACTTTCCAGTGATTTTCTCCAGGATCAGATTGGTATCTACTCACTACTCCTAGTGAGTATGCCACATCTGGTCTTGTACATGTCATGGCGTACATGATAGATCCCACGGCTGAAGCATATGGGACTCTACTCATACGCTCTCTCCTTTCAGGAGTTGTCGGACAATCCTTCTTAGAGAGAGAAATTCCATGGCCTATCGGTAGATAGCCCTTCTTGAAATTCTCCATGCTGAACCTCTTCTGCACAGTGTCTACGTACATGGACTGGGATAATCCAAGCATCCTTTTAGATCTATCCCTATAGATCTTCATCACTAGGATGTAGGATGCTTCACCCAAGTCCTTCATGGAGAACTGTGATGACAACCAAACTTTTATTCCCTGTAGTGTGGGGATGTCATTCCCGATTAAGAGAATGTCATCCACGTACAAGACAAGGAATATCACAACTGGACCATTTGCCCATTTATAGATGCAGGGCTCTTCTCCATTCTTAATGAAGCCATATGTTTTAATCACCTTATCAAAACACATGTTCCAACTCCGAGAAGCTTGCTTCAGTCCATAAATGGATCTCTGAAGCTTGCACACCTTGGACTCATCTGTGGATGTAAAGCCCTCAGGTTGTATCATATACACCTCTTCAGTCAGCTCTCCATTTAGGAAAGCTGTCTTTACATCCATCTGCCAAATCTCATAATTCAGATGGGCAGCTATTGCAAGCATTATCCGAATAGATTTGAGTATTGCCACAAGGGAAAACGTCTCATCATTATCAATACCATAACGTTGACGATACCCCTTCGCGACCAGACGGGCTTTATAGGTCTCCACCTTTCCGTCTGTGCCCCTCTTCCTTTTGAAGACCCATTTACACCCAATGGGTTTAACCCCTTCAGGTGGGTCAACCAATGTCCATACATCGTTGACCTTCATGGACTCCATTTTGAATTTCATGGCTTCAAGCCATTTCTCGGAATCAGGTCTCTGTATTGCATCCATATAGGTGATCGGATCCTCATTATTCTTATCAAGTTCGATGGGATCACCGTCCCAGATCAAGAAGCCGTAGTATCTGTCCGGCTGATGCGGTACTCTATTGGATCGCCATAATGGTGCAGGTATATTGGGCTCTGGATCTGATCTAATCATATCCGACTCAGGTTCAGCTATTGGTGTCAGTCCTTCTACCTGTTGAACTTCATAAAGTTCAATCTTAGAGGCAACGGTTCCTTCACCAAGGAACTCCTTTCCAAAAAAGATTGCCTTAAGGCTGACGAACACCTTTTGTTCATCAGCATGGTAGAAAAAATATCCTTTTGTCTCTTTGGGGTACCCTATGAATGAGCATTTGTCAGACCTAGGTCCAAGTTTGTCTGTGACTAATCGTTTGACATAGGTCGGGCACCCCCAGACCCTAAGGTGTGAAAGTGCTGGCTTACGTCCCGTCCATATCTCATATGGAGTCTTAATTACAGACTTACTTGGAACTCTATTTAACAGATAACAGGCCGATTCGAGTGCATATCCCCAGAAGGATATCGGCAAGCTAGTAAAACCCATCATGGATCGGACCATGTCTAACAGAGTCTGATTCCTCCTTTCAAACACACCATTATGCTGTGGTGTTCCTGGAGGAGTCCATTGGGAGAGAATCCCATTCTCTCCTAGATATGTGAAAAATTCACTAGAAAGGTATTCTCCTCCTCGATCAGATTGAAGAGTTTTAATACTCTTTCCAATTTATTTTTCTACTTCACTTCAGAATCGTTTGAACATTTCAAATGAATCCGACTTATGTTTCATCAGATAGACATATCCATATCGGGATAGGTCATCCGTGAAAGTTATGAAGTAGAAATATCCACCTCTAGCACTGGTGCTTATGGGCCTGCAAACATCAGTATGTACTAGGCCCAAGAGCTCAGTAGCTCTCTCACCTTTTCCAATAAAAGGTGACTTGGTCATTTTACCAAGAAGACAGGACTCACAGGTTGGAAGTGATTCACAATCACTGACTTCGAGGATTCCCTCTTGAGTCAATCTATTTATTCTGTTCTTGTTTATATGACCTAGCCTATAGTGCCATAAGTAGATATCTGACACACTATCTAATCTAGGGTGCTTGCCAGTAGAATAGACTCTTATCGGGCTTGATCTTTCTGGTCTGGCTCTGCACTGATGTCCCAGCCTATACTTGCACCTTCTTCACTTTCTTCTTCTTGTTCTTCTTCCCTTTCTTAAAAGGTCAAGAACCAGAAGACGAACCTCCCACTAAGTTCACCGACTCCTTATGAAGTTGGTGATCCTTCTCAAAGTTCTGAAGCAACCCCAGTAACCCGTGGTAGTTCTCTTCAGGCTTTGTCATTCTATAATGAGTGAAGAATGGGAGATAAGACTTGGGCAGCGAGTTCAGTATTGCATCTTTTTCAAGCTGCTCATGCAAGGGAAAGTCGAGCTTGCTCAATCGTTCCATCAGCTCGATCATGTACAATACATGATCAGTGACAGAGGCACCATCCCGTATTTTGGTGTTGAAGATGGCACAACTAGTCTTGTGCCTCTCTACATCATCAGGTGTACCAAAGACATCCTCCAACACTTGAAGCATGTCCTTTGGCTGAGCTGTCTCAAATCTGTGACTAAACTCGTCGCTCATGGCAGCCAGCATGATACAGCGCACCATGGACTGGTCACTGAGCTACTTCTGGTAAGTGTCTCTGACTGTTCCACGTGCATTGATAGCTGGCTCCTCAGGTGCAGGATCCATTATCACATATAGGATCCGTTCATGCTCCAGGACTATCTTCAACTTTCGGTACCAGCTATCGAAGTTGGGTCCCACCAACTTATCATTGTCCAACAATGATCGGAGCGATAAGGAAGTGGCTATATTTGCACAAAGGAGAACCATAACCTAATTAGTAATTGATTCATTAAACTTAAAGATTTGGACTTTAATCAAAAGATTTCTCCCACTATTTCATTCGAATTGGTAGCCTCTACCTCCAATTCGAGGAATTACCCTAATTTCTTAGTGGGTACTAGAATCCACTTAGACTGCACACAAGCCCAACTTTGGTTGGCCAACCCATGTACATCTAAGGGCAGGTTCATAACCAATTGTTTCTCTAAACAATTTCTAGTAATTTTAATTTTGCCCCAAAAAACTAATCAGTAGGCTTTGGCCTCCACTGTAAGGATCCGGTTAGGTCCAACCATTAACATGATCATACTTGGTGTATCTAGCCAACAAATGATTAAGCCCAACTTTGGTTGGCTCACCTAACCACCATTAGAGAGACACTTTCAAGTCATCATATGATGAGTGATAATTCCATTAGTCAACAAGCACCAGGCCTTTGGGTCTGCAATGATTATTGAGTTAATGGACTCATTATCAAACACCTTAATGGGAGGCTATGACTCAGTTATCTCCATAACTTTATCATTTTAAGGACCTAATAATTTTAGAAGATTTAAATAATATAGAGGATGAGGTCAGATGAATCAGCTTATCATGATCCTCCCACTGGCTTCACCAAGTCAGCTTAAGGGAGACCATTAAAAGGGCTGGTCTAGGAGCACCTAAATCAGTCACACTGATTTACCTAGCTGACATGGGTCAGCTCGAATAGTCAAGTGATCCGATCAAAATATAATTTCACCAAGAGGCCAGATAAGTTCGATCAGTGGGAGGGTCTGCCAAAGCTTGCCTTAGACACCATCAGAAATGGCCAGGTAAGCGGGCTCCCAATTAAAAACCACCGGTCTGGTTTACCTTAGACACCAACTGGTTTAATTAGTTTCGATTAGATCAACCTAACAGTTCGTGCTAGACCGCTTAGCCAAGAATCAAGTCCATTTGGTTCTCGTTAAAGACATGGACTTGACCAACTACAACTATTGTAATTGATCTAGAGAATCCTTGATCTAATCTAAGACAATAATTGATTAGATTTAGTCAATTCTCTAATTAAGTCCATCTTCAATCTAACCATAGGTCTAACCCAATTAATGGACCTAATTCCCACTAACCCATTAACCCAATGTGTTATGATTTATGTCTTAGGTTCTTCAATTCACAATCCTAAAACCTAATCAAACAACTTCTTAATTCTTAATTAAGTTTTGGGCTGAGGGTTGGGTTTGGCATTTCAAAAAATAATTTTCATATTTGTAATATAATTTTACAATATGATTCTACCAATCATATTGCATGTTTGATTCATAATCAAGATACAAGTGAAATAAACATGAAACTACTTTAGATCTAATCTAAACAGGTTCATGTAATTGAAATAATTTTAACTTTAAACAATTTCATTGCACAAAAATTATTAACAAAGAGATTTTATTTCAGATTTAAACATCTTTTAAATCTAATAAATCATAAATTTAATCTAGATCATATCTAACAAATTTATGATTAAAGATAGATCTACACAAACTAAGATAACCTTTGCACTGTAAGGGGTAAACCTTACAGCAGGACAACCTTGCAGTTTGTGATTGATCTAAAATTTTAATTTCAGATTTAATAATCAGATTATAAATTAGATCTAATCTAAGAAATAATCTAAGCATGTATAAATAATCATGTAATAAAGAACCTAGGCTCTGATACCAATTTATAATGTCAATTTACAAGAGTCCTTCTGGATGTGGACTCTTGGCATAAAGAAGAGAACTCTGGATTTTTCTAATTTGAGAAGGGATGCAAAAACATCCCTTCTCTGATCGCGCACATGGGTGAACGTGCTGATCAACGTATTAGACAGAAGAGTCCTTCTATCTGAAGACTCTTATTTTTCTAATATGCAGATCAGATAAGGCTTTTTGGATGGGGTGTGTTCTTACATTTGGGGGTCCCTCTGATGGCTATAAAAAGGCTAGCACACTGGGTGTCCGATGCACTTCAATTTGATTTCCAATTTTATCTCTGTTGCTCTCCTTTTTTTCTTACAACCTATCTTAGTTTTAGGACAAGACTTTGAGATTTAAGATAAAGCCTAATCAGGTCTAAACAAGGATTATGAAGGTCCTAAAGAAGGGGATTCAGAAGTTCAAAGGAGGTTCTAGAGGGTCGACTCAGATTCTTGGAGAAATATTACCGATACTAGGCTAGTCGAGTTCTAGGGGCTAGAGCTCTTGAAGCAAGGTGAAGGAAGAGCACTGTCTTTGGTCTAATTTTTGTGTAGAACACCATTGAAGAGTGGACCCTTGGATGTCTCATGGAAATTGGGGTTAGCATTATAGGTATTCTTCTTATTCAAATTTACATTAATTATGTTTTGATTGTTACAGTCAAGGATTTTTGGGTATTAGGATTTTCGATGTGTCAGATATTTTAAATAAAAATTTTAAATACCTAGCCCTTCTGCTGCACCATCGAAATCCAATAGTGATTTTAGAGTACCTTGATTTGTACAATCAAAGGTTAGAATATTGTCTTGATTGTGATCAAGCTTATTTTTTTTGGTTTGGTTCAAGTCGGGTCCATGGTTGAACCCAATTGAACATCCAAACTCTAGCATGTCTTAGAGATATATTTTAGATACACAATATTAAATGCATGATGTATGTATAAATTTTTTTTAGTAGTCTAGTACTCGAATTGGGGTTCATCATCAGGCCATTCGGTCATAAGAGCAAGTAGGATTCAAAGACCTCTCTTTCCATTCCATGGGATACTCTTATGGCGTGTAGGGGTGCCACTGTGATGTCCCAAGAAGAAGAACCATGAAAAGTATGTTTTATATTGATGCATGTTATTAGTACTTCATGCATAAGATATGCTTAAGTTGCTATGTTATAATCATGTTGTATAATTATGATTTTATATCTTAGAGATATGATTAGATACCATGATTAGATGCTATGTTTATAAAGATACAACTATAATAGTGCATCGTTATGATTGGTTGAATTAAGATGTGCATGAGACCATTAAAGCCCTCCTAAAAAAAATCATTTTAAGTCATAGTGTTGTGAACTAGTAGCTAACCAATTTCTTGAATCGATTAATCAATTGGTGTCTAAGGAGTGTTTCAAGTGCGGTGGCTCTTTAATTAATTTCATTTGGTGGTCTGGCCAATTTATTGGTGTCTAAAAAAGGCAACGGAGGGATCCCCACCAATCTTAATACTTTTCTGATCAATTGGATTAGTTCAAATCTTGAATGAAGGTTGCTCAGTATTTTGAACACTACATATACCTTCCTTCATGTCTAGTTAATATCCTATCAAAGATTATAGTAGGTTTGTTGTGATATCCATAAGGCTTGCTATGAAAATTGATATGGGATTGTCCTGGTACATATTATATGCTTTATGGCATATTTGGATATATTGCTTTGTTGTGACATCTACAAGAGCAGTATTTTTTCAGATATAGCTCTATAGAAATGAAGGATCTGACTTAACTAGAAAATACTATAGCTTGTTGTGATATCCACAAGGCTATGAATATTTTTAGAGGTAAAGATTGTGTTGAGAATTGTATAAGATGCAATTGGATAGATTTTTCTACCTTTGAACTCATTAAGATTTGTTGTGATATCCACAAGGCTTCATTGAGTGATTAGGATCTCAACCTCATTAAGAAATCAAATTAGGATTTCTCGTTTACCATAGGAGAGAGCTATCGCATCCGATAAAATAGTGGGAGATATAATTAGTTAAAAGACCTCATCTAGTTATGCATGTCAAACATGAGTGATTTGCTTATACTATTATTTTTTATTTTGTAGATTTAAATCTACATTATGGCTTCTCTATTTTTACTGCATGAAACCATAAATAAAAATATGTTGACCAATCTAAACTATGTAGATTAGTTGAGGAACTTGCAAATTAGATTCGTATGGAAGAAAAATTTTGATGTTCTGGATATTCCTGACTCTGGATTGGTCAGCAATAATGTTTACAAAAATAAAAAGGCAAAAGATGTCCACTTGGATATTATCTGTTCATTTTGTGGTGAATTTGAATGTTGAGAGAATAATTGTAAGAATTATCTCGCAAGATTGAAGCAGGATGCAAGTACAGTATCAAAAGATGTGTATATGGTATGGACCTATTTTTCATTGAGTGGCTCATACTCTGATACTTGGGTATTGGATACCATCTGTAGATCGTATATTTGTAATTCATTACAGTAACTATAAAATATCAAAGATCTAAAAAGAGATGATCTTGAGCTTTATGGCACAAGTGGAGAGTCCATTAGTGAGAGGCTGTGAAAATCTGTATGCTTGATTTATCTTCGGATAAAATTTTAAAATTAAAAAGCTATTATTATATACAAAGGTTATTAGAAATATTATTTCTATACCTTTGTTATTAAAGAAGATTATTAAATAAGGCTAATAGGAAATGGATGCTCCATTTTCTTTTCTAATGAATTTTATGGTAGTGGTTATATTAATAACATCTTTTAATTCTTGCACTCAATAAAAATATTTTTTATATTGAAAGAAATATGAAAAAAAAAGAAGATGTGAATGTCACATATCTCTGGCATTGCCATCTTGGTCATATTAGTGAGTCAAGGATAAATAAGTTATATAAAGAAGAATTCTTTGATCCATATGATTATGAATTATTAAAACTTATAAATCTTTTCTCATAGATAAGATGATCAAGATTCCATTCTCTGGATATGGAGAGAGGATAAATGAGTTGTTAGCCCTAGTACATATAGATGTATGTGGACCGATAACAACTCAGGCCAGAAAAAGATACTTCTATTTTATCATCTTTACAGATGATCTATCAAGATTCGGATATATGTCTCTTATGAAATTTAAATCTAAAGCCTTTAATAAGTTCAAGGAGTATGAAAGTATGGTCGAGAAACAAACTGAAAAAGATATTAAGATTCTTCGATCTGATTAAGAAGGAGAATACTTATCCAGTGAATTTTTTGATCACCTTAAAAGTAAAGATATTCTCTTTGAATGGACCCCTCCTTATACACCCCAGTTAAATAGTATAGTAGAAAGGAAGAATCATACTTTGATGGATATGGTGCGGTCCATGGTGTGCTTCACTGATCTCCCAATATCTTTCTAGAGATATGCCCTAGAGACTGCCATATATATTTTAAACAGGGTGCCTTCAAAGTCTATTACAAGCACACCATATGAGATATGTGTTGGAGCATGATCCCGGCTCCACCCATGGACCTTGGGTGCAGTGGAACCAGCAACGAATAGATTTGGAGTCGTCTGGACATGATCCAAGGCCCTTGACGAAATCAGCCTGGTTGCTGTCTTCTTCGTCAGCCTTTCATTCCAGATGAAGAACGCCTCTGAAACTACCTCTAAAAAATCCAAGATCTGGTACCCAATCAGATCAGACCTGGACCGAGGTCCTCCAATTTGTAAATCTTAATCGGGGTGTTCTAGATAGGGAAGAAGATAGATGGAGACAGACCTCATAGATCTGTCCTACTGCAGTCTTTCTTGTAGATCTGTTGATGGAGATCTCACCCATGCCTCAAACGACCTCAGATCAACTCCAGATCTGAGAGAGACTTGTACCAACCTCTTCTCAAGAGATTTCAAGTCCTGCATCTAGTGTTTGGGCACCTGCAAGAGGGGGAGAGCAGATCTGGTAGGCAGCTGCAAAGGGGAAGGGACTAGCGCCTCCCCTTCTTCTCTTTCCTTTTATGGACTGGCAGCAAGAAACCCTAGGGTTTCTTGCTTCTGGGGCATGGAGAATTGCTGGAGAGAGAGGGAGAAGAGAGAGAGAGACTTGGAAGAAAGAGTCTTTATTTTCTTGGCTTTGATCAAACCTATACATGTACATGTATATATAAACACCGGGTCAAGTGACCCAAACCCAAAACTCCCTTGACCAACTCTATGGGAGATTAGGTTAACCCAAGCCCATGTACACCCATGACTCAACCTAATCTCACCTATCTTGGGCCCAGACCTGGTCCATAAAGAGTTGGTCCCTTGAGGCCCACATAACCTAGACCTCAAGAACCTGAAAGGCTTACAGCCTTTCAACCTAGGGCCCAACTAGCCCTAGAGCCTCCATGAAGCCCTCATGAATGATGGACCTTGGCCTTAGCCTTGGTCCCCTGGGCCTAGGGCACACCACCTAGATCATAACAATCTCTACCTTGGTATCCCAAGGCCTCAACCAGCTCCACTCTGTCCTTGCGACTATAGACCCATTTGCAGCCAATGGGCCTCTTCCCCTGTGGCAACTGCACCAATCGCCACGTCTGGTTCTGGTGGAGAGATTGCATCTTCTCGGATATCGTCTGGACCCACCGCTCTCTGTCTGGCTCTCAATAGCCTCCTGATACATATATGGGTCTCCATTCACTATCACCAGGGCATATGATAGCGTCTCCTCGAAGCCATATCGGTCCGGTTGCCTGATGGTCCTCTTGGGCTTGTGTAGGGCAACACCGATATCAGTCCTCGATCCAGCTCGCTCCTGCTGGACCTCTCCACCTCGATCATCCATCGAGTCCTCTCCACCTTTGGAGACACCTTAGGTAGGTGCTCCACTTGAATGTCATGTCCTCCCGTAGTACCTGCAAGAGGCAAAATAAAAGAGGTAAGTTGTCTAGCAGCACCCTGTGGTCCTCCTCCTGCTCCTGCTGCTCCTCCATGCCTGCTTGTCTCCGTAGGATTGACTCCTCATCAAAAGTCACATCCCGACTAATGATGACCTTCTTTTCCAAGGGATCCCATAGTCTGTATCCCTTGACTCCTCGCAGATAGCCTAGAAACACCGCCTTGCATGATCTGGCGTCTAGCTTGCTCCGCTCACCAGCTTCAATGTGCACATAGGCCATGCACCCAAATATCCATAGATGGTCCAGCCCAACTGTCCTCCCAGACCACACCTCCTCTAGAAGCCTGCCATCCAACCTGGTGTGAGATGACCGATTGACCAAGTAACCCGCTGCGTCAACTGTGTCAACCCAGAACTCCTTTGGAAGTCCTGCCTGCAGCCTCATGCATCGTGCCTTTTCCAAAAGTATTTGTTCATCCTCTCGGCCACCCCATTCTGCTGTGGAGTCCCCTTAACTGAGAAGTGTCTCCTGATCCCACACTCCTCATAGTAGTCCTGGAACTCTCTGCTGGTGTACTCCCTGCCATTATCTGACCTCAGACACGTCACACTCCTCCCCTGCTTTTTCTCCACCTCCGCTCTCCAGATCTTGAACTTGATGAAGACCTCTGACTTCTCTCTCATGAAGTAAATTCAGAGTTTTCTTGAGAAATCATCAATCAGGGTCATGAAGTATCTGGCCCCATTCCTAGTTGAAACTGGGGCTGATCCCCACACATCCGTGTGTACTAACTCCAAAGGGGTTGCACTGCGGGCTGTACTGATGGTGAACTGAACTCTCCTTTGCTTTTCCATCTGGCAAGGCTCACAGATCTCCCCTGTAGCACCATCCTCCAGATCAGAGATGAGTCCTCTCCTGCTCAACTCCCTCAGCCCCCTATCACCCATGTGGCCTAGGCGGTAGTGCCACATCCTGTAAGTCCCCTCCTAGTCCTGTGCTGCAGCTACTGCATCAAACTCTCCGGTCACCACAGATCCCTCCATGCGATAGAGGTTATTGTCCAACCTCCTGCCTCTCATCACCACCATAGCTCCATTGGAGATGTTCAGTACTCCACTTCTAGCCCTACTGCTGAAGCTGTATCCACTGCGCTCCAAGTAGCCAAGTGACACCAGATTCTTTTCCAGCTCCGGGATGTACTTTACATTTATCAATGTCCTCACAATCCCATCAAACATCCTCACCCTGACTGTCCCTATCCCAGCCACCTTGCAAGGATGATTGTCGCCTAGAGTCACTGATCCCTCATCTATCTTGGTGTATGTAGCAAACCAAGACCTGTGTGGTGTGTAGTGATGTGAGCATGCAGAGTCTAGTGTCCACTCCTCTATGTACTTCCTGTGACCATCTGATACCATAAGTAGATCATCCTCCACCTGCTGCCCAGCAACTGTACTCATTGATTCTGAGCCACTTCTTTCTCCCTTCTTGCTCTTCCATAGTGGACATTCTCGCTTGAAGTGCCCGAACTCGTTGCACTTGAAGCATTTCACCTTTTTCTTTCCCTTCCTAGACTTGGACCACCCCCTGGACTTGCTTCTGCCTCTGCCTGTCCTCTCCCCTACTGCCAAACCCTCCTGGGGAGCCCGATCTCTGGTCAACTTTTTCCTCTGCTCGTTTGACTTCAGCACCGAGACCATGTCCTCATATTCCAGAGTCTCCTTGCCGTAGAGTAGTGTAGTCACCAAAGAATCATATGATCCTGGTAGAGAATACAAAAGCAACAAAACTTGTCCTCTTCATCCAGCTTCACCCCGATATTTATCAACTCCGTGCACAACTGGTCGAACCTCTGAATGTTGCCAATCACATCAGATCCCTCCTGCATCCGAAGACTGTACAACCTCTTCTTTAGTATCAGCTTGTTGCACATATTCTTCTCCATATACATGGTGTGTAACTTCGACCAAAGGCCCTTCGGGGACTTTTCTTCCAGCACCGAATACAATGCCGCATCCGCCAAACATCCTCTGATCACCGAGCATGCTTTCTTCTCCAACGATGCCCACTGTCTATCTGTCATTCCCTCAGCTTCTCATCCAAAGCCTGATCCAGATTTGCTTGCACCAGAAGATCCTCCACCCAGATTTTCCACATGAAAAATTTTTCTTGCCATCAAACTTCTCGAACTCAACCTTCATATTGCTGCCCATGACTGGATCCAAACCAAACAAGCAATATAAAATCAAGAAGTGTAGAATATACCTTGATGGTACCTTGCTGAAAATTTTTAGCACTTGGGATCTCCAACTTTTCATGCTTGGAACTGCTTCCTCACCATCGTGGCTCTGATACCAACTATTGGAGCACGATCTCGGCTCCTCCCACAGCCCTTGGGTGTAGCAGAACCAGCAAAGAATAGATCTGGAGTCATCTGGACACGATCTAAGGCCCTTGACGAAATCAGCCAGGTTGTTGTCTTCTTCATCAGCCTTTCGTTCCAGATGAAGAACACCTCTGAAACTACCTCTAAAAAATCTAAGATCTGGTACCCAACTAGATCAGACCAAGACCGAGGTCTTTCAGTTTGTAGATCTTGAATTGGGATATTCTAGATAGAAAAGAAGATAGATGGAGACTGACCTCGCAGATCTGTCCTGCTGCAGCTTTCTTGTAGATCTGTTGATGGAGATCTCACCCATGCCTCAAAGACCTCAGATCAACTCCAGATCTGAGAGAGACTTGTACCAACCTCTTCTCAAGAGATTTCAGGTCTTGGACCTAGTGTTTGGGTGCCTGCAAGAGGGGGAGAGCAGATCTGATAGGTGGCTGCAAGGGGAAAGGGGCTAGCACCTCCCCTTCTTCTCTTTCCTTTTATGGACTGGCAGCAAGAAACCCTAGGGTTTCTTGCCACCAGTCCATAAAAGGAAAGAAAGGAAGGGAGGCGCTAGCTCCTTCCCCCTTGCAGCCGCCTACCAGATCTGCTCTCCCCCTCTTGCAGGCACCCAAACACCAGGTCCAGGACCTGGAATCTCTTGAGAAGAGGTTGGTATAATTCCCTCTCAGATCTGGAGTTGATCTGAGGTCGTTTGAGGTGCGGGTGAGATCTCTATCAACAGATCTATAAGAAAGACTGCAGCAGGACTGATCTGCGAGGTCTGTCTCTATCTATCTTCTTCCCCTTCTAGAACACCCCAATTTGAGATCTATAAATTAAAGGACCTCGATCCAGGTCTGATCTGGTTGGGTACTAGATCTTGGATTTTTTAGAGGTGAGATTAGAGGCATTCTTCATCTGGAACGAAAGGCTGACGAAGAAGACAATAACCAGGCTAATTTCATCAAGGGCCTTGGATCACATCCAGAAGTCTCCAGATCTGTTCGTTGCTAGTTCTGCTGCACCTAAGGTCTGTGAGAGGAGCCGAGATTGTGCTCCAACTGCAAGAGGGAGAGAGCAGATCTGGTAGGCGGCTGCAAGGGGGAAGGGGCTAGCGCCTCCCCTTCTTCTCTTTCCTTTTATGGACTGGCGGCAAGAAACCCTAGGGTTTCTTTCTCCTAGGGCATGGAGAATGGCTGGAGAGAGAGGGAGAAGAGAGAGAAAGACTTGGGAGAAAGAGTCTTGTATTTTCTTGGCTTCTTTCAAACCTATACATGAACATGTATATATAAACACCGGGTCAAGTGACCCAAACCCAAAACTCCCTTGACCAACTCTATGGGAGATTAGGTTAACCCAAGCCCATGTACACCCATGACTCGACCTAATCTCATCTATCCTGGGCCCAGACCTGGCCCATAAAGAGTTGGTTCCTTGAGGCCCGCATAACCTAGACCTCAAGAACCCGAAAGGCCCACAGCCTTTCAACCTAGGGCCCAACTAGCCCTAGAGCCTCCATGAAGCCCTCATGAATGATGGACCTTGGCCTTAGCCTTGGTTCCCTGGGCCTTGGGCACACCACCTGGATCATAACAATATGGAAGGGAAAAAAGCCTAATCTTAAAATTTTAAGATATGGGGCTGTCCTGCTTATGTCAAAAATATCTTTGGACATAAGCTTAGTGCTAGATCAGACAAGTGTAGGTTTGTAGGGTATCCTAAAAAAATTAATGGATACTACTTCTACCACCCTAGTAAACAAAAGGTATTTGTTAGTAGGCACGTTATTTTCTTAAAAAATAAATTCATCCAAGAAGAAGGCAATGGGAGGAATATTAAACTTACAGAAGTTCAGAATCTACAAACTAATCCAGAAATACCTATGGTTGAACCACAAGAAGATCCTCAATCAGAAGTGCCCAAAGATGAGGTACATCTATAATACACATCTCCTCTTCGAAGGTCAGATAGAGTACGTCAAGCACCTCTAAGACATAATTTTATCATTGAGAATAGTAATTCGATCAACATCATTCAGGATGATAATCCACTGACCTATTCGAAAGCTATCATGAGTAGAGACAGACAAATAGTTGGAAGCCATGAAATCTGAGATTGACTCCACGTACACCAACCAAGTGTGGACCTTGGTTGATGTGCCTGAGGATGTGATCCTAATAGGATGCAAGTGGATCTTCAAGAAGAAGATCGGAGTAGATGGTCAAGTGAAAATCTACAAAGCTAGGTTAGTGGCAAAAGATTTCAGATAATGATAAGGAATTGACTATGATGAAATCTTCTCACTAGTGGCTATGCTCAAGTCCATTCAGAGTTTGCTTGCTATAGCAGCATACTACGACTATAAGATCTAACAGATAGATGTCAAGACTGCTTTTCTCAATAGTAATCTTGAGGAAAAGATCTATATGACTCAACTAGAAAAATTGTCTCAAGTGGGAGGGCAAATCAAGTATGTAAGCTAAAAAAATCTATCTATGGATTGAAGCAGGCTTTGAGGAGCTGGAACATCTGATTTGATATGACAGTCAAAGAGTTTGATTTTATCAAAAATGAGGATAAACTATGTATATAAGAAGACAAGTGGGAGTGCTGTTGTCTTCTTGGTTCTGCATGTCGATGACATATTGTTCATTGGGAATAAAATCTTAATGATACAATCGGTCAAGACTTGGCTATCAAATAAATTTTTCATGAAAGATTTGGGTAAAGAATCCTATATATTGGGTATAAAGATCTATAGAGATATATCTAAGAAGATGCTAGGCTTATCCCAGTCACGGTATATAGATCTTGTGTGAAAAAGATTTAATATAGAAGCAAGTAAGAGAGCTTATCTGCCTGCAAGTCATGGTATACATCTCTTTAAGAAAATATATCCTAAGACAGCAAAAGAGAGGAAGAGGATAAATGAAATCACTTATACTTCGACTGTGGGATCAATTATGTATGTCTATGTACCAGGCCTGATGTAGCTTATATTTTAGGCATAGTTAGCATATTTCAAGCTGATCCAGGGGAGGATCATTGAAAAGCTGTGAAAATATTCTAAAGTACCTAAGAAGGACTAAAGATATTTTTTCTTATATATGAAGGAGGATCAGAATTGAAACTAAAGGGATATATTGATTCTAGTTTTCAATCTGATCTAAGTGATAGCAAGTCAATATTAGGGTACATGTTTATTCTAAATAGTGGAGCAGGTAAGTTGGAAAAATTTCAAGTAGCAGACAGTAGCTGACTCAATCACTAAGGCAGAGTACATCGCTGCTAGTGAAGCCACTAAGGAAGCTGTTTGGATGAAGAGGTTTATCATAGAATTAGGAGTCATTTTTGAGATTGAAGGACCGATGCCACTCTATTGTGATAAAACTGAGGCCGTTATTCAAGCTAAAGAACCTAGGCCTCATCAAAGATCCAAGCACATCCTCAGATGCTTCCACCTCATTCGAAAAATTATAGAGAGATAAGATGTTGTCCTTGAATGAGTTGATACAAAGAATAATATAGCAGATCCATTCACTAAGGCTATACCACAGTAGCTTTTTGATCGCCATCTTGATTGTATGGGATTAAAATACAAAGGCAATTGGCTTTAATGCAAGTGGGAGATTGAAAGAAGAGTACCCTAAAAGCCAATCACAAGTATGTTGCAATGAGATTTTTCTTTGTAATTTTTCAACTCATGTAATGATTTTATTATTTGATAATAATATGAGGTATTTATTCATCATTTTAGCTACATCTTATTATGTCTAAGATTATGATGAATCTTAAAGATTAGGACAATGATTTTAGGAGACATGAATGGATCATGCCAGTGAGATCTAAAATCCTAAAACTTTAATCTTAAATATTTCTGATCATAGGAGATTGATTTGGAGATCGTGTTTCGGAAAGACTTGCACATCCTGTGTATGCTCGATGGAGAAGGTGGTTGATCTCACTAGCCACTTATGTAGGGAGACTAATACAAGGATGCGGTTGCTCATTTAAAAATAAATCCACTGAATTGACTTGACGACAGAGAATATCTAATAGAAACCTTACTTGCATGTCAAAGATGGTTCTCTAAGTGAAAATTGTGCATATGATCCTTAGATCTGAGATCACCATGGAATCTTATGCACATGAACCTATATTTTGGTTCACACCCAAGCATGGCATAAAAATATGTACGGGATGTTCTGGATAGGATAGAGTGTGTATGAACGTTATGAGTAGATCAATATGGAATTGATCACTCCTAGTAAGAGGAGATTGCATCTTGTGAATTTTCTCTCTCTAGATGTCTCAAGAAAAATTTTTTGACCAAAAGTAAGAAGGAGATTAGAAAGAGTTTCTAATACTTCATCATCAAAGTCATTATTAGTTGATGGAGAATCGATATGAATATGTGTTTAAGTTTGACATGATTTCATACTCATGAATATTTTCGGAATGTAGGGATGATCGAAGGATTAAATTACACGATAACTTACCACTGAAGAATATATTTAGTATTTTTATTAAATTTTATATCTTTTAGATAGTCATGATATATTGCTAGACATCAATCTCGACTGGTAGGTTTGATCGAATTAAAGAGTTTAATTCGATCGTCAATTAGAAAGGATTCTAATTGTTAAACTCAGGTTAGCTCGATTGGACCTGAATCGGTTAGATTGGAATCTAATCAAATTTAGTCAACTTACTTCCAGACCTATTGCTGACTACATGTAGAACCCAATGGGTCATACACATATGAAAATTGGTCAAGGATTCTTTTGATAAGGTTGATTGAAATTTTAGATCCAATCAGGATTCCTGGTAAGCATGCTAGCACGTGTGGAAATCCTAGCTCCTTAGGAGATCAATTTGGTCTCATACCTTACCAATTTGCTAACTCAATTTAGTGAGCAATTGGGTTAGGTCATGCCACCTAGAAGCAGGCAAAAAAGGGGTGCTACATTGCAAGTTAACACCAATTTACAAGAGTCCTTTTGGATGTAGACTCTTGGTGCAAAGAAAAGAACTCGTGCGTGTGTTGGCGTGAGCAGAAGGAAGAGTCCTTCTGGCTTGGGATTCAAACATGTGTGGCAGCCCACATCACCCTTCATCCTCTAGTAGACATCTTAAAGTATGAGATATATTTTTTTTAAAAAAATATGGGGAGGAAAAAAAATTGGAAAGAAAAGAAGCTCTCGCACGCACGCGGTGAAGTCTCGCGACTCCTTGCGTTTTGAAGAGTCCTTCTGTAGATCAAATATGATTAAAATGAAATGCCACCTATCAGATAATGTTTCTCTTTTAATCAGCTTTTATATGGATACTTATCTAGAATTTTTTTAGATTTATCTGGAGATCAATCGGATGCCAAAACCACCTCTTCGCATGCACGCGCATGCTGAAAAGAGATTGCATGAAGAAATGTGAGAATACATCCTTCCATATGGTTTTTGACTCCTTATTAAGCATTTTAGAATTAGAATTAAATCATCTTGCCATGTGGTAAGTTCTGAATTTTTCTAATTCAAGAAGGGATGCGAAAGCATCCCTTCTCTGATCGTGCGCGTGGGTGAATGTGCTGATCAACGTATCAAGTAGAAGAGTCCTTCTGTCTGAAGACTTATTTTCCTGATATCGCATCCCTTCTCTGATCGTGCGCGTGGGTGAATGTGCTGATCAACGTATCAAGTAGAAGAGTCCTTCTGTCTGAAGACTTATTTTCCTAATATGTAGATCAGATAAGGCTTTTTGGATGGGGCATGTCCTTACATTTGGGTATCCCTCTGATGGCTATAAAAAGACTAGTGCACTGAGTGTCCGATGCAATTCAATCTATTTTCCAATTTTATCTCCGTTGCTCTCCTTTCTTTCTTACAACCTATCTTAGTTTTAGGACAAGGCTTTGGGATTTAGGACAAAGCCTAATCAGATCTACACAAGAGTTATGAAGGTCTTAAAGAAGGGGATACAAAAGTTTAGAAGAGGTTCTAAGAGGGTTGAGTCAGGTTCTTAGAGAAATCTGACCGATACGAGGCTAGTCGAGTTCTAGGGCCTAGAACTCTTGAAGCAAGATGAAGGAGGAGCACTGTCTTTGATCCAATTTCTATATGGATTACCATTAGAGGGTGGGTACTTGAATGCCTCATGAAAATTGAGATTAGTGCTATAGATATTCTTGTTATCCAAGTTTACATTAATTATGCTTTGATTGTTATAGTCAAGGATTTCTGGGCATTAAGGTTTTCAGTGTGTCAGGTGTTTTGAATGAAAATTTTACACACCTAGCCCTTCCACTACGCCACCGAAACCTAACATCAAAAAATTCAACTTGGTTTAGTTGTCTTGTATCAAACTTTTATTTCTTTGTCATTATATATGCTTCTTTATTTGATCGATAAAAAATATTTTTATTACAATCTTCATATTTTATTCTTAGTTTCTTGCAATCTATTATTTTTTTATTTATATTTTTGAAATAATCGATCCAAGATCCCTGTGGATATGATCCCGACTCACCCTATCTATATAATAATGAGTAGGTTTAATTTTAGTATGCTATGACATGCATCACTTTTGTGAACATATTTTTAGCATGTTACTATTTTCTTGATGAATTCAAATCAGTTTCTTTTTTATTGAACATAGCCTTTTTATTATTTATCATTGATTGAAGATTTTGTAAACTAAAGATAAATTTTTCAGCTATCGATTTCAAAATCTCAATCTCTCTTTTTAATTTTTCATTTTCTCCCAAAAGCTCTTTCTTTTCTTTTAGAAAATTTTTATTTTCATTTATAAAGAAATTCAGATTTTTAATTTTTTTTTCAGCTCAATATTTTCTTCAACTAAAGAATTTTTAGATTTCACCCATTCTTCTTTTTCTTTAGCTAAAGATTTTTTTTTTTAATTTAACTAAGATTAGATTTTTTTAGCTCCTTATTTTTCAATCTCAATTTATTGAATTCATTCATTAATTCATTAAAGGCATTAAATAGTTCATCAAAAGTAAAATTGAAAGAGTTTTCATAATTTATCTCATCCTCAATGGTCATGAGGCAAAGATTTGCATCTTCCTCTTTCTCTTCGGAACTTGATATGTTACTACCTCCCCAAATCCCTAGTAATGCACTCTTCTTGCTCCTTTTGGGGTGCCTTTTGATTAAGGGGCAATCCGGCTTGTAGTGACCCCTCTTATTGTAATTGTAGCCAATGACATATTTTTTTTATCTTCCTTCTTCTTCTTTCTTTTTCAAGTCTTTCTTCATGAGAAATTTTTTGATTTTTTCTGAGAAAGAATTATATCCTCATCATCATCTTCACTCTCTTCTTCTTCTTCATCTTCCTCCGACTCATCGCTTCCTTCAAGATTAGCGGTGGACTTGAAAGCAATAGTCTTCTTCTTAAGCTCTTCTTCTTCCCTCTTTTGTGCCATGTTCAACTCATGTGTCATGAGTGAACCAATGAGTTCTTCTAAGGACAGTTTGGTAAGATCTTTAGCTTCTTGAGTTACCATCACCTTTGCTTCTCATTCCTTTGGCAAAGACCTTAAAATCTTGCAAATAAGCTCATGGTTAGTATAGATTTTGCCAAGAGTATTTAAAGCATTAATAATTTTAGTAAATTTAGAAAACATATCAAAAATAGACTCATATTTTTTTATTTTAAATATTTTATATTTATGAATAAGCAAATTAATTTTGGACTCCTTAACTTGGCTTATTTCTGCATGAGTTATTTTTAATTTTTTTCAAATTTTTTAGTTGATGTACAAGTAGATATTTTATTAAATTCATATACATCGAGAGAACAATAGAGAATATTGATGGCTTTCGCATTTAATTGAGCCATCTTCTTATCATTCTCATTCCAATCCTTTTCTGATTTGGGATGAGACTCTCCATTTACAATAATAGTAGGTGTGTGAAATCCTCTAGTTATGATTTTCCACATATCATAATCTCAAGCTTGTATAAAAATTTTTATTTTAGTTTTTCAAAAAGAATAGTTTGATCCATCAAAAAGTGGTGGCCTGAAAGTGGATTATCCTTTGGTAAATAAAAGACCACTTAGGGTTGCCATGATCTTTGGCTCTTGACCGCTTGGTCAACAATCAATATTAGAGCACCTACTGTGATACCACTTGTTACTCAGAGGTAGCAACCCAAGAAAGGGGGATGAATTAGATTTTTAAAAATTTTAACCAAATTGAATTTTAACAAAATATGTGCTTGAATTTAAGCTATATTAAGTGATTGTGTAGTTATGCAATAGAGTTGTAGTGATATTAAGATATCAAAAGCAAAGTATAAATATAAAATAAAGATTTAAAATAAATAAGTAAAGTAAGAATGTAGGCAAGATGGCATAATACAAACATATAAAATTTATAGTGGTTCGAAGCAACCCGCTCTTACGTCCACTCTCCAAGCTTTCCTTGAAAATTTTACTTTAATCCTGTTAGGACCATTGATCTTCTACGTGAACTTGAGGAGACCCATGATGGAGCCCTCTATAAAAGCCCACTATGATCTGAACGCTCTAAGGGCTGCAAACTTCATGCCCTAAATCATTGCGCACCCTAAATCCTGCGTAGCAACCTAGTTCGCCTCCCCCTGCTTCTAGGGACCTGGAATGCACCTCCAAATCTGATCTTCCACTCCCAAGATCCTAAGAACCAGGACTTGTGATGTGGTACTTTGGGGCTATCAGATCTGGACATGAACCATTGATGAGGAGGAGTCCTTATTGGACTAGACTCCATGGCAGCATTACCCCAAACCGTAGCCTTTCCTTGTGCGCTCTATCTTGGCCCCTACATACCTTTGATTAGAACCAAATTAGAGCCTAAACCTCTCCATGAGATCACCTGCCCATCCTCTTAGAGATTAGAGAATTGGGACATCCAAAATTTGAAGCTATACTGCACAAGAGAGAGAATCTTGGTAGCCTCCTTGAAAACTATATCCTTTGTGTTCTCCACCTTGTTCTTCCTCTCTCAAAATCTTGTTGATACCAAATCTAAAATCTTCCATTTCAGATCTAAAAACACCCTCCTTCAAGCCCCCAACCAGTAGAGAAGAGGGGCGTGGAGACTTGGGAGATGGCAGCACAAAGTGCTTTGATGGGGTGCCTCCCTCTTCCTAACCCTAGGGCATCTAAGGCATGAGGGAGGCACCCCCCACTCTAGGGTTTGTTCCTTGCTGCCTAGGATGGCATGCAAACCAGAGAGAGAGGGAGAGATTTGGGATAAAAGGTTTTTTTTATTCCACCCAAATTAAGGTTACATACAATATATATATAAGCCTATATAATGTACTGAACTGAACCAACTTAACTCCCTAGGCTAACCCAATATGAATGCACATATTCAAACCCATGTACACCCATGGTCTGATCATGCATTCAATCCTATGGACCCAAACCTGATCCAAACTTGGATTAGCCCCCGTGAAACCCATAAACTAGAGCCTCATGATCATGAAGGGTAGAACCTCCACCCTAGGACCAAATCAGTCCTAGCCCTAGGACCCAAGCCAATCCTAAAATCCTGGAACCAAGCCCTTGGTGAAGAAAAAATTCTCTGGTCTGATCAGTGAAGGAACCAGATCTAGGGTTTCAGGGTTAGATCTTAAAACTTTTCCAAGATCAGACAGCGGAAGACTAAAATAAATCAAAATTTATTTTATAAAACTAGAGAATCCCTAGCTCTAAGATCCTATTACATGATTATTACATAGCATTAAATCAAAAATTAAAATATAAAAAGCAAGAACTACATGTTGATCATATCAACATGTTTCTATACTACATCTAATGTATGTAAAATATAATAGATCAGATCTATTACCTTGCAAGTTAGACGTTCTAACTTTGCTGATCTGACCTTGAGGATGATGTTGCAAGCTACACACATGTCCGACCTCTAGGAGTCATCCACACAAGCCCATGAATCACGATCAGAAGTCTTGGTCCAAAAAATCAGCACATTATGCTAGTACTGTGCTGATCTTTCTTCGATGGTCGATCAGATGCCTCCTTCTTCTTGATTTGGACTCTTCCAAAGATGAAAAGTAGGAGAAGAAGTTTTAGACATAAGACACTCTCAGAAAACTCACAGATGGAGGAAGAAAAGAGGTGAACACAGCAACCCTAGAAGAAGATCCTCTTCTTCTTCTCTTTGCTCTAACCCAGATACTTAGTTTTGTATCTATTATATCTCCATGCCCCAACACTCTTTCTTCTTGATTTTTACATACCCCAAAGCTCTCTTAATAATCTATAATTTATAAAATTTTTAAAAAAAATTCATCTTAAATCATGAGAAATGAAGAATTCTTGTCTAGGCCAAATATCTAGTCAAGAAAAATCCAAACAGGGCAAGACAAGGGGTGCCCAACTCATGGGTGCCCCCTCTTTATTTTTCTATCATGAACCACCAGAAAAGGGTGCACAATATGTCCCATAAAATCCATAAAAATCTTAAAAAAAATTTGAATAAAATCAGTGTCATAAGGAAAGAGTTTTGGTTTCCTAAAATTCTATCTCATAGAATTTGAAATCCAAACTAATTCTTACTTTGACTTGGTCCACAACCACATTCCATGTAAGAGAGAAAGAGTGGAAAGTTTTGGATGTGTGTGAAGGCCTGAGAGAGAAGGTTTTGTCACATAAAATAAGAGAGAGTGGGCGTGGGGGGCTAAGGTGGCACAAGGTGGAATGATTCAATCTTTGACCTGTTCAAATTTGATTTCTCAAACCAAATCAAACCAAAACCAAATCAACCCAATTAAAATAGGTCTTAACCCAATTAAGAACCTAATTTAATCAGATTAAATTAGATTTAAATCTGATTTAATTTTTTAATTAAATTAGAAATTAGGTTGACCCAAGTCTTAATTGAACTAGAACTAATTTTTTCTTGCACTTGACTTATCCAATAAACCAATTGGACTTGATCCAATCAAGTCCAAACCAAATCTAATTAAATCATATTCAATTAGACTTAATATCAGCCCATTAGCTTAATCAAATTAAGCCAATTAGCAATCAAATTGCTAATCAATCCTCCTACAATACTTGTACTAGGTTAAATGTTAATCGTATTGATCATTTAACACTAGAACGATTCTTAATCGTTGATCAACCATCCGATTGGATCATGAACTCTAATGTGTGTGACCTTATAGATCCGAACATAAGCCGATAGCAAGAATAAATTTTTGTACCAATCGAAGTGACCATCTCGTAATGGTACCCGACGGTCGGATAGGTCGAATGTGTAGAACAACATCATTAGAACCCATGTGGATATAGTTTCCATATAATTCATCTCCTTGATCAAAATGCTCATAGGACACCTCAGAGTTCAACTGTCAACTTTGATCAAGTTATCCACATTGTATTTCAAAATATCAAATCCATCTGATGGATTATCCTGGCCAAGATTTTGCTAAATTGAAATACAGCGACTCATTCTTCTCCAACTCTTGGAGTGGTCAATCCCATCTTGATCATACTCTGACTTCTCAAGTACTTGACTGTGCCCAGAAGCCTTCCGTCACTGAATTAGAAATTCAGTTAGTCCAGTATGAAAGCACAGTGAGTTGCTTGCAAGTCACTGAGGCGATCTCAGGTCTAAGGGACACTTATACCTATATCCTATCAGAGACATTCTCGATAGCAGAATGCTCTGGAGTTGGTCACGTTCTATGATGATGTATCCTTAAATCTTACCTGTATGCCATACCAGTGTCTCCACACTCCTTGGTTAAGAGGACAACCAACCCATATGGCCTACAGCGACCTATGCTTGATAGAAGCTGTTGTGTTTATTAACAGTCTATCATTTGGTCATGAACAGTTTTAAGGACTAATCGATAAATTCTCTCTTTATCGAACCTAAATAGTCCTAAAGACTTTATTACAACAACGGAGTTCATTAGAAGATGAAAACTTATGATAAAATACCAAAAATATATTTTATTTATTAACAAATCAATTACAATACAAGGTTGCTCAACCATCAACAGGCTGACGATTGACTTTTGGAATATATTTTTAACAACTCTCACTTGTCCTAAAGCCACTCGGTATAGTATCTAATACCCATCTTCGACTTGTGATTGTCAAACTTCTTTATCGCCAGGGCTTTAGTGAAAGGGTCGGTCAGATTTTTTTTTTGTCGATCTTCTGAAGGTCAACATCACCTCGATCCACGATCTCCCAGATCAGGTGGAAGTGGCACAAAATGTGCTTCGTCCGCTGGTGTGCTTTGGGTTCCTTCGCCTAAGCTATGGCACCAATGCTGTCGCAGTAGTGCAGTATCAGACCATCGAGAGAAGGTGCTACTTCGAGCTCGGTGATGAATTTTCTCAGCCACACAGTTTCTTTCACAGCATCCGATGCTGCGATGTACTCTGCCTCACAAACAGAGTTTGTCACAGTATACTGCTTGAAATTCTTCCAGCAGATGGCTCCACCATTCAGAGTAAAGATATAACTCGATACACTTCTGCTGTCATCATGGTCAGATTGAAAGCTGGAGTCTGTGAACCCTACAAGTTTCAGATCTGACTCGTCATAAACAAACCATTGGTCCTTAGTATTTCTCAAATACTTAAGGATGGCTTTAACCACTTTTCAATGATTTTCTCCAGAATCAGATTGGTATCTACTTACTACTCCTAGTGAGTATGCCACATCTGACCTTGTATATGTTATGGTGTACATGATAGATTCCATGGCCAAAGCATATGGGACTCTACTCATATGCTCTCTCTCTTCAAGAGTTGTCGGACAATCCTTCTTAGAGAGAGAAATTCCATGGCCTATCGATAAATAGCCCTTCTTAAAATTCTTCATGCTAAACCTCTTCAGCACAGTGTCTATATACGTGGACTGGGATAACCTAAGCATCCTTTTAGATCTGTCCCAATATATCTTCATCCCTAGGATTTAGGATGCTTCACCCAAATTCTTCATGAAGAATTGCGATGACAACTAAACTTTTATTCCCTATAGTGCGGGAATGTCATTTTCGATTAAGAGAATGTCATCCATGTACAAGACAAAGAATATCATAACTAGATCATTTGCTCATTTATAGATGCAGGGCTCTTCTCCATTTTTAATGAAGCCATATGTTTTGATCACCTTATCATAATGCATGTTCTAACTCCGAGAAGCTTGCTTCAATCCATAAATGGATCTCTGAAGCTTGCACACCTTGGACTCATCTGTGGATGTAAACCCCTCAGGTTGTTTCATATACACTTTTTTGGTCAGCTCTCCATTCAGAAAAGCTGTCTTTACATCCATCTATCAGATCTCATAATCCAGATGGGCAGCTATTGCAAGCATTATCCAAATAGATTTGAGTGTTGCCATAGGGGAGAACGTCTCGTTATAGTCAATACCATAATGTTGAAGATACCCCTTGGCAACCAGACGGGCTTTATAGGTCTCCACCTTTTTGTCTGTGCCCCTTTTCCTTTTGAAGACCCATTTACACCTAATGGGTTTAACCCCTTCAGGTGGGTCAACCAATGTCTATACATCGTTGACCTTCATGGACTCCACTTCAAATTTCATGGCTTCAAGTCATTTTTCAGAATCAAATCTCTGCATTGCATCCATATAGGTGATCAGATCCTCATCGTTCTCATTGAGTTCGATGGGATTACCGTTTCAGACCAAGAAATTGAAGTATCTGTCAGACTGATGTGGTACTCTATCGGATCGCCTTATAGTGTAAGTACATTGGGCTCCAGATTTGATCTAATCAAATTCGACTCAGGTTCAGCTATTGGTGTCGGTCCTTCTACCTATTGAACTTCATCAAGTTCAATCTTAGAGACAACGATTCCTTCACCAAGGAACTTCTTTTCTAAAAAAATTATCTTAAGGCTGACGAACACCTTTTGTTCATTAGCATGATAGAAAAAATATCCTTTGCTCTCTTCGGGATACCCTATGAAGGTACATTTGTCAGACCTAGGTTCAAGTTTATTTGTAACTAACCGTTTGACATAGGCTGGGCACCCCCAAACCCTAAGGTGTGAAAGTGCTGGCTTACTCCCTGTCCATGTCTCATATGGAGTCTTAATTACAGACTTACTTGAAACCTATTTAATAGATAACAGGTCGATTTGAGTGCATATCTCCAGAAGGATATCGGCAAGCTGGCAAAACCCATTATGGATCAGACCATGTCTAACAAAGTCGATTTCTCCTTTCAGACACACCATTATGCTATGGTATTCCTAGAGGAGTTCATTGAGAGAGAATCTCATTCTCTCCTAGATATGTAAGAAACTCACCAGAAAGGTATTTTCCTCCTCGATCAGACCGAAGAGTTTTAGTACTCTTCCCAGTTTGTTTTTCTACTTCACTTCAAAATCGTTTGAACATTTCAAATGAATCTGACTTATGTTTCATTAGATAGATATATCCATATCTGGATAGATCATCCATGAAAGTGATGAAATAGAAATATCCACCTCTAGTACTTGTGCTCATAGGCCCGCATACATCAGTATGTACTAGGCCCAAGAGCTCAGTAGCTCTCTCACCTTTTTCAGTAAAAGGTGACTTGATCATTTTACCAAGAAGACAGGACTTACAGGTTGGAAGTGATTCACAATCACTGACTTCAAGGATTCCCTCTTGAGTCAACCTATTTATCCTGTTCTTATTTATATGACCTAGCTTATAGTGCCATAAGTAGATATCTGATACACTATCTAATTTAGGATGCTTGCCAGTAGAATAGACTACGTTAACAGGTTGTGATAATATATACACATCATTGTTCAAATGTCCACAAAAAATAGTAACACCATTCATAATGATATTACCAACTTGATTCTTTATTAAAATTTCATAATCATTTTTGGCCAGAAGGCCTACAAAAATAATATTTAAAAAAAAACTGGGATAGAAATGACAATCATTAAGAACAACGGTATGGGACTCAAATACAAGTTTCAAGATTCTAATGCTAGAACTGGAACTGTCTTCCATCTCCAACGTTCAGAAACCTCTCATCTTGCTTGAATCTCCTACTAACCTGCAATCCCTGCAATAAATTACAAATATGGTAAGGGCTATCGGTATCTAATACTCAGTCAGTTATATCACAAATAGAGAAATTGTAAGGAATTATCATATAAATACCTTGCCCAGCAATAGCTTGCTTCTTTCTCTGCCTGTTCTGATCCAAGGAGGCAATGTACTGAGGATAGTTCCTCTTCCAGTGCCCCCATTTCTTGCAAAAGAAGCATTCAACTTGACTCTTATTGGGCTTGATCTTTCTGATTTGACCCTGCACTGATGTCCCAGCCTAAACTTGCACCTTCTTCACTTTCTTCTTCTTGTTCTTCTTTTCTTTCTCAAAAGGTTGAGAACCAGAAGACGAACCTCCCACTAAGTTCACCGACTCCTTGTGGAGTTGATGATCCTTCTCAAAATTCTGAAGCAATCCCAGTAACCCGTGGTAGTATACTTCAGGCTTTGTCATTCTATAATGAGTGAGGAATGGGAGATAAGACTTGGGCAGCGAGTTCAGTATTGCATTTTTCTCAAGCTGCTCATGCGAGGGAAAGTCGAGCTTGCTCAAACGCTCCATTAGCTCGATCATATACAATACATGATCAGTGACAGAGGCACCATCCCACATTTTGGCATTGAAGATGGCACAACTAGTCTTATGCATCTCCACATCATCGGGTGTACCAAAGGTATCCTCCAACACTTGAAGCATGTCCTTTGGCTGAGCCGTCTCACATCTGTGACTGAACTCGTTGCTCATGGCAGCTAGACTGATGCAGCACATCGTGGTCCGATCGCTGAGCCACTTCTGGTAAGTGTCTCTGACTGTTTCATGTACATTGACAGCTGGCTCCTTAGGTGCAGGATCCGTTATCACATATAGGATCCATTCATGCTCCAGGACTATCTTCAACTTTCGGTACCAGCTACCAAAGTTGGGTCCCACCAAAATTTTATTGTCCAACAATGATCGGAGTGATAGAGAAGTGGCTATATCTGCACAAAGAAAAATCATAACCTAATTAGTAATTGATTCATTAAACCTAAAGATTTGAACTTTAATCAAAAATTTTCTCCCACTATTTTATTCGAATTGGTAGCCTCTACCTCCAATTTGAGAAATTACCCTAATTTCTTAGTGGGTACTAGAATCTACTTAGACTGCACACAAGCCCAACTTTGGTTTGCCAACCCATGTACATCTAAGGGTAGGTTCATAACCAATTATTTCTCTAAATAATTTTTAGTAATTTTAATTTTGTCCCAGTCCCTAATCAGTAGGCTTTGACCTCCACTGAAAAAATCTAGTTAGGTCTAACCATTAACATGACCATACTTGGCCCATCCAGCCAATGAATGATTAGGCCCAACTTTGGTTGGCTAACCTAATCATCATTTAGAAAGATGCTGTCAGAAATCATATTATGAATGATAATTCCATCAGTCGATAAGCACCAGGCCTTTGGGTCTCCAATGATTATCCAACTGATGGACTTATTATCATCCACTTAATGGGAGGCTATGATCTAGTTATCACCATAACTATTTCATTTTATGGACCTAATAATTTTAAAAGATTTAATTGATTTAGAGGAGGAGGTCAGATAAACCAGCTTATCATGATCCTCCCACTGTCTTCACCAAGTCAGCTTAAGGGAGATCATTTAAAAGGGCAGGTCTAGGAGCACCTAAATTAGTCACACTGATTTACCTAGCTGACATGGGTCAGCTTGAATAGTCAAGTGATCTGATCAAAACATAATTTCATCAAGAAGCCAGGTAAGTTTCATCGATGGGAGGGTCTGCCAAAGCTTGCCTTAGACACCATCAGAAATGGCCAGGTAAGCGGGCTGCCAATTAAAAACCACTTATCTAGTTTACCTTAGACACCAACTGGTTTAATTAGTTTTGATTAGATCAACCTAACAGTTCGTGATAGACCGTTTAGCCAAGAATTAAGTCCATTTGGTTCTCGTTAAAGATATGGACTTGACCAACTACAACTATTGTAATTGATCTAGAGAATCTTTGACCTAATCTAAGACAACAATTGATTAGATTTAGTCAATTTTCTAATTAAGTCCATCTTTAATCTAACCTTGGGTCTAACCCAATTAATGCACCTAATTCTCACTAACCCATTAATCCAATGTATTATGGTTTGTGTCTTAGGTTCTTCAATTCACAATCCTAGAACCTAATCAAACGACTTCTTAATTCTCAATTAAGTTTTGGGCTGAGGGTTGGGGTTTGGTTTTTTAAAAATAATTTTCATATTTGTAAAATATTTTTACAACATAGTTCTACCAACCAAATTGTATGTTTGATTTATAATCAAAATGCAAGTGAAATAAGCATGAAACTACTTTAGATCTAATCTAAACAGGTTTATATAATTGAAATAATTTCAACTTTAAACTGCGCAAATTTTTCAGATAAATATATGATGGTTCTTTACGCAAAAATTATTAACAAAAAGATTTTATTTTAGATTTAAATACCTTTTAAATCTAATAAATCATCAATTTAATCTAGATCACATCTAACAAATTTATGATTAAAGTTAAATCTACACGAACTAGGACAATCTTTGCACTGTAAGGGGTAAACCTTATAACAGGACAACCTATAGTTTGTGATTGATCTAAAAATTTTAATTTTAGATTTAACAATTAGATTATTAATTAGATCTAATTTAAGAAATAATCTAAGCATATATTAATAATCATGTAATAAACAACCTAGGCTTTGATACCAATTGAAGGAACCAGATCTAGGGTTTCAGGGTTAGATCTTGAAACTTTTTCAAAATCAGACAGCGGAAGACTAAAACAAATTAAAATTTATCTTTTAAAATTAGAGAATCCCTAGATCTAAGGTCCTATTACATGATTATTACATGCATTAAATCAAAAATTTAAATATAAAAAGCAAGAACTACATGTTGATCATATCAACATGTTTCTATACTACATCTAATGTATGTAAAATATAGTTGATCACATCTATTACCTGTTAGATGTGTGTCCTAGATGCCAGATTGGCTGACACATTCCTATACAAATGTAAGGATAAATTTATAATTTTGACTATAAATGAATAAAAGGGTTATTCTACTATCACATTGTGTACATTATGTCTGTGATACATTCTTTGAGTTAGTAGGAATGTTAATTCATATTTTCAAGAGTTAAAAATTTAAGGCATGAATTTACATAACTAACTCATAAACAGCTCCTGACCAAAGGATCATCACGAGGATGGTGATCGATCCGGAAGATTGGTGTACGATCGCTTCCTTAGGATAGATGTGTCTTGAGTCTATGGTGTGGAGACACCAGAGCGAGAGTATAGATATTCATTGAGAATGAGAGTACTGAGCGTGATCACCTCGAGCAGTCATAAGGAAGTCTACCTTCTCGTCGATGACTAGCTCGATGCTGCAGCTTTGTGTCTAGTTCTTCGATCTGAGGTACATCGACAGTTCACCTTGAGTGTGTTATAGTTTGACTACACCATAACTCAGTCTCCTAACCATTCGAAACCCTGAGGTGTATGTTGGCTGTAGCATATTCATCGTAGGAACCAGATTGCACCAAGATGGGATCTATTAACCTCGGTAGATGAGAGGAGTAGTCCTATGATGATCGAAAGATCGAGTCCTTAAGCCCATGACTATGGCAGAGTGAAATAATGGAAAAGAGTTTTCCATTAAGGTTTCACATCGAATTTGGATCGATCGATTGATTCATATGACTGATGTTGGGTTTGATGAGTTCACCTTAACCCTAATTCAGTCGGGACTCATGATAGAGGAATTCAATCACACAGGTAGCTGCACCGAGAGGTTTGTCATCATTTCTGATGGGTTGCCACCATATACTGCTAGGTGTCACTGGTGGATTTTGAGAGCAATTAGAATGATCTTGATGATCGATCATTCTAATTATCTGAATCAGAAGAGTTCTAGTCCATCGAAAGGTGTTTCGATGATGTCGATGATGAGATCACGACATGTCTCATTATCATACGAAAATGAACCTAACTGGATCACACAAATAAGAGTTAGGGTTTGGATGCCATCAATTGAGCTAGTCCAGTTCGATTGATTTGGATTAGATCCAATTAGGTTCAAGAAAATCATGCTAGCACACGATTGAGCTTAACTTTCTCCTCGTGTAATTTTTTCTATCTCGACTGAGCCAAATGTGATTTGGCTCACCTAGAGAACCTTGAGAAGGTTTCTCACAGTCTGACTGGAGCTAATCTAGCTCAGAAAGGATTTGTCTTAATTCATGAGATAAATTTAAGACAACACCTGCTAATTCCTGTCACCTGCCATTTTCGTTTTAGGACATTGGTCAAATGTTGACCCATGAACCTTGGACTGAAGGCCACTTGGCAAGAGATCATTGAAGATTTTTTATGGAGTGTCCACCTGCTAAATTGGGCCTCAAAGTGGGCACCATATTCAGATTGGGCGTGCGCCCCAAGTGGATAAGGATAGAGTCCCATCAGATGAGGACTCTGATCCCTTAATCAACTTGGACTGTGGGGCGCAAATCTCACTGTGCTTATCCAGTGTTGGTGCCAACAGTAGGAGGGATTGTGGAAATTCTTATCTAATATGATTAGATGACATCACTCCATCAATCAAATTTTTTTCAAAATTAGTTGGAATTTTTTGATTGGTCGAATGATGTGGCGCTGCATGGCACAGCAGGGTCTATTTAAACCCTGTCTGCGCCTAGGGTTAAGAGACTCTGCTCAATAACTAGCAAAATCCTGAATTCTCTCCACTTCTCTATGCCCCCTCTGCTCCTCTCTCTCCCCTCTTCACATCCAAGAGGTTGGGCATCCATCTGGTGCTTGTCCAAGGCGTGGTGGCTTCTTGATTAGAAGGCTGCAGAGATTTGTCGAGAAGCTACTGCTCAGCTTCAGAAGATCTTTTGAAGATCTTCCAGATCAGATCTAGATCTGATTTTTTGAGCAAAGATTTGTGAGGAGAAGATGATCTAGATTCTACTTTAGTGGATACTGGTAGAGATCAGACGACTGCATGGCTATTTTAGAATCTCGGGCATTACTGCGATCATCTACAGGATAATCTAGTTACCCTAGAGGTATTTCTCTATTCTTCATATTTTTAGATTTAATTTTAGATTTAATATCAGATAATAAGAATTAGATCTTATAGATCTTAGATTTGAAATATCATAAAATAATTTTTTTTTAAAATATTCTATCCCAGATCTCATTAGATCTGGAAGATCCTACAAGGAAAAAATCAGTTTTTCCTTCAACTGGTATCAGAGCCAGGTTGATGGCTCTATTTTAGATCTAATTTTTATTATTATTTATCTAATATTAATAGATTTTAGATGTCACATCAGATATGATAGGATCTAAAATCAAAAAAATTTAAAATTAAATCTAAGTAGATCTAACATGTGTGAGATGCATGACTAGACTAGGAGTAGTTTGATCTATGAATAGTCTTATAGTTTTATGTTTTAATATGATTAAAATATAAATTAGATCTAATTTATTCTCTATTTTTTTGATATTATAAATTTTATATTCAGATCAAAAAATAAAAAATAAAATTTTAATTAATACATAAGATTGATCTGTTTCATGTCTAGACTAGTTGTAGAATTATTCTAGTAACTATCTAGAATAGATTTCATATTGAATAGTTTAATTTAAATCTTATTTTTTAGATGTTATATGTGATATATCAGATCTGAAAGTATACTAATTAGATCAGATTTTAATACATGAGATGTATGCAAAGCATGTATAAGTTAGATCTGAAATTATATATGTGATATGTAACTTAGATCTAACTAATTTTGTAGTTAAATTAATATTTCTGATTAAGATGTTCCTCATGGCCATCCAGTCATAAGAACAAAGTAGGGTTTAAGACCTTCTCCTCCCATTCAATGGGTGTTCTTATGGTGTGTAGGGATGCTGCATGTTCATCCTTAATCAGAAATTAAAATTTACTTTTCTGTAAAATCCTAGATCCTGAAATCCTAGGATTTATTTACATGTTTTGTTTATGAACCCAAGACTTAATTAATGAATTAAGCTTATGAAATCAAATTAGGTCTAAAATTGAGAATTTCAGATCTAAGCCATTTTCATAAAATTGGGTTTGGGCTTGGGTAGCTCAATTAGGTCTAGCGGTTGATCAAACCGAATCAAAAGTTGGTTAGGTGGGATTATGAAAGCTAATATTTGACCAGCCTAATAGGATTAAGTCTAGGTCAAGGTCGAATCACATTTAGATGTGACTCGATCAAGTTAAGACCTAATTTGGCTCAGTGGTTAGAGCCTGGATTGTAGACTAATCCAATTGGTTCTAGTTCGACAATTTGGTGTCTAAGATAAGTTGGGCAGTTGCGACCGACTGATTTTTAATTGAAAGCTACTCGACTCGAATGCGTTCTTGTCAAGTTAATGGCATATTCTTCCACCGGTCTCACTTATCTGGTCATATGTGTCGATCCAGTTCTGATTTGAGGTGGCTAATAGTTTGAGCTAGCCCATGTCACTAGGTTAGTCATAATTATTATGACTATGTCAAGTTAAGTTTACTGAGACCTAAATCAAATCTTCCTAAGAAAATATTAAGTCTAAGGTCTTCCACCATTGTGGATGTGCAGGCCCTTCCCGGGGTTATTATTCTCGACTGGTTACAGTGGCTCAGTTGCACCGAGAAGATGCAACCATGTCCATTAGGCATTGGATGCTATGGATTAGAGGATGGGTTGTGCTCAATATTTGGATACGGTGAGTGACCCAATCAGGAATCTAATTCGTGCAAATGGTGGGTCTGACTTAACTAAGGATTAGAGCAATATTCTGGCATGGTGAGCTTCATGAATTAGAGATTAAGTTTTGGGTGCACCATGATTAGAGAATCATTGGATAAGAGTTGTTCACTCATCAGTTGATCCATCACCAATAACTGTTAGGTGAGGTGGTGAGCCAGTCGGTGAGACCGCACCACCCATTAGAAATCACTAATCATGAAGATTTTCACATCTCTACCTAGGGAGTGTAGGGATCTGAGAAAATAGTGGGAGCCTAATTTGTTTAAAAATAAAACTCCTAAGTAAATTGGTTAAGTCTGATTATAAAATCTAACTAGAAACTTTTGACTCTCTACAAGAAACATGTCTGCGTCCAACCCCTTGACCAAAATACTAGACACCCACAGATTGACTGGACCTAATTTCAAGACTGGTTGAGGAACTACAGAATTATTCTGGGTTTCGAGAAATTGACTCATATCTTGGATCAGAACCCACCTGCCATACTAGCATGTCTGACTGCTGAACAGAGAGCGTCTCTGGAAAAGTGGATGGATGATGATAACAAAGCCAGGTACTACATGTTGGGTGCCATGTCTGATGACTTACAACACCAGCATGAGAGCATTATGACTACCCGCCAAATGTTGGCTCACCTACAAGAGTTGTTTGGTGAACAAAATCGCGCAGCCAAGTATCAAGTCTGCCAAAGACTTTTTAAGACTAAAATACGTGATGGGCAGTCAGTCCAAGATCATTGTTTGTCAATGATCAAGGACCTTGAGGAGCTTGAGAAGCTCGGTGTCATCTTAGATAAAAATTTTTAGATTGATGTGATCCTTCAGTCCTTGTTGATGCATATGGTCAGTTCATCATGAACTTTCATATGCATAAGATGAAGTGTACCTTGGCTGAGTTAATGAACATGTTGGTTACGGCTGAGCTTTCTTTGAAGGGTTCAAAAGGCTCAGTCCTTACTATGGAGTGGACTTCTTCCAAGAGAAAGTCTTTTGGAAAGAAGAAGAAGTCTACGAAGAAGTAGAAGGTGGATGGGAAGAAGAAGAAGACGGAATCGAAAAAGAAGGCTGCTGAAAAGGGAAAATATTTTCACTGTAATTCAGACAGCCATTGGAAGCGAAACTGTCCTCAGTATCTGGCCACCCTAAAGAACAAGAAGGATGGTCCTTCTGGAGGTATGCTTGTTATAGAATCTAATCTTATGATTTTCTCTGCATCTAGTTGGGTACTTGACTCTAGTTCTAGTGCTCATTTGTGTACTTCTATTCAAGATCTTGAGGAGAGTAGGAAGCTAAGGGATGGGGATATGATCCTACGCATCAAAAATGGAGCAAGAGTTACTGCTGTGACCGTGGGAACCTACCCTTTGCGATTACCATTAGGATTAGATTTAGTTCTTAGAGATTGTTATTATGTGCCTGCAGCAAGCAGAAATTTGATTTTTGTTTCATGTTTAGCACAAGAAGGCTATGTGATTAGCTTTCATAAGAACTATTGTAACATATTTTATGAAAATAATAAAATTACAAATGATTTTTTTATTAATGGTCTCTATCAGCTACATATTGATGTATCTATATTTCATATCGAGCAAAATGTGAATACCATAGAAATTAAAAGACCTAGAGATAGTCTAAATGATAGGTATCTATGGCACCTAAGGCTAGGTCATATAGCGGAAGATAGGGTTAACAAATTAGAGAAATCCAGGCTATTGAGTCCGTTGACTTTCGAGTCATATCCAGTTTATGAATCATGCCTTCAAGACAAAATGACCAAGCTCCCTTTTACAGGACATAGGGAAAGGGCCCCAGACCTACTTGCCCTAGTACATACAGATGTGTGCGGCCCATTTGATGTGCTGGCTAGAGGCAACTATGTCTACTTCATTACCTTCATCGATGATATGTCTAGGTACGGATATGTGTTTCTAATGAAACATAAATCTGAAGCCTTTGAAAAGTTTAAAGAATTCAGACATGAGGTAGAAAAACAAACAGGAAAGCCCATTAAGTTTCTTCGATCAGATCGAGGAGGCGAATACCTTAGTTGGGAGTTCCTAAACTATCTTAAGGACAATGGCATAGTCTCTCAATGGACTCCACCTGGAACGTCACCACTCAACGGGGTTTCAGAATGGAGGAACCGGACCCTATTAGATATGGTCCGTTCCATGATGAGCTTCATGGACCTCCCTGAGTTTTTTTGGGGACATTATCTCAAGACAGCAATATATGTATTGAATAAGGTTTCCTCTAAAACCGTTCCACCACACCGTATGAGATATGGCATGGTAAGAAGCCAAGTCTGAGTCATCTCAGAATTTGGGGTTGTCCGGCTCATGTTAAGAGACAGCAGGTGGACAAGTTAGAGTTCAGGTCTTTTAGAGCTCGGTTCATAGGATATCCTAAAGAGTCATTAGGATACTATTTCTATATTCTGAAAGATCACAATGTGATTATGAATCGACATGCTATTTTTCTTGAAAAATAGTTTATTCAAGATGGTGGCATCGAAAGAATAATTAAGCTCAAGGAGAATATCTCCCAAGAGCAATGAGCTAAGGAACTGAGGAACCAAATCAATTAGAACCAGTCCTAACACAACCTCTTCCTCCTCATAGATTGACTAGGGTTTTTCATCCTCCTGAAAGGTACTTAGGTACTATACAAGAGGAAGTAGAGAAAATATTTCTCACAAAAAATGGGGCTCATGGTGATGACCCCAAGACCTATGACGAGGTGATATCAGATATTGACTTTGAGAAATGGTTAGAGGCAATGAGATCAGAAATTGACTCGATGCACTCAAACCAAGTCTGGACCTTGGTAGATCCACCTGAAGGTATTGTACCTATTAGGTGTAAATGGATGTTCAAGAGAAAGATAGGTGCAGATAAAAATATGGAGAATTCAAGGCTAAGCTCGTCGCGAAAGGTTATAGTCAGCGCGAAGGCATTGACTATCAGGATACCTTTTCGCCGTAGCCATGCTAAAATCCATCCGCACATTGCTTGCTGTTGCAGCCTATTTCAATTATGAAATATGGCAGATGGATATAAAAATGACATTCTTAAATGGATATCTTGAGGAAGATATCTATATGGAACAGCCACTTGGTTTCACATCCAGTGATGATGATCACAAGATCTGCAAGCTGCAAAGGTCCATTTATAAACTTAAGCAAGTATCTCAGAACTGGAATACTCATTTCAATAATGTGATCAAAATATTTGGTTTCATCAAGAACGAGGAGGAACTATGTGTGTTCAAGAACGTCAGTGGGAGCGCAGTTGTCTTCCTCATACTGTGCGTAGATGACATCCTCCTGATTAGGAATGATATTTTCATGTTGACCTCAATCAAAATATGATTGTCTAAGGAGTTCTCTATGAAAGATCTAGAAGAGGCATCCTTTATACTGGGTATTAAGGTCTATAAAGATAGACCAAATAGGATGCTGGGACTCTCACAGAAGATGTACATAGAGGAGATGCTAAAAAGGTTTAGCATGAAAAACTCCAAAAGAGGTTTAGTACCTTTTAGACATGGCATTCATCTCTCCAAGAAGATGTGCTCTAGCACACCTGAGGAGATTGAATGCATGAGCAAGATCCCTTATGCTTCGGCAATAGGAAGCCTCATGTATGCCATGCTATGTACACGACCTGATATATCCCATGCTGTGAGTGTCACAAGCAGATATCAGTCGAATCCAGGTGAAGAGCACCGGACTTCTGTGAAATGTATCCTTAAGTACTTGAGAAGGACTAAGGATATGTTTCTAGTCTTTGAGAATGGAGAACTCTAGGTTCAGAGATTTACAAACTCAGACTTTATATCTGATATAGATGATCGAAAGTCGACATCTAGAAGTCTGTTCATTTGCAATGGTGGTGCAGTTAGTTGGAAGAGTTCCAAGCAGATGGTGATTGCTGATTCCACCATGAAGGCAGAGTATATTGCTGCATTGGAAGCTGCGAAGGAGGTATTCTGGTACAAGAAGTTTGCCGCAGAGCTTGGAGTGATGTCATCGGATGCCATCCCTCTTTACTGCGATAATAATGGCGCCATAGCCCAGCTAAGGAGCCAAGGTCTCACCAGAAGTCTAAGCATATCGAGTGGCGATTCTATCTGATCCGTGATTACCTCGAAAAAGATTATGTCGAGGTTAAGAGAGTCGACTCCACAGACAATGTGGCAGACTCGCTAACAAAGCCATTAGGCCAGTAGAAGATTGAAGCTGTTGTGATCCAGGTGGTGTGCCCAAGGTCCAGGGACCAAGGCTAAGGCCAAGGTCCATCATTCATGAGGGCTTCATGGAGGCTCTAGGGCTAGTTGGGCCCTAGGTTGAAAGGTTGTGGGCCTTTCAGGTTTTTGAGGTCTAGGTTATATGAGCCTCAAGGGACCAACTCTTTATGGATCAGGTCTGGGCCCAGGATAGGTGAGATTAGGTTGAGTCATGGGTGTACATGGGCTTGGGTTAACCTAATCTCCATAGGGTTGGTCAAGGGAGTTTTGGGTTTGGGTCACTTGACCCGGTGTTTATATATACATGTTCATGTACAGGTTTGAAAGAAGCCAAGAAAATACAAGACTCTTTCTCCCAAGTCTCTCTCTCTCTTCTCCCTCTCTCTCCAGCCATTCTCCATGCCCTAGGAGAAAGAAATCCTAGGGTTTCTTGCCGCCAGTCCATAAAAGGAAAGAGAAGAAGGGGAGGCGCTAGCCCCTTCCCCCTTGCAGCCGCCTACCAGATCTGCTCTCCCCCTCTTGTAGGCACCCAAACACTAGGTCCAGAACCTAGAATCTCTTGAGAAGAGGTTGGTACAAGTTTCTCTCAGATCTGGAGTTGATCTGAGGTCGTTTGAGGCACGGGTGAGATCTCCATCAACAGATCTATAAGAAAGGCTGCAGCAGGACAGATCTGTGAGGTCTATCTCCATCTATCTTCTTCCCTATCTAGAATACCCTGATTTGAGATCTACAAATTGGAAGACCTCAGTCCAGGTCTGATCTGGTTGGATACCAGATCTTGGATTTTTTAGAGTGGTTTCAAAGGCGTTCTTCATCTGGAATGAAAGGCTGATGAAGAAGACAGCAACCAGGCTGATTTCATCAAGGGCCTTGGATCATGTCCAGAAGTCTCCAGATCCATTCGTTGTTGGTTCTGCTGCACCCAAGATCTGTGGGAGGAGCCGGGATCATGCTCCAATAGTTGGTATCAGAGCCACAGTAGTGAGGAAGCAGTTCCAAGTGCGAGAAGTTGAAGATCCCAAGTGCTGAAAATTTTTAGCAAGGTACCATCAAGGTATATTCTACACTTCTTGATTTTATATTGCTTGTTTGGCTTAGATCCAGTCATAGGCCGAATATGAAGGTCGATGTCGAGAAGTTTGATGGCAAAGAGAATTTTTCCATGTGAAAAATTTGGATGGAGGATCTTCTGGTGCAAGCAGATTTGGATCAGGCTTTGGATGAGAAGCCTGAGGGAATGACAGATAGACAGTGGGCATCGTTGGAGAAAGCATGCTCGGTGATCAGAGAATGTTTGGTGGATGCGGCGTTGTATTCGATGCTGGAAGAAAAGACCCCGAAGGGCCTTTGGTTGAAGTTGCACACCATGTATATGGGGAAGAATATGTGCAACAAGCTAATGCTGAAGAAGAGGTTGTACAGTCTTTGGATGCAGGAGGGATCTAATGTGATTGGCCACATTCAGAGGTTCGACCAGTTGTGCATGGAGTTGATGAATATCGAGGTGAAGCTGGATGAGGAGGACAAGTCCCTGTTGCTTCTATGTTCACTACCAGGATCATATGATTCTTTGGTGACTACACTGCTCTACGGTAAGGAGACTCTGGAATATGAGGACATGGTCTCGATGCTGAGGTCTAATGAGCAGAGAAAAAAGTTGACCAGAGATCGGGCTCCCCAGGAGGGTTTGGCAGTAGGGGAGAGGACAGGTAGAGGCAGAGGCAGAAGCAAGTCCAGGGGGTGGTCCAAGTCCAGGAAGGGAAAGAGAGAGGTGAAATGCTTCAAGTGCAAAGAGTTCGGGCACTTCAAGCGAGAATGTCCACTATGGAAGAACAAGAAGGGAGAAAGAAGTGGCTCAGAATCAGTGAGTGTAGTTGCTAGGCAGCAGGTAGAGGATGATCTACTTGTGGTATCAGATGGTCACAGGCAGTACACAAAGGAGTGGACACTAGACTCTGCATGCTCACATCACTACACACCACACAGGTCTTGGTTTGCGGCATACACCAAGACAGATGAGGGATCAGTGACTCTAGGCGACAATCATCTTTGCGAGGTGGCTGGGATAGGGACAGTCAGGGTGAGGATGTTTGATGGGATTGTGAGGACATTGACAAATGTAAAGCACATCCCGGAGCTGGAAAAGAATCTGGTGTCACTTGGCTACTTGGAGCGCATGGACACAGCTTCAGCAGTAGGGCTAGAAGCGGAGTACTGAACATCTCCAATGGAGCTATGGTGGTGATGAGAGGCAGGAGGTTGGACAATAACCTCTATCGCATGGAGGGATCTATGGTGACCGGAGAGTTTGATGCAGCAGCTGCAGCACAGGACCAGGAGGGGACTTACAGGATATGGCACTACCGCCTAGGCCACATGGGTGACAGGGGGCTGAGGGAGTTGAGCAGGAGAGGACTCATCTCTGATCTAGAGGATGGTGCTACCGGAGAGATCTGTGAGCCTTGCCAGATGAAAAAGCAGAGGAGAGTTCAGTTCAACATCAGTACAGCCCGCAGTGCAGCCGCTCTAGAGTTAGTACACACGGATGTGTGGGAACCAGCCTCAGTTTTAGCTAGGAATGGGGCCAGATACTTCATGACCCTGATTGATGATTTCTCAAGGAAGCTCTAGATTTACTTCATGAGAGAGAAGTCAGAGGTTTTCACCAAGTTCAAAATCTGGAGAGCTGAGGTGGAGAAGGAGCAGGGGAGGAGCGTGAAGTGTCTGAGGTCAGACAATGGCGGGGAGTACACTAGCAGAGAGTTCCAAGATTACTGTGAGGAGTGTGGGATTAGGAGACACTTCTCAGTTAAGGAGACTCCACAGCAGAATGGGGTGGCCGAGAGGATGAACAGAACACTTCTGGAAAAGGCACGATGCATGAGGCTGCAGGCAGGGCTTCCAAAGGTGTTCTGGGTTGACACAATTGATGCAGTCGGTTACTTGGTCAATCGATCACCTCACATCAGGTTGGATGGCAGGCTTCCAGAGGAGGTGTGGTCTGGGAGGACAGTTGGGCTGGGCCATCTATGGGTATTTGGGTGCACGGCCTATGTGCATATTGGAGCTGGTGAGCGGAGCAAGCTAGATGCCAGATCACTCAAGACGGTGTTTCTAGGCTATCCGCGAGGAGTCAAGGGATACAGACTATGGGATCCCTTGGAAAATAAAGTCATCATTAGTCGGGATGTGACTTTTGATGAGGAGTTAGTCTTATGAAGGGGAGCAGGCATGGAGGAGCAGCAGGAGCAGGAGGAGGTCCAACAGGGCCTGCTGGACAGCTTACCTCTTTTATTTTGCCTCTTGCAGGTACTACGGGAGGACATGACATTCAGGTGGAGAACCTACCAAAGTGTCTCCACAGGTGGAGAGAACTCAGACGGATGATCGAGGTGGAGAGGTCCAACAGGAGCGAGCTGGATCGAGGACTGATATCGGTGTTGCCCTACACAAGCCCAAGAGGACCATCAGGCAGCCGAACCGATATGGCTTCGAGGAGACGCTGTCATATGCCCTGATGACAGTGAATGAGACCCATATATTATCAAGAGGCTATTGAAAGCTAGGACAGAGAGCGATGGGTCCAGACGATGTTCGAGGAGATGCAGTCTTTCCACCAGAATCAGACGTGGCGATTGGTGCAATTGCTACAGGGGAAGAGGCCCATTGGCTGCAAATGGGTCTACAATCGCAAGGACAGAGTGGAGCTGGTTGAGGCCTTGGGACACCATGGTGGAGATTGTTGTGATCCAGGGGGTGTACCCAAGGCCCAGGGGACTAAGGTTAAGGCCAAGGTCCATCATTCATGAGGGCTTCATGGAGGCTTTAGGGCTAGTTGGGCCCTAAGTTGAAAGGCTGTGGGCCTTTCGGGTTCTTGAGGTCTAGGTTATGTGGGCCTCAAGGGACCAACTCTTTATGGGCCAGGTCTGGGCCCAGGATAGGTGAGATTAGGTCGAGTCATGGGTGTACATGGGCTTGGGTTAACCTAATCTCCCATAGAGTTGGTCAAGGGAGTTTTGGGTTTGGGTCACTTGACCCGGTGTTTATATATACATGTACATGTATAGGTTTGAAAGAAGCCAAGGAAATACAAGACTCTTTCTCCCAAGTCTCTCTCTCTCTTCTCCCTCTCTCTCCAGCCATTCTCCACGCCCTAGGAGCAAGAAACCCTAGGGTTTCTTGCCGCCAGTCCATAAAAGGAAAGAGAAGAAGGGGAGGCGCTAGCCCCTTCCCCCTTGCAGCCGCATACCAGATCTGCTCTCCCCCTCTTGCAGGTGTCCAAACACTAGGTCCAAGACCTGAAATCTCTTGAGAAGAGGTTGGTACAAGTTCCTCTCAGATCTGGAGTTGATCTGAGGTCGTTTGAGGCACGGGTGAGATCTCCATCAACAGATCTACAAGAAAAGCCGCAGCAGGACAGATCTGCGAGGTCTGTCTCCATCTATCTTTTTCCCCATCTATAATGCCCTGATTCAAGATCTACAAATTGGAGACCTCAGTCCAGGTCTGATCTAGTTGGGTACCAGATCTTGGATTCTTTAGAGATGGTTTCAAAGGTGTTCTTCATCTGGAACGAAAGGCTGACGAAGAAGACAGCAACCAGGCTGATTTCGTCAAGGGCCTTGGATCATGTCCAGAAGTCTCCAGATCTATTCGTTGCTGGTTCCGCTGCACCCAAGGTCCATGGGAGGAATCGAGATTGTGCTCCAATAGAAGCCCACCTTGAGAAGATGGAACTTAGATATGTAGCCAATTGGCATTAGGTCAAGTGGGAGTTTGTTAGATGTGTGCCCTAGATGCCATATTGGCTGACATATTTTTGTACAAATGTAAGGGCAAATTTATAATTTTGACTATAAATGAATAAAAAGATTATTTACTATCACATTGTGTACATTATGTCTGTGATACATCCTTTGATTTAGTAGGAATGTTAATTCATATTTTCAAGAGTTGAAAATTTAAGGCATGAATTTACATAACTAACTCAAAAATAGCTCCTGACCATAGGATCATCACAAGGATGGTGATCGATCTGGAAGGTTGGTGTACGATCACTTCCTTAGGATAGATGTATCTTGAGTCTACAGTATAGAACACCAGAGTGGGAGTACAGATATTCATTGAGAACGAGAGTACTGAGCGTGACCACCTCGAGCAGTCATAAGGAAGTCTACCTTCTCGTCGATGACTAGCTCGATGCTGCAGCTGTGTGTCTAGTTCTTCGATCTGAGATACATCGATAGTTCACCTTAAGTGTGTTATAGTTTGACTACACCATAACTCGGTCTCCTAACCATTTGAAATCCTGAGGTGTATGTTGGCTGTAGCATATTCATTGTAGGAACCAAATTACACCAAGATGGGATATATCAACCTCGGTAGATGAGAGGAGTAGTCTATGATGATCGAAAGATCGAGTCCTTAAGCCCATGGCCATGCAGAGTGAAATAATGGAAAAGAATTTTCTATTAATATTTCACATCGGACTTGGATCGATCGATTGATTTATATGACTGATGTTGGGTTTGACGAGTTCACCTTAACCCTAATTCAGTCAGGACTCATGATAGAGGAACTCAATCACATAGGTAGCAGCACGAGAGATTCGTCTTTATTTCTAATGGGTTGCCACCATATACTGCTAGGTATCACTGGTGGATTTTGAGAATAATTAGAATGATCTTGATGATCGATCATTCTAATTGTCTGAATCAGAAGAGTTCTGATCCATCGAAAGAGTTTCGATGATGTCGATGATGAGATCACGACATGTCTCATTACCATACGGAAATGAACGTAACTAGGTCACACAAACAAGAGTTAGGGTCTAGATGTCATCAATTGAGCTAGTCCAGTTCGATTGATTTGGATTAGATCCAATTAGGTTCAAGGAAATCGTGCTAGCACACGATTGAGCTTAACTTTCTCCTCGTGTAATCTTTTCTATCTCGACTGAGCCAAATATGATTTGACTCACCTAGAAAACCTTGAGAAGGTTTCTCACAGTCTGACTGGAGCCAATCTAGCTCAGAAAGGATTTATCTTAATTCATGAGATAAATTTAAGACAACACCTGCTAATTCCTGTCACCTGCCATTTTCGTTTTAGGACATTGGTCAAACGTTGACCCATGAACCTTGGACTGAAGGCCACTTGGTAAGAGATCATTGAAGATTTTTTATGGAGTGTCCACCTGCTAAATTAGGCCTCAAAGTGGGCACCATATTCAGATTGGGCGTGCGCCCCAAGTGGATAAGGATAGAGTCCCATGAGATGAGGACTCTGATCCCTTGATCAACTTGGACTGTGGGGCGCAAATCTCACTGTGCTTATCCAGTGTTGGCACCAACAGTAGGAGGGATTATGGGGATTCTTATCTGATATGATCAGATGATATCACTCCATCAATCAAAAATTTTTAGAATTAATTGAAATTTTTGATTGGTCGAATGATGTGGCACTGCATGGCGCAGCAGGGTCTATTTAAACCCTGTCTGCACCTAGGGTTAAGATACTCTGCTCAATAACTAGCAAAAGCCTAAATCCTCTCTACTTCTCCATACCTCCTCTTCTCCTCTCCCTCTCTTCTTCACGTCCAAGAGGTTGGGCATCCATCTGGTGCTTGTCCAAGGCGTGGTGGCTTCCTGATTAGAAGGCTGTAAAGATTTGTCGAGAAGCTGCTGCTCTAGCTTCAGAAGATCTTTTGAAGATCTTCCAGATCAGATCTAAATCTAATTTTTGGAGTAAAGATTTGTGAGGAGAAGATGATCCAGATCTTGCTCGAGTGGATATCGATAGAGGCCAGGCGACTGCGTGGCTATTTTAGAACCTCGGACATTGCTGCGATCATCTACAGGGTAATCTAGTTACCCTAGAGGTATTTCTCTATTCTCATATTTTTAGATTTAATTTTAAATTTAATATCAGATAATAAAAATTAGATTAATAGATCTTAGATCTGAAATATCATAGAATAATTTTTTTTGAAATATTCCACCTCAGATCTCATTAGATATGGAAGATCCTATAAAGAAAAAGCCGATTTTTCCTTCATTACCGAGCAAGTTAGATGTTTTAACTTTGTTGATCTGGGTCTGAGGATGATGTTGTGAGCTGCACATATGTCCAGCCTCTAGGAGTCATCCACATGAGCTCACGAATCATGATTAGAAGTCCTGGTCCAGAAATCAACACAGTATGCTAGTGCTGTGCTGATCCTTCTTCGATGGTCGATCAGATACCTCTTTCTTCTTGATTTAGACTCTTCCAAAGATGAAAAGTAGGAGAAGGAGTTTTAAATGTGAGACACTCTCAGAAAACTCACAGATGGAGGAAGGAAAGAGGTGAACACAGCAACCCTAGAAGAAGACCCTCTTCTTCTTCTCTTTGCTCTAACCCAGACACTTAGTCTTGTGTCTACTATATCTCCACGTCCAACACTCTTTCTCCTAATTTTTACATGCCCCAAAGGTCTCTCAATGCTTTACAGTTCACAAAAAGTTCAAGAAGAAATTCATCTTAAATCATGAGATATGAAGAATCCTTGTTTAGGTCAAATACCTAGTCAAGAAAAATCCAAACAGGACAAGACAAGGGGTGCCCAACTCATGGGCGCCCCCTCTTTCTTTTTCTATCATGGACCACCAGCAAAGGGTGCAAATATATACCACAAAAGCCACAAAAATCTTAAAAAATATCTGGATAAAATCAATGCCATAAGGAAAGAGTTTTGGTTTCCTAAAATTCTATCTCATAGAATTTGAAATCCAAACTAATTCCTACTTTGACTTGGTCCACAACCACATTTCATGTAAGAGAGAAAGAGTGAAAAGTTTTGGGCATGTGTGAAGGCCTAGGAGAGAAGATTTTGTCACACAAAATAAGAAAGAGTGGGTGTGGGGGGTTAAGGTGGCGCAAGGTGGAATCCTAGTCTTACTAGGATTCAATCTATGACTTGTTCAAATTTGGTTTCTCAAACCAAATCAAACCAAAACCAAATCAACCTAATTAAAATAGGTCTTAACTCAATTAAAAACTTAATTTAATCAGATTAAATTAAATTAAAATCTGATTTAATTTTTAATCAAATTAGAAATTAAGTTGACCCAAGTCCTAATTGAACTATGACTAGTTTTTTCTTGCACTTATCAAATAAATCAATTGGACTTGATCCAATCAAGCCCAAACTAAATTTAATTAAATTATATTTAATTAGACTTAATCTCAGCCCATTGGTTTAATCAAATTAAGCCAATTAGTAATCGAATTGCTAATCGATCCTCCTGCAACACTTGCACTAGGTTAAATATCAATCGTATTGATCGTTTAACCCTAGAATGATTCTTAATCATTGATCAACCATCTGATCGGATCATTTACTCTAATGTGTGTGACCTCATAGGTTCAAACCTAAGCTAGTAGTATAAAAATAAATTTTTGTACCAATCGAAGTGACCATCTAGCAATGGTACCCGACGGCCTTAGAACAGCATCCTTAAAACCCATGCGGATATAATTTTTATATAATTTATCCCCTTGACCAAAATGCTCATAAGATACCTTAGAGTTCAACTGTCAACTCTGATCAGGTTGTCCACATTGTATTTTAAAATATCAAATCCATCTAATGGATTACCTTAGCCAAGGTTTTGCTTAATTGAAATATAGTGACTCATTCTTCTCCAACTCTTGGAGTGGTCAATCCCATCTTGATCACATTCTGACTTCGCAAGTACTTGACTATGCCCAGAAGCCTTCCATCACTGAATTAGAAATTCGGTTAGTCTAGTATCAAAGCACAGTGAGTTGGTTGCAAGTCATTGAGGCGATCTCAGGTCTAAGGGACACTTATATCTATATCCTATCAGAGACATTCTCAACAGCAGAATACTCTGGAGTTTGTCACGTTCAATGACGATGTATCCTTACATCTCATCTGTATGACATACCAATATCTCAACACTCCTTAGTTAAGAGGACAACCAACCCATATGGCCTACAGCGACCTATGCTCGATAGAAGCTGTCGTCCTTATTAACAGCCTATCATTTGGTCGTGAACAGTTTTAAGGACTAATTGATAAATCTTCTTTTTATCGAACCTAAATAGTTCTAAGGACTTCATCACAACAATAAAGTTCATTAGAAGATAAAAACTTATGATGAGAATACTAAAATATATTTTATTTATTAACAGATCAATTAAAATACAAGGTTGCTCAACCGTCAACAGGCTGACGATTGACTTTTGGGATATATTTTCCAACAATCGAATAGTTAGAATATGATTTAAATTTTTTTCTATTCTAGTGGTAATATAACATACCCAATATGTAGCAGAATAGGAATCAAAATCTCCAAGAAAACTTAAATCCAATGCCTCATGAGGTCTGAACGTACAGACCCTCTACTTCGTGCACACGTCAGGCTCCGTAGGGAAGAGGAATGATCTTTGCATCACACCTTCTGTAAGGGCAGTAAGGGGAGGAATAGTTCTGATCTCAGACATGACTCTTCACACCTAGGAGGTGGATGCCAAGGAGAAGAAGAGCACCCCAAGAAAAGATTCTCTAAAATCAGATTTGCCCCCCCTCCTTATTTCCGCACACCCTACACTTTCTCACAATATTTTTATGGCCTTTTTGTCTCCCAAAAATTCATAACCACCAGTGGTTAAGAGGAGCTCTCTTTAAATAGTTGACATGTCCAAGATCTGATCATGTCCTAATTGGTTTAGGTGTCCTAACCTTGTCCAAAGTAGGAATCGGATGAGAGAGGAGAGCGCCCAAAAAAACACCGTGAGAACTCTTCACGTGCACTCCCATATAAGGTGGAAAAAATTCAACACCCTCTTTCTTTGGTTGGCTCCCTTATGAGAGAGAGTCCCAGGTACATGGGATTCTTTGGTTCTTAGACAAATGGCTTTAAATTTGACTCAAATTGGATCTGATTCAAACCTAATTCAAACCAGATTCGAAGAGCCTGTCTATCCTAATCTAATTAGGATTTTAGTCCTAGTATAACTTAAATTTTTAATCCAATTAAACCTTAATTAAATTAGATCTAATCTAAAATTAATTAAAATATAAATTGACTCTCTCATAAATCTCCTGGATCATTGATTAGATCATTATCATCTCTAGAATTAAATCTGAACCTCATATCTAGTGCTGGCTAGATATAGTCAACTGTTTAATCTTGTATGATCTCTAACTTAATTTTTAATTAAGCTAATCTATTCATTCAATCAAGTCACTTACATTTAAATTGAACTCATAGACCTAGGTCAATTCTTTCCTGCATTGCTTGACTTTATGCGTGACTCCATAAATTCGAACACTAAGTCGGTAGCACAGGAGCTGTTTCTTGTACTAATCAAAGTTACCATCTAGTAATAATTTTTGATGTCCAGATAAGTCGAATATTTGCAAGGCAATATTCAAGAATCTATAAGTGCCGAATTCGTACCTTGTAAACTTTGGGTCAAATATTTGCAAGACAATATTCAAGAATCTATGCATATAGTTACCACATAATTCATCCCTTTAACCTCGAATCTTCGAGGATGATCTAGGGTTTAACTGTTAACCCTTGATGAGTCATCCATATTGTATTTCAATATTTCACATCCATCACATGGATTATCCAGGCTCAGGGTTTATTAAATTAAAATATAGTGATGTATTATCTCCTATAATCTGGAGGGATCAATCTCATTTTGATCTACACACAGACTTTGTAAGTACTTGGTTGTACCCAGTAGCCTTCCATAACTGTATTAGAAATACAGGTAGTCCGGTATCAAAGCATAATGAGTTGCTTGTAAGTCACTATGGTGATCTCAGGTTTGAGAGATACTTATGCCCATATGCTTCATGAGTTGCTCTTGACAGCAGAGCACTTCGCAGGTGAGTCACTTGTTCAGTGACGATATACCCCTATATCTCACATGTTTGCCATACAAGTGTCTCCACACTTCTTGGTTAAAAAGACAACTAACCTATATAGCACACAACGATCTACACTCGATGAACGTCACCATCCTTTAATGACATATTATTTGATTGCGAACATGTTTAAGAATTATTTGATAAATCCTCCTTTATCAATTGTCATATAGTTTTAAGGACTTCATCATAATACAAGAGTTCTAGTAAGGAAACTGTACATCTTGTGATGAAAATATCAAAATAACTTTTATTCATTCATAATGCAGATATAAATTACAAAGAGCACAATTATCCAAATGATTGGCTTTATGACATATTTTCTAACAACTCTCACTTAGACTAAAACTAATCGATATGGTATCTAATACCCATCCTTCATTTGTATTTGTCGAACTCTTTGATTTCGAAGGTTTTATTAAATGGGTCGGCCAAGTTCTCCTTTTCATTAATCTTCTGAAACTCCACGTCATCTCGATCCATGATCTCTCGGATCAGGTGGTAGTGGCACAGAATATACTTGGTATACTAATGGGACTTCAGTTCTTTCGTTTGAGCTATAGCTCCAGTGCTGTCGCAGTACAGCAGAACAAGACCATCAAGGGAGAGTGCCACTCTAAGCTCACTGATAAACTTCTGCAACCAGATAGTTTCTTTCATAGCATCAGATGCTACGATATATTCTACCTCGCAAGTTGAGTTAGCTACGGTGTGCTACTTGAAACTTTTTCAGTAGATTGCTCCTCCATTTGGGATAAATACATAATCCGATATGCTCTTACTGTCATCATGATCTGATTGAAAGTTAAAATTAGTATATCCCACAAGTTGAAATCAATGGTTCTAATCCAGATCAAACTGGTATCTACTCACTATCCCTAGTGAGTGTGCCATATCCGACCTCGTATATATCATGGCATATATGATAGATCCCACTACCGAAGAATATAGAATTCTACTCATACACTCTTTCTCTTATGGAGTTATCGGACAATCTTTTTTAGAGAGAATAATTTCATGCCCTATCGAAAGATAGCCTTTCTTAGAATTCTTCATGCTAAACCATTTCAGTATGGTGTCGATGTATGTGGATTGGGACAATCCAAGCAGCCTCTTAGATCTATCTCTATAAATCTTTATCCTTAGGATAAAGGATGCTTCTGCCAAATTCTTCATGGAGAACTATGAAGATAACCAAAGCTTTACACTTTGTAAAGTAAGAATATCATTTTCTATTAACAGTATGTCATCCACATACAGTATAAAAAAGATGACTATAGAACCATTAGCCCATTTATAAATGCATGGTTCTTCTCCATTCCTAATGAAACCATACATTCTGATCAACTTATCAAAATGCATATTTCAACTGAGATGTCTGCTTCAATCCATAAATGGATCTCTGAAGCTTACACATCTTTGATTCATCTATGAATGTGAATCCTTCATGTTATATTATATACACTTCTTCATCCAACTCTCATTAAGAAAAATGATTTTGACATCTATTTGTTAGATCTCATAATCAAAGTGTGCCGCTATCGCAAGCATAATCCAGATGGACTTGAGCATTGTTATAGAAAAAATGTCTGATCATAATCAATACCATAATGTTGACAATATCTCTTGACAATCAAATGAGATTTATAGATCTCCACCTTTCCATCTGTGCTCCTTTTCTTTTTGAATATCCATTTATACCCTTTGGGTTTAATCTCTTCAGGTGGATCAACAAGTATCCATACACTATTGATCTTCATAGACTCCATCTCAGATTTTATAACCTCAAGCCATTTCTCAGAGTCGAGCCTTTGCATGACATCCATGTAGGTGATCAGATCCTCATCATTCTCATCGAGTTTAATAGGATTATCATTCCGAATCAAGAAATCATAGTATCTATCGACTGATATGATACTCTATCAGATCTCCTTAAAGATGCCTCAACAATGAGCTTTGAATTTGATCTAATCAAATCCGATCCTGTAGATTCATTTGTCTATGTCAGTTCTCTTACCTGTCGAACTTCATCAAGCTCAATCTTAGTGGCATCAGTTTCTTCACCAAGAAACTCTTCCAAAAGTATGCCTTCAGACCCACAAACACCTTTTATTCTTTAGGAAGATAGAAGTAATATTCTCTAATTTTCTTGGGGTATCCTACAAAATAACACTTATTGGACAGAGGTCCAAGCTTATCAGTCTGTAAATGACTGACATAAGTCGGACAACCCCAAACCCTAAGGTAAGAGAGTATTGGCGTATGCCTAGTTCATATCTCATATGGAGTCTTTGCAACTGATTTGCTCAAAACTTTGTTCAGAACATAACAAGCAGTCTTAAGAGCATAACCTCAAAAAGAGACCGACAAACTTACAAACCCCATCATAAATCAAATCATGTCTAATAAGATTCAATTCCTCCTTTCTGACACTTCATTATGCTATGGTGTCCTCAGAGGGATCTATTGTGAGAGAATCCTATTTTCTTTTAGATATGTCAAAAACTCATTGAAAAGATATTCATCTCCTTGATCAGATTGAAGAGTTTTAATACTCTTTTCGATTTACATTTCTACTTCATTATGGAATCATTTGAACATTTCAAGTAATTTAGACTTGTGCTTCATAAGGTAGATGTACCCATACCTCAATAGGTCATCAATAAATGTAATGAAGTAATAATATCCTTCTTTGACAGATATGTTTATAGGTCCACATACGTCACTATGTACTAGACCTAGAATATCATGGCTCATTCACCTTTTTCAGTAAATGGTGACTTGATCATCTTTTCAAGAAAACAGGACTCACCCTCCTTGATTAACATGTCTATCCTGTTCTTGTTTATATAATCAAGCCTACAATATCAAAGTTAGGCATCCATGACATTATCTATTCTTGAATATTTGTTCGATGTGTACATTATACTAACAGGTTGTGATAATATGTAAATACCACCTTTTAATTGTCCATGCATAATTGTGACACCATTCATAATGATATGATAGTAATTTTTCTTTATAAACAAATTATAACCCTCCTTAGCCAAAAAATCTATGAAAATAATATTCATAAGGAAAGATTGATAATAATGATAGTCATCTAAAATAATAGCATTTGAATTGAGAGTAAGCTGAACTTTTTCTATAACTAGAACTGGACAGCTCTTCCATCTCCAACATTCAAGAATCGTTCGCTCTTCTCAAATTCTTTACTAACTATTGAAAATTATGTCCTAAAACTAAACATGTGATGATTGAGTTTCTCTTTATATATGAATTATTGATTAATGAATAATAGTTATTCTGACATTTTTTCATCATAAAGTTACATCTTTCTTGAACTCTTGTGCTGTGATAAAGTCTTTAAAACTATGTTAGTATGTAATAAAGAGAGAATTTATCGTATAGTTCCTAAATATATTCATAACCAAATGATACGTCATTATAGGATGATGATGTTTATCGAGTGGAGGTCGTTGTATGCCATATGGGTTGGTTGACCTCTTAATCAAGGAGTGTGGTGACACTGGTATGGCATACAGGTAAGATGTAAGAATACATCATCACTGAATAAGTGACTCACCTACTGAGCATTCTACTATCAAGAGCTGCTCGTGAAACACATGGGTATAAGTGTCCTTCATATCTGAGATCATCATAGTGACTTGCAAGTAACTCACTGTACTTTAATATCGGACTATCTGAATTTCTAATGCAGTGATAGAAGACTACTGGGTACAGTCAAGTACTTACAAGATATCACACCAGCACATCTCCTTCCTTGTTTGATCGATTGTGAAGATTGTGTAGGAACCAGATCTAGGGTTTCAGGGTTAGATCTTGAAACTTTTTCAAGATCATACAGTGGAAGACTAAAATAAATCAAAATTTATTTTTTAAAATTAGAGAATCCCTAGATCTAAGATCCTATTACATAATTATTACATAGCATTAAATCAAAAATTAAAATATATAAATATAGCATGAACTACATGTTGATCATATCAACATGTTTCTATACTACATCTAATGTATGTATTAAACAATAGATCAGATCTATTACCTTGCAAGTTAGATGTTCTAACCTTGTTGATCTGGGCTTAAGGATGATGTTGCAAGCTACACACACATCTGGCCTTTAGGAGTCATCCACACGAGCCCATGAATCTCGATCAGAAGTCCTGCTTCAGGAAATCAGCACAGTATGCTAGTACTGCGCTGATCCTTCTTTGATGGTTGATCAGGTGCCTCCTTCTTCTTGATTTGGACTTTTCCAAAGATGAAAAGTAGAAGGAAGAGTTTTAGATCTGAGACACTCTTAGAAAACTCAAGATGGAGGGAGGAAAGATATGAAAACAAATAACCCTAGAAGAAGACCCTCTTCTTCTTCTCATTTCTCTCTCTAGACACCCTAACTTGTGTCTTTTATATCTCCACGACCCAAAGGTATTTCTCTCTAATTTTTGGATGGATCAAAGGTCTCTCAAATCTCTATCTTCTATAAAAATTTTATAAAGAAACTCATTTTATACAGAGTGATATGATAGAGTCATTGTCTAGGTCAAATACCTAGTCAAGGCTTATCCAAACATGGCAAGTTAAGGGGCGCCCAACTCTTGAGCACCTCCTCCTTATTTTCATGCATGGATCATTAGCAAATGATATATAATGTATACCCTAAAAGCCACAAAAATTTCAAAAAAATTTGGATAAATTCGATGCAAAATTGAAAGAGTTTTGGATTTCTAAAACTCTATCTCATAGAATTCGAAATCCAAACTTATTCCTTTTTGATTTGATCCAAACCACCTTTCATGTAAGAAAGAAGAGAGGAGACCTTTTGTGAACATGGGAGAGACCTGGGAGAGGGCTTTTGTCGCACAAAATAAGAAGAGATTGGCATTGAATAAGAGAGAGGGGATGGGGAAGGCTTATGTGGCGCAAGGTGGAATCCTAGTCTTACTAGGATTCTATCTTATGACTTGTTTTAATATGGTTTCTCAAACCAAATCAAACCAAAATTAGATCAACCCAATTAAAATAGGTCTTAACCCAATTAAAAACCTAATTTAATCAGATTAAATTAGATTTAAATCTGATTTAATTTTTTAATCAAATTAGAAATTAGATTGACCCAAGTCCTCGTTGAACTAGGACTAGTTTTTTCTTGCACTTGGCTTATCCAATAAATCAATTGGACTTGATCCAATCAAGCCCAAACCAAATCTAATTTAATTAAATTTAATTAGACTTAATCTCAGCCCATTGGCTTAATCAAATTAAGCCAATTAGCAATTGAATTGCTAATCGATCCTCCTACAACACTTGCACTGGGTTAAATGTCAATCGTATTGATCATTTAATCCTAGAATGATTCTTAATCATTGATCAACCATCCGATCAGATCATGAACTCTAATGTGTGTGACCTCATAGGTCTGAACCTAAGCTGGTAGTACAGGAATAAATTTTTATACCAATCGAAGTGACCATCTAGTAATGGTACCCGACGACCGGATAGGTCGAATGTGTAGAACAACATCCTTAGAACCCATGCGGATATAGTTTTCATATAATTCATCCCCTTGACCAAAATGATCATAGGACACCCCAGAGTTCAACTGTTAACTCTGATCAGGTTGTCCACATTGTATTTCAAAATATCAATCCATCTAATGGATTACCCTGGTCAAGGTTTTGCTAAATTGAAATACAGCGTCTCGTTCTTCTCCAACTCTTGGAGTGGTCAATCCCATCTCGATCACACTCTGACTTCGCAAGTACTTGACTGTGCCCAGAAGCCTTCCATCTCTGAATTAAAAATTTAGTTAGTCCAGTACCAAAGCACAGTGAGTTGCTTGCAAGTCACTGAGGCGATCTCAGGTCTAAGGGATACTTATACCTATATCCCATCAAAGACATTCTCGACAGCAGAATGCTCTGGAGTTGGTCACGTTCAATGACGATGTACCCTTACATCTCACCTGTATGCCATACCAGTGTCTCCATACTCCTTGGTTAAAAGGACAACCAACCCATATGGCCTACAGCGACCTATGCTCGATAGAAGCTGTCATCCTTATTAACAGCTTATCATTTGGTCGTGAACAGTTTTAAGGACTAATCGATAAATCCTCTCTTTATCGAACTTAAATAGTCCTAAGGACTTCATCATAACAACGGAGTTCATTAGAAGATGAAAACTTATGATGAAAATGCCAAATATATTTTATTTATTAACAAATCAATTACAATACTTGGTTGCTCAACCGTCAACAGCTTGGCGATTGACTTTTTGGGACACATTTCTCAACAACTCCCACTTATCCAAAAGCCACTCGGCACAGTATCTAATACCCATCTTCGACTTGTGGTTGTCGAACTCTTTTATCGTCAGGGCTTTAGTGAAGGGGTCGGCCAGGTTCTCTTTTCCATCGATCTTCTGAAGGTCGACATCACCTCGATCCACGATCTCCCAGACCAGGTGAAAGCGATGCAAGATGTGCTTCGTCCGTTGATGTGCTTTGGGTTCCTTCACCTGAGCTATGGCACCAGTGCGGTCGCAGTAGAGCAGGACCGGATCATCGAGGGAGGGTGCTACTTCGAGCTCAGTGATGGATTTTTTCAGCCACACAGCTTCTTTCGCGGCATCCGATGCTGTGATGTACTCCGCTTCATAAACAAAGTCTGCCACAGTATGTTGCTTGAAACTCTTCCAGCAGATGGCTCCACCATTTAGAGTAAAGATATAACCTGACACTCTCCTGCTGTCATCATGGTCAGATTGGAAGCTAGAGTCTGTGAACCCCACAAGTTTCAGATCTAACTCGCCATAAACCAACCATTGGTCCTTAGTATTTCTCAAATACTTAAGGATGGCTTTAACCACTTTCCAGTGATTTTCTCCAGGATCAGATTGGTATCTACTCACTACTCCTAGTGAGTATGCCACATCTGGTCTTGTACATGTCATGCCGTACATGATAGATCCCACGACTGAAGCATATGGGACTCTACTCATACGCTCTCTCTCTTCAGAAGTTGTCGGACAATCCTTCTTAGAGAGAGAAATTTCTTGGCCTATCGTTAGATAGCCCTTCTTGAAATTCTCCATGCTGAACCTCTTCAGCACAGTGTCTATGTACATGGACTGGGATAACCAGGCATCCTTTTAGATCTATCACTATAGATCTTCATCCCTAGGATGTAGGATGCTTCACCCAAGTCCTTCATGGAGAACTGTGATAACAACCAAACTTTTATTCCCTGTAGTGCGGGGATGTCATTCCCGATTAAGAGAATATCATCCACGTACAAGACAAGGAATACCACAACTGGATCATTTGCCCATTTATAGATGCAGGGCTCTTCTCCATTCTTAATGAAGCCATACGTTTTGATCACCTTATCAAAATGCATGTTCCAACTCCGAGAAGCTTACTTCAATCCATAAATGGATCTCTGAAGCTTGCACACCTTGGACTCATCTGTAGATGTAAACCCCTCAAGTTGTATCATATACACCTCTTCGGTCAGCTCTCCATTCAGGAAAGCTGTCTTTACATCCATCTGCCAGATCTCATAATCCAGATGGGCAGCTATTGCAAGCATTATCCGAAAGGATTTGAGCATTGTCACAGGGGAAAACATCTCGTCATAGTCAATACCATAACGTTGATGATACCCCTTGACTACCAGATGAGCTTTATAGGTCTCCACCTTTCCGTCTGCGCCCCTCTTCCTTTTGAAGATCCATTTACACCCAATGGGTTTAACCCCTTCAGGTGGGTCAACCAATGTCCATACATCGTTGACCTTCATGGACTCCATTTCGAATTTCATGGCTTCAAGCCATTTCTCAGAATCAGATCTCTGCATTGCATCCATATAGGTGATCGGATCCTCATTATTCTCATCAAGTTCGATGGGATCACCATCCCGGACCAAGAAACCATAGTATCTGTCTGGCTGACGCGGTACTCTATCGGATCGTCTTAATGGTGCAAGTACATTGGGCTCCGATATGATCTAATCATATCAGACTCAGGTTCAGCTATTGGTGTCGGTCCTTCTACTTGTTGAACTTCATCAAGTTCAACCTTAGAGGCAACGGTTCCTTCATCAAGGAACTCTTTTTCTAAAAAGATTGTCTTAAGGCTGACGAACACCTTTTGTTCATCAGCATGGTAGAAAAAATATCCTTTTGTCTCTTTGGGGTACCCTATGAATGAGCATTTGTCAGACCTAGATCCAAGTTTGTCTGTGACTAATCGTTTGACATAGGCCGGGCACCCCAGACCCTAAGGTGTGAAAGTGCTGGCTTACGTCCGTCCATATCTCATATGGAGTCTTAATTACAGACTTACTTGGAACCCTATTTAACAGATAATAGGCCGATTCGAGTGCATATCCCCAGAAGGATATCGACAAGCTAGCAAAATCCATCATGGATCGGACCATGTCTAACAGAGTCCGATTCCTCCTTTCAGACACACCATTATGCTGTGGTGTTCCTGGAGGAGTCCATTGGGAGAGAATCCCATTCTCTTCTAGATATGTGAGAAATTCACTAGAAAGGTATTCTCCTCCTCGATCAGATCGAAGAGTTTTAATACTCTTCCAGTTTGTTTTTCTACTTCACTTCGGAATCGTTTGAACATTTTAAATGAATTCGACTTATGTTTCATCAGATAGATATATCCATATCAGGATAGGTCATCCGTGAAAGTTATGAAGTAGAAATATCCACCTCTAGCACTGGTGCTCATGGGCCCACATACATCAGTATGTACTAGGCCCAAGAGCTCAGTAGCTCTTTCACTTTTTTCAGTAAAAGATGACTTGATCATTTTACCAAGAAGACAGGACTCACAGGTTGGAAGTGATTCACAATCACTAACTTCAAGGATTCTCTCTTGAGTCAACCTGTTTATTCTGTTCTTATTTATATGACCTAGCCTACAGTGCCAAAAGTAGATATCTGACACACTATCTAATCTAGGGTGCTTGCCAGTAGAATAGACTCTTATCAGGCTTGATCTTTTTGGCCTGGCTCTGCACAGATGTCCCAGCCTGAACTTGCACCTTCTTGACTTTCTTCTTCTTGTTCTTCTTTCCTTTCTTAAAAGGTCGAAAATCAGAAGACGAATCTCCCACTAAGTTCACCGACTCCTTGTGAAGTTGGTGATCCTTCTTAAAGTTCTGAAGCAATCCTAGTAACCCATGGTAGTTCTCTTCAAGCTTTGTCATTCTATAATGAGTGAGAAATGGGAGATAAGACTTGGGCAGCGAGTTCAGTATTGCATCTTTCCCAAGCTGCTCATGCAAGGAAAGTCGAGCTTGCTCAATCGTTCCATCAGCTCGATCATGTACAATACATGATCAGTGACAGAGGCACCATCCTGCATTTTGGTGTTGAAGATGGCACAACTAGTCTTGTGCCTCTCCACGTCATTGGGTGTGCCAGAGGCATCCTCCAACACTTGAAGCATGTTCTTTGACTGAGCCATCTCGAATTTGTGACTGAACTCATCGCTCATGGCAGCAAGCATGATACAGCGCACCGTGGTCTGGTGATTGAGCCACTTCTGGTAAGTGTCTCTGACTGTTCCACGTGCATTGACAGCTGGCTCCTCAGGTGCAGGATCCATTATCACATATAGGATCCGTTCATGCTCCAGGACTATCTTCAACTTTCGGTACCAGCTACCGAAGTTGGGTCCCACCAACTTATCATTGTCCAACAATGATCGGAGCGATAGGGAAGTGGTCGTATTTGTACAAAGGAGAACCATAACCTAATTAGTAATTGATTCATTAAACCTAAAGATTTAGACTTTAATCAAAAGTTTCTCCCACTATTTTATTCGAATTGGTAGCCTCTACCTCCAATTCGAGGAATTACCCTAATTCTTTAGTGGGTACTAGAATCCACTTAGACTGCACACAAGCCCAATTTTGGTTGGCCAACCCATGTACATCTAAGGGTAGGTTCATAACCAATTGTTTCTCTAAATAATTTTTAGTAATTTTAATTTTACCCCAGAAACCTAATCAGTAGGCTTTGGCCTCCACTGTAAGGATCCAGTTAGGTCCAACCATTAACATGATCATACTTGGTGTATCTAACCAACGAATGATTAAGCCCAACTTTGGTTGGCTCACCTAACCACCATTAGAGAGACACTTTCAAGTCGTCATATTATGAGTGATAATTCCATTAGTCAACAAGTACCAGGCCTTTGGGTCTGCAATGATTATTAGTTAATGGACTCATTATCAAACACCTTAATAGAAGGCTATGACTCAGTTATCTCCATAACTTTGTCATTTTAAGGACCTAATAATTTTAGAAGATTTAAATAATATAGAGGATGAGGTCAGATGAACCAGCTTATTATGATCCTCCCACTGGCTTCACCAAGTCAGCTTAAGGGAGACCATTAAAAGGGCTGGTCTAGGAGCACCTAAATCAGTCACGCTGATTTACCTAGCTGACATGGGTCAACTCGAATAGTCAAGTGATCTGATCAAAACATAATTTCACCAAGAGGCCAGGTAAGTTCGATCAGTGGGAGGGTCTGCCAAAGCTTGCCTTAGACACCATCAGAAATGGCCAAGTAAGCAGGCTCCCAATTAAAAACCACCGGTCTGGTTTACCTTAGACACCAACTGATTTAATTAGTTTCGATTAGATCAACCTAACAGTTCATGCTAGATCTCTTAGCCAAGAATCAAGTCCATTTGGTTCTCGTTAAAGACATGGACTTGACCAACTACAACTATTATAATTGATCTAGAGAATCTTGACCTAATCTAAGACAACAATTGATTAGATTTAGTCAATTCTCTAATTAAGTCCATCTTTAATCTAACCATAGGTCTAACCCAATTAATGGATCTAATTCCCATTAACCCATTAACCTAATGTGTTATGGTTTGTGTCTTAGGTTCTTCAATTCACAATCCTAGAACCTAATCAAATAACTTCTTAATTCTTAATTAAGTTTTGGGTTGAGGGTTGGGTTCGGCTTTTCAAAAAATAATTTTCATATTTGTAAAATAATTTTACAATATGATTCTACCACCATATTGCATGTTTGATTCATAATCAAGATACAAGTGAAATAAACATGAAACTACTTTAGATCTAATCTAAACAGGTTCATGTAATTGAAACAATTTCAACTTTAAACAATTTCTTTGCACAAAAATTATTAACAAAGAGATTTTATTTTAGATTTAAATATCTTTTAAATCTAATAAATTATAAATTTAATTTAGATCATATCTAATAAATTTATGATTAAAGATAGATCTACACAAACTAGGACAACCTTTGCACTGTAAGGGGTAAACCTTACAGCAGGACAACCTTGTAGTTCGTGATTGATCTAAAATTTTAATTTTAGATTTAATAATCAGATTATAAATTAGATCTAATCTAAGAAATAATCTAAGCATGTATAAATAATCATGTAATAAAGAACCTATGCTCTGATACCAATTGTAGGAACCAGATCTAGGGTTTCAGGGTTAGATCTTGAAACTTTTTCAAGATCATACAGCGGAAGACTAAAATAAATCAAAATTTATTTTTTAAAATCAGAGAATCCTTAGATCTAAGATCCTATTACATGATTATTACATATTATTAAATCAAAAATTAAAATATATAAATATAGTATGAACTACATGTTGATCATATCAACGTATTTCTATACTACATCTAATGTATGTATTAAACAATAGATCAGATCTATTACCTTGCAAGTTAGATGTTCTAACCTTGTTGATCCAGGCTTAAGGATGATGTTGTAAGCCACACATGCGTCCGGCCTCTAGGAGTCGTCCACACGAGCCCACGAATCTCGATCAGAAGTCCTGCTTCAGGAAATCAGCATAGTATGCTAGTACTGCGCTGATCCTTCTTTGATGGTTGATCAGGTGCCTCCTTCTTCTTGATTTGGACTCTTCCAAAGATGAAAAGTAGAAGGAGGAGTTTCAGATCTGAGACGTTCTCAGGAAACTCAAGATGGAGGGAGGAAAGATATGAAAACAAATAACCCTAGAAGAAGACCCTCTTCTTCTTCTCGTTTCTCTCTCTAAACACCCTAACTTGTGTCTTTTATATCTCCACGACCCAAAGGTCTTTCTCTTTTATTTTTGGATGGATCAGAGGACTCTCAAATTTATATCTTCTTCAAAAATTTCATGAAGAAACTCATTTTATACAGAGAGATATGATAGAGTCTTTGTCTAGGTCAAATACCTAGTCAAGGCTTATCCAAACATGGCAAGTTAAGGGGCGCCAACTCTTGAGCACCTCCTCCTTATTTTCATGCATGGAACATCAAAAAAGGGTGCACAATGTATACCCTAAAAGCCACAAAAATTCCAAAAAAAATTGGATAAATTCGGTGCAAAATTGAAAGAGTTTTGGATTTCTAAAACTCCATCTCATAGAATTCGAAATCCAAACTTATTCCTTTTTGATTTGATCCAAACCACCTTCCATGTAAGAAAGAAGAGAGGAGACCTTTTGTGAATGTAGGAGAGACCTTGGAGAGGGCTTTTGTCGCACAAAATAAGAGGAGATTGGCGTTGAATAAGAGAGAGGGCATGGGGAAGGCTTATGTGGCGCAAGGTGGAATCCTAGTCTTACTAGGATTCTATCTTATGACTTGTTTTAATTTGGTTTCTCAAACCAAATCAAATTAAAATTAGATTAACCCAATTAAAATAGGTCTTAACCAATTAAGAACCTAATTTAATCAGATTAAATTAGATTTAAATCTGATTTAATTTTTTAATCAAATTAGAAATTAGATTGACCCAAGTCCTAGTTGAACTAGGACTAGTTTTTTCTTGCACTTGGCTTATCCAATAAACCAATTGGACTTGATTTAATCAAGCCCAAACTAAATCTAATTAAATTAATTTAATTAAACTTAATCTCAGCCTATTGGCTTAATCAAATTAAGCCAATTAGCAATCGAATTGCTAATCGATCCTCCTACAACACTTGCACTAGGTTAAATGTCAATCGTATTGATCATTTAACCCTAGAATGATTTTTAATCATTGATAGCCATCCGATCAGATCATGAACTCTAATGTGTGTGACCTCATAGGTCCGAACCTAAGCGGTAGCATAGAAATAAATTTTTGTACCAATCAAAGTGACCATCTAGCAATGGTACCCGACGATCGGATAGGTCGAATGTGTAGAACAACATCTTTAGAACCCATGCGGATATAGTTTTCATATAATTCATCCCCTTGACCAAAATGATCATAGGACACCCCACAGTTCAACTGTCAACTCTGATCAGGTTGTCCACATTGCATTTCAAAATATCAAATCCATCTAATGGATTACCCTGGCCAAAGTTTTGCTAAATTGAAATACAGCGACTCATTCTTCTCCAACTCTTGGAGTGGTCAATCCCATCTCGATCACACTCTGACTTCGCAAGTACTTGACTGTGCCCAGAAGCCTTCCATCCCTGAATTAAAAATTCAGTTAGTCCAGTACCAAAGCACAGTGAGTTGCTTGCAAGTCACTGAGGCGATCTCAGGTCTAAGGGACACTTATATCTATATCCCATCAAAGACATTCTCGACAGCAGAATGCTTTGGAGTTGGTCATGTTCAATGATGATGTACCCTTACATCTCACCTGTATGCCATACCAGTATCTCCACACTCCTTGGTTAAGAGGACAACCAACCCATATGGCCTACAGTGACCTATGCTCGATAGAAGCTGTCATCCTTATTAACAACTTATCATTTGATCGTGAACAGTTTTAAGGACTAATCGATAAATTCTCTCTTTATCGAACTTAAATAGTCCTAAGGACTTCATCATAACAACGGAGTTCATTAGAAGATGAAAACTTATGATGAAAATGCCAAATATATTTTATTTATTAACAAATCAATTACAATACTTGGTTGCTCAACCATCAACAGCTTGATGATTGGCTTTTTGGGACATATTTCCCAACAGATCGGAGTTCATCCTATTTTTCTGTGACGTCTCGCATGCATGCAAAGTAGAGGGTTTGCACATCCAGACCTCCATGAAGGTTTATATTAAATTATTTGAGATTTGATCTCTGATTCTACTACTAATTAGATAAGAATTTGATCTTTATTCATATAGATTAATAAAAAAAGATTTAAATACAACCTAGCTTATCCGAAGAGAAATAATTTTCCTTCCTTTCAATTGGTATCAGAGTATGTCTGAAATATATGCATACATAACTAAATTTTTTGAGATTAATTACATAAGATATAATTAAAATTTTTTATGAGATATTAAATCTGATCTAAATATATTTATATAAAATTTTTAATCTAATTTTAATTAGATTAGATGAGCCTAATCAATGGTTGATTAAGGTTGTTATAAGTTTATTATAACAGAATTCTACTGTTGCTGAATTTTGATAGAATAACAATGTAAATTAAAATTTATTTTAAATTTATTTTAATAAAATTTTAATATTATTATTTCTATTATGAAGTAGGATTTATTTCAAATCTGAATTGGATTATTTCAATAGATATTTAGATCTAAATCCTATCAGAATTCAGTACTGCATGAAAACATATTTTACCAAAAAATTATTTCTTATACATTCATGTTTGCATCTAATTAATTTTTTATATGATATCAAATCTGAAATTATTATTTTATAATTAGTATAAGATATATTTTAGATCTAATATAATGTATATGATACATCAAATCTAATTAGATTAGATAAAGAACATAATTGATAAGATCAAAGATATGTTCATGACATAAAATTATTTTATCAATAATTGCATATTGATATAATAATATATGAAATTAGATTTCAGATCTTAGTAGCCTAGTACTCGAATTGATTAGATCACTAGACTATCCAGTCATAGGAGATTGAAGAGATTAATCTCTCTTTTACCTATTCGAAGGGTTCTCTTATGACGTGTAGAGGTATCAATTGTGATCCAATCATGAAGAAGAAAAGTAAATAAATTTTTATGTATTATTTTAATTATAAATATATTTAGATTAGATCTAAAATAATTTATGATTTATTATAATAGGATAAAATTCAGATATAAAATTATTTTAGATCTGAATTACATATTATATAAGATGTAATTGGTATTGATCTAAAAGTTGTCATGATGTATAAGATGTATGTATGAAGTTTAGATCATACCTATGCATGTTTAATTGTTAAACATATTATGAAAATTTATTTTCATGAATTGAAACATATGGTATGCTTCACCTGAAATTCTTATAGAATAATTCTACAGACTGAAACACACGTTTCACACACTTAATTTTGAATTAAGTTTGAATGATCTAGATTTGAGAATTGAAGATTATTAAAACACCATATAAAATGATGGGCAAAGGGTTAGCATCAATCAAGTCCTTCTAATGGGTTAGACCTAAGGTTAGAAATATACATGGATCAAGTAGAGAAATTGATTAAATCTAATCAAGTGTTGAATTAGATCATATCAGTATTTCTCTAAATCAATCTCAATAGTTGAAGTTTGATCAAGTCCATGTATTTGACCCTATTAAATGGACCATAATTATAGCTCCGTAGTTGAGTCCAAATCTTCTGGTGAATCAAATTGAAACAAATTAACCAGTTGGTGTCTAAGGTAAGTTTGACAAATTCGATCGAGTGATTTTTAATTGGGAGCTATTCACCTAGATGCATTTATGGTGAGTTAAGGGCACATCCCTCCCACCGATCTCACTTATTTGGCCAACATGGTAGATTATATTTTGATTAGGTCACTAGTCGATTCGTACAAACCCATGCCATTAAGGTGAATCAATGTGACTGATTTAGATATCTTTAGACCAGCTTGTGTCTAATCCTTTATATGACTTGATGAAGTCAGTGGGAGGATTTGCAGCTTGCAGGTCGACTTCTTCTTTTATTTTTAGATCAATAAAATCAAATTTTTTAAATTATTAGGTTCATAAAATGATAAAGTTATGGGATAACTTAGTCATAGCCTCCTATTAAGGTGTGTGATAATGAGTATAATATTCCAAATAGGCATTAAAAGCACCACAAGCCTGGTGTCTATTATGTATTAGAATTGTCATTCATCATATGACCATCATGATGTACCTTCAGATCAATGCTCAAGTTGGTCGAGCCACATTCAGGTCTAGACATCCGTTTGTTGGATGCACTTAATGTGTCATGTTAATGGTTGAACCTAATCGAGATTTTCAGTGGAGGCACCACATGCCTGCTGAAAGGATGCCTGGGGTAAAATCTAATTGCTAAAAGTTGTTTGGAGAAATAATTGGTTATGAACCTACCCATAGATGCACTAGGATTGGCCGAGCCACATTCAGATTCGAATGCAATCCATGTGGATTCTATTATCTACTAAGAAATTAGTGTAATTCCTCAAGTTGGAGGTAGAGGCTACCAATTTGTAAAAATAGTGAGAGGACCTTTAGACTAAAATCCATACTTTTGGGATTAAAAATAATTCATATACTAATAGGCTAATATTTTTTCTTTCAGTTATGACCAACACATTATCCCTTTGTACGCTATTGGACAGCGATAAGCTCACCGAACCCAACTTCGATAACTGGTATCGAAAGTTGAAGATCGTCTTAGAGCATAAGAGAATTTTATATATCTTTACGGATGAGGCACCTGAAGAACCTACAGCCAATACTCCTCGTGCCGTGAGAGACACTTACATGAAGTGGCTCAGTGATCGCACGACTATGTGTTGCATGATGAGGACAGCTATGAACAACGAGCTTAGCCATAAGTTCGAAGATGCATAGCTATGGAGATCATTCAAATGTTGAATGAGTCCTTCGGCACCCTTGAGGATGCGGAGAGACACAAAACCTCCTATGTAGTGTTCAATATCCATATTCGAGAGAGGGCTTCAGTCACTGATCATGTATTGTACATGATGAGCAGATTGAATACCTTAGCAAACTTGGCTTTTCGTAGCATAAACAGTTAGGTAAGGATGCTATCCTTAATTTACTACCAAAATCCTACCTATCCTTTCTCAGTCATTATAAAATGATGAAGCCTATGGTGAACTACCATGGTTTGCTAGAGTTACTGCAGACTTTTGAGAAGGATCACTAGCTCTAGAAGGAGTCAGTGAATTTAGTGAGAGGTTCATCTGCAGGGCATTGATCTTCTAGGAGAGGAAAGAAGAAAAAGATACAGAAATTCCATGCCACCAATCCTGAGCAGAGCAAACCATCAAAAATTGATAAGAACCAGACAGAGTGCTTCTTTTGTAAGAAGTTGGATCATTAGAAAAAGAATTGTCTTGCTTATATAGCAATCCTTGACCCAAACAGACCTAAGAACAAGAGAAAAAAGTAAACGATTGCTTCGTAAGGTACTTATATGATAACACCTTGTAATTTTTCTATTTGTGATACTGCTATCTGGGTATTGGATATCAGAAGTCTTATTAATATATGTAATTTATTGCAGAGACTGCAGGTAAGTAGGAAGTTTAGAGAGGACGAGCGGTTTCTTAACATTGAAGATGGAAGTCTTATTCCAGTTCTAATCTTGAGAACTTTACAGCTTATCTTCGAGTCTAGTAGTGTCATGTTAGATGATTATCATTATTATCCTTTCTTTTTGATGAATGTCATCTCTATAGGTCTTTTGGCCAAACTTAGTTATAAGTTTATAATAAAGGATGATTTTTGTGATATCATTATGAATGATACTACAATTATGGGTGGTGATGCATAGTCATTGATAGCACCAAAAATAACTCTACTCACTACGTAGGTAGGATGAGTCGAGATCATATCCTCAGGGATCTTGGGCTAAGTTGAGATTACAAAATAAAAGAAAGAAGCGTTGTTTTGATTTAGAAAATAAATTATCTTAAAATTGATGTAATTAGAAAATAAAGAGCTCGGAAGTTTTGAATTAATTTTGCACTAGTAGAGCTGTATCTCTTTTTTTAATTAAATAGATACAATTAATCATAGAAAAAATATCTATCTTTCTTCGGCACACCCTGTACCCGTAGATCATGATGCATCTCCGAAAATAAAAGTTATTCCTAATATTAAACTAACAGGAAAGCATAAATAAAAGCATATGAAAGAGAGCAAATAAAGAACTCATGATGATTTAAATAAAAAGCATAATCTTTATTACATATAAAGAAATACAAGAAAGTTTAGAACAATAAACCCACTCTGTGTCATTACAAAATTTTTTCTCCACTCTCGAGACTGCTAGCCTAGCTGCTCATGGAGTAATCCCTTTCTCTTCCTCTATGCAAGGCTCTAGAAGAATTTTTGGGCTCCCCCTTCAAATGGGAGTACAAAAGCCTTTTTATAGGTGTTAGGAGGGAGGAGTTTTACATGGTTTTCAGATGTGGGACTAAAGAAAATACTAAGGATTAAAAGATGGATAGATGAGATGGAAAGATCACAAACTAAAGAAAATATAAATTTTTCCTCTTGAAGTATTTCCAAGTATTATTTTTTTCTTTAATTTTTAGATCCATCTGCTATCTGTTCATCACTGTGTCCGCGCGTCCGCAATGCCGCACGAACTCGCCATGTCACGCGAACCCGCTGTGCCGCGCGCCCAATGCCCGATGCCGCGCGATCGCGCCAATAAAAGCCGGCATCTCTATTTCACTTGAAACCCCACGCACCTGCATCTTGGATCAGACCCACCATATTTGAACCAAGCCACTCGTCAGCTCCCACGCTCAAGCCTCGGGCCCGCACCAAAATTCAAATCGCATGAAGCCCACCAAAAACGTGCCAACCACACTCCTTTACGCTCCTTTTTTATTAGAAAATTAGAAAAAGAAACTTTTGTTTTTTAAAATGATGCTTATATCCTTTTTGAGTTTCTTGCATAGTATCTTCATTTTCTATAATACCGTATGCATCCTTCTTTTATTTAAATTTTGTTTTAAGTCCAATTTTCTTCAAACTTAAGTCTTTTTGATCTGCGAATCGGACTCTTTGTATTGACGATCACCTTTCCTATAAAACATAAAAAGAAGCATCAAATTCTTAATAAATAAAATAAATTAAATACAATTTTTTACTTTAAATGACTTAAATTAAGTGTTTATCACACTCTCCAACTTGAATTTTGCTCGTCCTCGAGTAAAATAGATATATCAGCATTATGTACCGACTCGATCTTGAATAAAAAGTTAGGTTAGGCATCCCAAAAGGTAGATGATACATGGTCAGACCATTAAAGAGATACTTCATTGGATTATCAATTTGATCCAATTAGTGGCTGAGTATTAACTAAAGAAATTTCAAGATCTTTTCTTTCACCAACTCCCTATTTTACTTCATTGGGTTTATTATCTTCTTGCAATTTAGTCTCCTTACTATTCACTATTATTATTATTATTATTATTATTATTATTATTATTATTATTTTAACATTGCCCACCTTTTTACGCGAACCACAATGCTTACCTAGGCGAAGGGGCCCAGTTACTCAGTAGAAAATCAATATTTTTTTTTTGATTTTTTAAAATAAAATTTTAAGGAGAATTTTTGCATACCTCGACCTTTCCACCCAATCTCTCATGAAGCAGATTCTTTATTGAGATCAGTAAGAAGAGGGTTGTAGAATCACTCCTAAAATTTGGTCTAGTCTAAACCCTACCATTCATTGAGTTTTCTTAATAATTTATTCCTCAATATCTCTAAAATTATCTTGACCATTAATTATTCATTGATTAGGATGCCTAATTGACTCTTAATCAAAATAACATTCGGATACACAAAACTAATTATTTCTGACCATACTCGAGGATTTGATTAATTTCTTCCCCTCCCTCCAACTTAATCTACATTGTCCTCAATGGAGTAGAAAAGTAAAGAAAATAAAAGGAGAGAGCGCACCTGGGATAATTTTGCTTCAAAAGTTGAACATAGCTTCATTGATTAATAGGCTCTTGTTCTAAATTCCTGCAGCTGCAGTAAAGTAAAAAAAAATATATGAAATCATTGGGTTGCCTCCCAATAAGTGCTAAATTTTACGTCTTCAGCCAGACGTCAAGTTTATTATTCATTATAAAGTGGATCACATAGGTAGATGGTGTCGATTCATTCTTTATGTGCAATTTCATCTACATATAGCTTCAGATGTTGGTCGTTTACCTTAAATGTATTGCCATTCCGGGAGTCATGAATTTCAATTGCTCATGTGGGAATATTTGTGTGACAATGAAAGGTCCATCCCATCGGGATCGAAGTTTACCGAAAAAAAGGCGTAACTTGGAATTGAAAAGCCATACCTTTTGATTTAGCTCAAATGATTTTCTAGAGATATATTTGTCATGAAATACTTTGGTTCAAGCTTTGTAAATTTGTGAACTCTCGTATGCATCATTGCGAAGTTCTTCCAGTTCATTGATTTGCAGCCTTCAATTAGAACCTACATTCTTCATGTTAAAATTAAACATTCGTATGGCCCAGAGTGCATGATGTTCTAATTCAACCGGCAGATGGCAAGCTTTGCCATAAACTAATCGGTAGGGTGACATATCGATAGGGGTTTTAAAAGCTGTACGGTAAGTCCATAATGCATCATCTAAGTGAAGAGACCAATCCTTTCTATCGGACCTAACTGTCTTTTCTAGGATATGTTTAATCTCCCTATTTGACACCTCTACCTGACCATTAGTTTTGGGGTGATATGGTGTGGGCACTTTGTGTGTAATATTATATTTTTTCATAAGTACTTCAAAATATTTATTCATAAAATGAGTCCCCCCATCACTAATGATCACCCTTGGGAAGCCAAATCAATTAATGATGTTTCGTTGGATAAAATTAGTTACAACTTTATTATCATTAGTCCGTGTAGCTATTGCCTCCACCCATTTTGACACGTAATCAACTGCCACCAAAATATATTCGAATCCAAACGAGGCTGGAAAAGGTCCCATGAAATCAATCCCCCAAACATCGAAGATTTCTACTACTAAAATGGGGGTCAGCGGCATCATATCCTTCTTGGATAAATTTTCTGTTTGCTAACATTGCAGACAACTTCGATCAAATTCATGTGCATCCTTGAAAAGTGTTGGCCAATAAAACCCACTCTGCAGCACTTTTGCTGCAATTTTTCTTTCACTAAAATGTCCCTCACATGCCGAAGAATGGCAAAAAGTGAGAATGCTTTGGAATTCACTCTCGGGGATACAACGACGAATAACTTGGTCAGGACAGTATTTGAATAGTTCAAGTTTCTCCTAGAAATAATGTTTAATTTACGAGAAAAATCGATCCTTTTCTTGTTTTGTCCAGTGAGAAGGTACTTGTCATGTTGACAAGTAATTGACAAAATGGGCAAACCATGGAGGACGGCTAGAGGAGATTGCGAAAAATTGTTCGTCAGAAAATTTTTTTTTGACCTCATCTATGCCTATCGTGTGTTCAACTAAGATCCTGGAGATGTGATCAGCTACCACATTCTCGGAACCCTTCTTATCTCGGATTTTCAGATCGAATTCTTGTAAAAGAAGGATCCATCTGATCAAACATGGTTTAGTATCTTTCTTTGAGAGGAGATGTTTCAGAGCCACATGATCAGAGTAAACTAGAATCTTAGACCATAACAGATATAAGCAAAATTTTTCAAGAGCGAACACTACTGCTAGTAGCTCTTTTTCTGTTGTGGTATAGTTTAATTAGGCATCGGAAAGAGTCTTGCTAGCATAATAGATCACATGTAGCTCCTTATTGATTTTTTGGCCTAAGACGGACCTATTGCAAAGTCAGAGGCATCACACATAATCTTAAATGGAATGGACCAGTCAGGGGGTTTTATTATGGGTACTGTTGTCAGGGCTGTTCGTAATATGTTGAATGCTTTCAAACAGTCTTCGTCAAAGACAAATGGTGTGTCCTTGGCCAACAGATTGCACAAGGATCTTGAAATCTTGCTAAAGTCTTTGATGAAGCATCTATAAAATCCGACATGACCTAAGAAGGATCGTATTTGTCGGACCGAAGTAGGGGGTGGTAGTTTTGAAATGACCTCAATTTTGGCTTTATCTACCTCGATCTCTCTTTCAGAAATAATATGTCTTAATACAATTCTTTCCGCACCATGAAATGGCTCTTTTTCCAACTTAGGACGAGATTTATCTTCATACACCATTTAAGAACTTTGGAAAGATTATGGAGACAATCCTCAAAGGTGATTCCAAACACAGAAAAATCATCCATAAAAATTTCAAGATATTTGTCCACCATATCCGAAAAAATGGCCAGTATGCACCGTTGAAATATAGCGGGTGCATTGCAGAGCCCGAATGGCATATGCCGAAAAGCGAAGGTGCCATAGGGGTAAGTGAAGGTAGTCTTTTCTTGGTCATCCAAAAATATAGGTACTTGATTGTACCCTGAATAACCATCAAGAAAATAGAAGAAACTTTATCCTGCTAACCGTTCTAAGATTTGGTCGATGAAGGACAATGAAAAATGGTCCTTCCTAGTAACGGCATTTAGTTTTCTATAATCTATGCATACTCGCCATCCAGATGATATGCGAGTAGGAAGCAGTTCACCTTCTTCGTTCTCAATCATAGTAATACCTGATTTCTTAGGTACTACTTGAGTGGGACTGACCCATTTTCTATCGGATATGGGGTAGATGATTCCAGCATCTAACCACTTTACCACCTCTTTCTTTACTACTTCACGCATGTTTGGGTTCAATCTTCTCTGCATATCTCGATAGGATTTGGCATTTGCCTCAAAATGAATATGGTGCATGCAAATGGAGGGGTCAATTCTTTTTAAATCGGCAATGGACCAACCGATTGCCTCTTTGTGTTCCTTCAGAATACCAACCAATTGTGTTTCCTGATTAGGGGTTAAGTCTGATGCAATGATTGTCGGGAGGGTATCATTGGGTCCTAGAAATACATACTTGAGCGTAGCAGGAAGGGGTTTCAATTCTAACGTAGGTGGTGATTCTAAAGATGGGACTATTGGTGTACTGGCTAATGTGGGCAATGGCTCATACTTGATTGTCCATGGAGGAGTGGTTTTATCATGTGGTGTATCCAACAAGGTGTTAACTTCTTTCATATATCCCTTAAAGTCATACACTCCAAAGTGAGCCAAGCAAGTATCTAAGGGGTCTGGTGCTAGAATTATGGGTGTTGCATTTTCTATAATATCTTCTAGTGTATCTACTTCGAAGCAACTATCCATTGATGGTCCTTGAGAAGCACCAAACATATTCAGTCTCAGTTTCTTATTCTCAAACGATACGTCCATGACTCCTGTCCTATAATTAATGCATGCATTTGCCGTAGCTAGGAAGGGTCATCCTAAGATAATGGAAATTTATCTTGGGTTGCTACTTAGTTCTATGTCGAGAATCAGAAAATCAACTGAAAAGTAAAACTCATCTACCTTGACCAAGACATCCTCAAGTATTCCACATGGTTCCTTAATTGATCTGTCGGCTAATTGCAGTTTGACTGATGTGGGTTTCAGTTCTTTGAATCCAAAAAGTTCATACACCGAACTAGGTAAAAGATTCACACTTGCCCCTAAGTCCAGAAGAGCTTTTTCAATGTGATAACTCCTATAACACAGGAAATGATGGAGGATCCTAGATCCTTAAGCTTTGGAGGAGTGGCATGCTGGAAGACAGAACTAGCCTATTCAGTGAGACATACTTTCTTTGAGATTTGTGATCTAGATTTATGTTTTTGGATGCACAAATCCTTCAAAAATTTGGCATAAGCAAGGACCTGTTTGATTGCGTCTAGAAGGGAAAGATTAATTTGGACTTGCTTAAATAATTCCAACATCTCATCGAGTCTTCCTCCCTTCTTATCTGCAAGAATAGGAGCTTTCAAGGCATCCGAAAATGGGGCTTTAGGCAAGTAAGATGATTCCGGTGCAGTTGGTTCATTCTCTATTTTAAGGTCCTCCTTGTTCTTGGGTGATTTGGCTTCGGTTAGAGGTTTAGGGTCGGTCTCATTGTTTTACTAGTGTGTTCAATGATCTTCCCACTTCTCAGAGTCATGATTGATTTGGCGTGTTCAGAAAAAGCTTCTGGGATATTAGAGCTCTCAATCACAAATTGCCCTCTTGGGTTGCTCTCGGGTTGGCTAGGTAATTTTCCTCCTTCTCTCCTACTGAATGCAGTCGCTAGTTGACCTATTTGGGTCTTTAGCTTAGAAATGGATTGTGTGTGGGAGTTAAGGGTCTGAGTGTTGACTTCTAATCGTTCTAGTGCTTTCAGAACTTTTTCCTCAAAAGCTGAGCTATGACCAGTAGTAGACGGTTGAGGAGCATTTTGAAATTGATGGTATGGTCCATGCCTATATGTTGGGTCCTGATATTGAGGTCAAGGTGCGGCAGGGCCAACCACTGGTTGTGGTCTCCAGGAAAAATTTGGATGGTTTCTCCAGTCAGGGTTATAAGTGTTCGAATATGGATCATTTCCTGATCTGCGAGCTTGTTGAACTTGAGCTTGCTGAACCTGCTCGTGCACAAACTCAGAAAATTGAGGTGCGGCTGGGCATTCACTAACAAAATGGTTTGGACTTAACACAATGCACAAACTTCTTGGATTGGGTTAGGTGGAATCGGGGATTATCCAGTATTTAGAAGACAGTCTAATTTTTGGGACAGTTCATCTACCTTACTGTGGATATCTATGACATTTTCAATCTGATAAATTCCACTTCTTTTTTGTTGAAGCATGGGTTGTTCTCTAGATGTGGCAGACATATGATGTAGGAAATTCTCACTTAAGTGTTTCAAAGAGCTGCCAGGCTTCATCCTCACTCTTTAGCATGAATGTCCCACCACATGATGCATCAACCATTTGTCGGTGTTTCTCCGATAGACCATCAAAAAATACTGACAAAGTTGCCATTTAGGGACAACATGGTGTGGACATTTACGAATGAGGTCCCTTAACTTTTCCCATGTCTCATGAAAAAGTTCACCCTCCAATTGGAAAAAACTAGTGATAGCTTTTCTAATTTGATTTATTTTTCAATTGAAAAGTATTTCTTGAGAAATTCTCTCTGAAGATGATCCCAAGTTGAAATGGTTATAGAGTCTAAGGAGTTTAACCAATGCTTGGCTTTGTCCTTAAGTGAGAAAGGGAATAGTTTCAACCTAAGGGCATCATCGAAGAAGTTTTGGATTTTTACTGTGGAATAAATTTCAAGAAATTCATCCAAGTGTTTGTATGAGTCCTCGTTACTAAGTCCATAATGATGGAAATATTTGAATAATGCTAGACTTAATCTCATATTGGGTAGCTTCTACTGGAGGTGCTTGAATGCATGGAGAGTAGGTATACGAGGATGAGTGAAATATTCTCTCAATGAGCGTGGAGGATTAGCCTCACCAGGTGCAGTCATGTTTCTAACTCGGATAGTCCTAAGAGTCTTTTCTAATTCTTCGTCTAATGGTTGCAAGTCAGGTTTTAGTGATCATCGACCTAACATGCAACTAAAAGGTCTATGTAGGACTATCCTAGTCTGTTAAGGATTATTTTTTTTATTAAGAGGAGAAGAGAAGAGAGAAAAGAGTTCTAAAGAAGAGATCCTAAGAAGTCTAAAACTAATAAAAGAATTAGTTGTGGTTAGATTTTAATTACAATCAAGTTAGCATGTAGTGGACTCTCTATCCTAAAGTTACCCTAGTTTTAGATAGCTCCTAACTGTAGTTAGCCTTCAAGCCCTCCAAGTCGGAGCTTGACCAACCAACTGGCCAGATAAGTATAAGGTTGGTGGGAGTCCCCCCATTGCTTTCCTTAGATATCAATTAAATTGGCCAGGTCAGTGAACGGAACCAATTAAAAACCACCTTCCTTCGGGCCTAGTCATCCTGCAAACCACTTGCCTAGACACCAGCTAGCTGACCAAGTTTAACCTGGTTCAACTCTCAGGGTCACTTGTCCTAATGAGCTCGAAATCCTTAGGGGTCAACGTCTAATTAATTTTAGATTAAGGTCTAGGTTATGCAAATGCAAGGGAGTGATTTGTAAGCTAAGGAAGGGTGATCAAATCTCCATCTTATCTTAGTTAATGGGTTCACTCTTAAAGTTAATTATGGAGATGTAATGCAAAGAAACAAGGTGTCCAATCAAGATAGAAATTTTTATATTTGAGGTTACGCTATTTTATTTAAGTGTTATGAAATGTCAGTGGCTTTTTTTTTTAATTCAACCGTGCCAAGGTCTCTGGCAATGGCGTCAAAATTTGATGCATAGTCGTTGATAGCACCAAAAATAACTCTACTCACTACGTAGGTAGGATGAGTCGAGATCGTACCCTCAGGGACCTTGGGCTAAGTTGAGATTGCAAAATAAAAGAAAGAAGTGTTGTTTTGATTTAGAAAATAAATTATCTTAAAATTGATGTAATTAGAAAATAAAGAGCTCGAAAGTTTTGAATTAATTTTGCACTAGTAGAGTTGTATCTCTTTTTTTAATTAAATAGATGCGATTAATCTTAGGAAAAATACCTATCTTTCCTCGACACACCCCGTACCCGTAGATCACGGTGCATCTTCAAAAAGTACTAGGTAAACAACTCTTCTTTCCTCGGCACTTCCGTACCTGTAGATCACGGCGTATCTCCGAAAAGTAAAAGTTGTTTCTAATATTAATCTAACAGGAAAGCATAAATAAAAGCATATGAAAGAGAGCAAATAAAGAACTCATGACGATTTAAATAAAAAGCATAATCTTTATTGCATATAAAGAAATACAAGAAAGTTTAGAACAATAAACCCACTCTGTGTCGTTACAAAATTTCTTCTCCACTCTCGAGAATGCTAGCCTAGCTGCTCATGGAGTAATCCCTTTTTCTTCCTCTATGCAAGGCTCTAGAAGAATTTCTGGGCTCCCCCTTCAAATAGGAGTACAAAAACCTTTTTATAGGTGTTAGGAGGGAGGAGTTTTACATGATTTTCAGATGTGAGACTAAAGAAAATACTAAGGATTAAAAGATGGATGGATGAGATGGAAAGATCACAAGCAGATAAAGAAAATATAAATTCTTCCTCTTGAAGTATTTCCAAGTATTATTTTTTTCCTTTAATTTTCAGATCCATCTGCTATCTGTTCGCCACTGTGTCGCGCGTCCGCAATGTGTCTGGCATCTCTATTTCACTTGAAACCCCATGCACCTGCATCTTGGATCAGACCCACCACGTTTGAACCAAGCCACTCGCCAGCTCCCACGCTCAAGCCTCGGGCCCGCACCAAAATTCAAATCGCATGAAGCCCACCAAAAACGTGCCAGCCACACTCCTTTACGCTCCTTTTTGATTAAAAAATTACAAAAAGAAACTTTTATTTCTTTAAAATGATGCTTATATCTTTTTTGGGTTCCTTGCATAGTATCTTCATTTTCTATAATACCATATGCATCCTTCTTTTATTTAATTTTTTTTTAAGTCTAATTTTCTTCAAACTTGAATCTTTTTGATCTGCGAATCGACTCTTTGTATCGACGATCACTTTTCTGTAAAACATAAAAAGAATCATCAAATTCTTAATAAATAAAATAAATTAAATATAATTTTTTGCTTTAAATGACTTAAATTAAGTATTTATCAGGTGGATAATTAAAACATGGCATATACATAATATCACAGTCTGTTAGTGTAATGTACACAGCCAGTAAACATCCTAAGTTAAACAATGTCAGTGAATCCTACTTTTGGCATTGTAGGCTTGGTCATGTGAATAAGAGTAGGATTAACAAGTTGATCAAGAAACATGTTCTTGAGATAGATGATTGTGAATCATTACCTACCTGCGAATCTTGCCTATTTGGTAAGATGACAAGTCACCTTTTAAGGAAAAAAATGAAAGAGCCAGTGATGTCCTAGGTCTAATACATACTGATGTATGTGGACCTATGAATATAAGTGCTAGAGGAGGATACTACTACTTCATTACATTTACAGACGACCTATCGAGATATGAAAATATCTATCTTATGAAGCATAAGTCAGAATCATTTGAAATGTTCAAACGATTTCGCACTGAAGTAGAGAAACAAACTGAAAAGAGTATTAAGATCTTTCGGTCAAATCGAAAAGGTGAATATCTCACTAGTGAGTTTCTGACATATCTGGAAGAGAATAGAATTCTCTCATAGTGGACCCCTCCTGGAACACCACAACATAATGGAATGTCAGAGAGGAGGAATCGAACTTTATTAGACATGGTCCGATCCATGATGGACTTTGCGAGTCTGCCAATCTCCTTTTGAAGATATGCGCTAGAAATTACCTGCTACATTTTGAATAAGGTGCCCAGCAAGTCTGTTGATAAAACTCTATATGAGATATGGACTGGATGTAAGTCGGTGCTCTCACACCTTAGAGTCTGGGAAGTCCAGCTTATATCAAACATTTAAAAATAGATAAGCTTAGACTGAAGTCCGACAGATACTCATTCATAGGGTATCCAAAAGAAACTAAAGGGTACTACTTCTACCTCACTGTAGAGCAAAAGGTGTTTGTCAGTAGTCGGGCAGTCTTTTTAGAAAAGAAGTTTCTTGATGAAGGTGCAATGCCTGTAAAATTAAACTTGATGAAGTTCATGAGGTGGAAGGACTGACACACATAGAATTGGATTTGATTAGTGAATTAAATCTGGAGCCAGTAGAGGTGCCATTGAGGAGATCAGGTAGAGTACTACATCAGTCAGATAGATACTATGATTTTTTGATCTGAGATGATGATCCCATTGAACTTGATGAGAACGATGAGGATCCGATCACCTATATGGAGGTCATGCAAAGGTCTGACTCCCAAAAATGGCTTGAGGTCATGAAACTTGAGATGGAGTCCATGGAGATCAATGGTGTATGGACACTAGTTGATCCGCCCAAAGGGATAAAACTCATAGGGTGTAAATAGATTTTCAAGAGAAAAAGAGGAGCAGATGGGAAGGTAGAGACCTATAAAGCCCATCTAGTTGCCAAGGATTATCGTCAATATTATGGTATTGACTATAATGAGACGTTCTCTCCTGTGGTAATACTCAAGTCCATCTGGATTATGCTTTCTATCACTGCACACTTGGATTATGAGATCTGACAGATGGATGTCAAAAATATTTTCCTCAATAGAGAGCTGGAAGAAGAGATGTATATGATATAACCTGAAGGATTCATATCCACAGATGAGTCGAAAGTGTGCAAACTGAAAAGATCTATTTATGGACTCAAGCAGGCTTCTAGGAGTTGGAAATGCATTTTGATAAGATGATCAAAATATATGGCTTCGTTAGGAATAGAGAAGAGCCTTGCATCTACAAGTGGGCTTCCGATTCTGTAGTTATCTTCTTTGTACTGTATGTGGATGACATACTGTTACTAGAAAATGACATCCCGACTTTGCAGAGTGTGAAGTTGAGATTATTGGAGTTGAAAGTACAGTCAAGTACTTGTGTGTGGATCAAGATGAGATTAATCCCTCTGGATTATTAGAGTTGATGTATCATTATATTTTAATTTAGTAAAGCTTTGACTAGGATAATCCATGAGATAGATTTGAAAGGTTTAAATACAATGTGGATGAAGCAATCTCAATTGACAGTTAACCTGAGACCATCCTAGAGCATTCAAGATCAAAAGGATGAATTATGCGAGAATCATATATATAGATTTTGAAATATTTTTTATGATAATTCGACCTATTTAGATATCGAAAACCATTGCTAGATGGTATCTTGATTAGTGCAAAAATTGGTTCCTGTGCTACCAACTTAGTGTTTGAACCTATGGAGTCACGCATACAAGTCAGACGAAGTATGAAGGAATTGGCCTATATTTATATATCCAACTTGAAAGTACTTGACTTGATTGAATATATAAGTTAACTTGATGGAGAATTAAGTTATGGATCAAATAGAATTGAAGAGTTGACTATGTTTAGCTAGCACTACACATGAGGTTCAAGTTTGATCGCGAGGATGAATAGTTTCTGATCTATGATCCATGGAGTATATGAAAGATTAAATTTAAATATTAATTAATTTTAAATTAGATTTAAATTAATTAGGCTTAATTGGGTCTAAAAATCTAAGTTAGATTGGAGATAAAAGTTCTAAAGAATTTAGGTTTGACAGCCTTTCGAAATTATTTCGAACCAGCTTCGAATTGAATTCGAATCAGATCTATTTTGGATGAGATATGAGAAATCCTACTTTCAGTAGGATTCTCCTCTTATGTAGATCGACCAACACCTGGAATGGTGCTAGTTTGGAATGTCCCATGTGGGTGAGGGAGTGGGTGCAAAGTGGTTGTCATAAGTAATGGAAATTCTATCTCATGTAGGAATCTTTCTTTTATGAGTATTGGACTGATTCAAATTAGATTTGAGTTAGAACTCCCATACTTATTGGGTCATGGGATCATCTATAAATAGAGAGGGTCTCTACCTATTGATGCATAGTAAATAGCAAATAAATCAGATTGAGAAAAGAGAGAAAGAGAGAGAGAGGTGTGAGAAGAGAGAAGCCCTTCTTCTTCTCCTTAGCTTCTCCCCTTTGGTGCCGCCCCTTTTCTCTTGGGCATGGGCTCTCCTTAGGCGTCCCACCTATTGGTGTGAGGTATCACACCAGCACATCTCCTCCCTTATTTGATTGGGTTTCTAAGATCGAAGTTCATCCTACTTTTCTGCGGTGTCTGGCGTACATGCGAAGTAGAGGGTCTGTATATCCAGGCCTCCATAAAGATTTATATTAAATTATTTGAGATTTGATCTCTCATTCCACTATTAATCAGGTAATAATTTAATCTTTATTCATGTAGATTAATAAAAAAAATTTAGATACAACCTGGGTCATCCGAAAAGAAATAGTTTTTCTTTCCTTCACTAACCTAAAGTCCCTACAATGAATTGCAGATATGAATCAGACTTTCAGTATCCAATATCCATATAGTAGTATCACAGATAAAAAAATTATAAGATATTATTATATAAGTATCTTATCTACTAATCATTTTCTGATTTCTCTTCCTTGGCCTGTCCATTTCTATCTGACTTTGATCTGCCTTAGACTACTTAGGATCAGCACGATTTTTTTGTAACTTACATTTTCTTCCTCTCTTGGAGTACTTATGCTCACTTAAGGACAAATCTACAAGTGTACTAAAAAACTTGTTCAATATTTGAAGTATCTTTTTTGGCTGAGAATCATCAAATTTACAACTAAATTCATCACTCATAGCAACCCTCATTATGAACATACTGTCATACGATCATTGAGCTACTTTTGATAAGTGTCTCTAATCATTGCATCAGTATTGGGAGCTAGTACTTCAGGTACAGGATCCGTAATCACATATAGAATCCTCTCATGCTCAAAACTATTCTCAACTTTCGATACCAATTATCAAAATTTGGTCCTATAAATTTTCACTATCCAACAGTGAGTGGAGCGATAAATTACTAGCCATCACTAAAAAAAATAAAAAATATATTAGTATATGAATTAATTAATCTTAAAAATTTAGACTTTAGTCTAAAATTTCTCTCATTATTTTATACGAATTGATAGCTTTTACCTCCAATTTGACGAATTACCTTAATTCTTTAGTGGGTACTAGAATCTTCAGAGACTACATATGGGCTCGAGGAAAGCTTAGCCAACCCATGTGTATCTATGGGTAGATTCTCAACTAATTATTTCTTCAAATAATTTTTAATATTTGGTTTTGCATCAAGTACCTTTTTAGTGGGTGAAGGCCTCCACTGGTCCTAGTTAGGTCCAACCATTAATATGAACATACTCAGTGAATCTAGCTAATGAATGATTAGACTCAAAGAAAGCTCGACCAATCCAACCATTCATCAGATAATACAGCTAAGTCATCATATAATGAATGATAGTAATAATATCTAAATAAACACCAGATGGAAGGCACCTCCAATGTTTACCTAGATTATTGGACCCATTGCCATCCACCTTAATGGAAGGCTATGACTTTGTTATCTCCATAACATTATTATTTTAAAGACCTAATAATTTAGAAGATTTGATTTTAATGATTTGACAAGCAATTGATGATGAGTTTTAAATCCTCCCATTGACTTCATCAAGTCATAAAGAGGACTATAGATAAGCTGGTCCTAGGCACCTAACTCAGATGAACTGATTTAATGATTTGAGAATAAGAGAAGACATTAACTGATAAGTCATAAATCCTTCTACTAACTTTATCAAGTCATGAAGAGAACTAAAGATAAGTCTGATCAGAGAAATCTAAATCAGTCACACTGATTTACCTTAATGACATAGATCAGCTTGAATCAATTAGTAACCTAATCAAAATATAATCTACTGTATTAGCCAGATAAGTGAGATCAGTGGGAGGGTCTGCCTCGGCTTGCCTTAGACACCATCAAAATATTCAAGTAAGTAGACTGCCAATTAAAAATCACCGATCATATTGCCAAGCAATATTGCCAAACTTACCTGAGACACTGATTGGTTGATTAATCTTGATTCGGTCAACCAAAAGAATCGGGCTAAACCTTTGAGCCACAAGTAGGTCCATTTGATATGGTTAAAAATATGGACTTGATCAAGCTACAACTATTGAGATTGATCTTAGAGAAATTCTGACCTAATCTAACTCAACTCTTAGTTAGATTTAATCAATTTCTCTAATTGATCCATATTTGTTTCTAACCTTAGGTCTAACCCAATTACAAGACCTGATTCATGCTAACTCATTGCCCATCGATTATGAGGTATCTTAACATCTTTAATTCTCAAATCTAGGCTTTTTCAACTTAATTCCAAATTAAGTATGTAAAATATATGTTTCAGTTTGTAGAACAATTCTACTAAGGTTTATAGTGTAGCATACATCATATGTCATGCATTTTTCAGATCCAAAATCTAATTTTTAGATCTAAGTTTAACCATTAAACATGAATTAATATGATCTAAATATCATATATACATCATATGTATCGTGATCAATTTTAGATCACTACCAATTACATCATGTGCAACCTACAATTTAGATCTTAAAATAATTTTCATATCTGAATTTATTTTATTAAGATTGTAATTAATCATAAATTATTTTAAATCTAATCTAAATATATTCATGATTAAAATAATTTTAAATTTTTTTTACTATTCTTCTTCATGAGACTTGATCATTGTAGTAGCCCTACACGTTATAAGAGAACCCATCGAATGGATAAGAGAGGGATTCTATCCCTATTTTCTCTTATGATCAGATGGTCTAGTGATCATCTTGATCTGAGTACTGGGCTACTAAGATCTGAAATCTAATTTTAAGAATTAATTGTATCTATATAAGTAATAATCAAAATAGATATGCATTCATATGAACATGATCATATCATTCATATTATGTATCTAATCTAATTAGATCAATGCATCATATTAATTTCAGATAAATTTTATATAAATTTTATATTTGAACTTACTTTTATATAACATATAAAATACTTAAATTAAATCTAGAACCTTATAAAAAAAATTTCAAACACACACATGAATGCATAAAAAATAAAATTTTGGTTAGACCTGATTTGATGTTGTGCAGAATTTTACTTAAAATTAGATATAAAAATCTATTAAAATAGATTCAATTTAGATCTTGATTAAGTTTAACTTCTAATCTAAAATAATATTATAAAAATTCTATTAAGATAGATTTAAAATAAATTTTAATTTGGTAGTTATTTCAGTAAAAATCTGCATCAAGAAAATTTCTGTCATAACAGATTTATAACTAATCATCATTAACCATTGATTAGGTTCTTAAAATTTGATAAAAATTAGATCAAATAATTTTTAGTTAATACATATAAATCATATTTAATGTCTTATATAAAAAATTTAGTTATATACAATATGTAATTATACCAAAAAAATTAGTTATGCATCCATGTATTAGGTCTTGCTTTGATACCAGTTGAAGGAAAAGTTCTCCAATCTGATCGAATGGCTAGGGTGTGATTTAAAAATTTTTTATTCTAATGGTAACATAACATACCTAATATACAGTAGAATAGAAATCAAAATTCTCAAAGAAACTTGAATCTAATGCCTCATGAGGTCTAAATGCTTAGACCCTCTACTTCGTGCGCACGCCAAGCTCCATAGGAAAGAGGGACGATCTTCGCGTCACACCTTCTGTAAAGGCAGCAAGGGGAGGAATAGATATGATCTCAGACATGACTCTTCATGCCTAGGAGGTGGATGCCAAGGAAAAGAAGAGCACCCCAAGAAAAGATGCTCTCAGATCGGATTTGCACCCCTCCTTATTTCCGCACATCCTTCTCTTTCTCATGGTATTTTTATGGCATTTTTGTCACCCAAAAATTCATAGCCATCAGTGGTTAAGAGGGCCTCCCTTTAGATAGTTGACACCTCCAAGATCTGATCATGTCCTAATTGGTTTAGGTGTCCTAACCTTATCCAAAGTGGCGGAATCGGATGAAAGAGGAGAGCGCAAAAAAAAATGCCATGAGAACTCTTCACGCATGCTCCCATATGGGGCAAAAAAAATTCAACACCCTCATTTTTTGGTTGGATTCCTGATGAAAGAGAGTCTTAGGTACATGGGACTCTTTGATTCTTAACCAAATGGCTTCAGATTTGACTCAAATTGGATCCGATTCGAACCCAATTTGAACTAAATTTGAATAACCTATCAATCCTAATCTAATTAGAATTCTAGTCCAAGTCTAACTTAGATTTTTAGTTCAATTAAATTTTAATTAAATTAGATCTAGTCTAAAATTAATTAGTATATAAATTGACTCTCTCATAAATCTCTTGGATCATTGATCACATCCTTATTATCCTCGAAATTAAATCTAAACCTCATGTCTAATGCTAGCTAGATATAGTCAACTATTTAATCCCGTATGATCTCTAACTTAATTTTTAATTAAGCTAATCTATTCATTCAATCAAGTCACTTACTTCCAAATTGAACTCATAGACTTAGATCAATTTTTTCCTATGTTGTTTGACTTTGTACGTGACTCTATAAGCTCGAATGCTAAGCCACTAGCATAGAGATCATTTTCTATACTAATTGAAGTTACTATCTAGTAATAGTTTTCGATGTCTGGATTGATCAAATATTTGCATAGCAATATTCAAGAACTTATGCATATGGTTACACATAATTCATCCCTTTGACCTCGAATGCTCGAGGATGAATAGGGTTTAACTATTAACCCTGGATAAGTCATCCACATTGTATTTCAATCTTTCACATCCGTTACATGGATTATCCGAGCTCAGAGTTTATTAAATTAAAATACAGTAATGCATTATCTCCTATAATCTGGTGGGATCAATTTTATCTTGATCCACACACAGACTTCGCAAGTACTTCATGTATCTAATATTCTTCTATCACTGCATTAGAAATGCAGATAGTTCGGCATCAAAGCATAGTGAGTTGCTTGCAAGTCACTACGGTGATCTAAGGGATACCTATGCCCATACGCTTTACGAGCTGCTCTTGACAGCAGAGTAGTCCGCAAGTGAGTCACTTGTTCAGTGATGATGTACCCCTACTCTCACCTATATTCATATTAGTATCTCCACACTCTTTGGTTAAGAGGATAACCAACCTATATGGCACACAATGAGCTACACTCGGTGAACATCATCATCTTTTTGTTGGAAAATATATCCCAAAAGCCAATCATCAATCTGTTGATGGTTGAGCAACCTTGTATTGTAATTATTTGTTAATAAATAAAATATATTTTTAGCATTTTGATCATAAGTTTTCATCTTTTAATGAACTCCGTTGTTGTGATGAAGTTCTTAGGACTATTTAGGTTCGATAAAGAGAGAATTTATCAATTATCCTTAAAACTGTTCACGACTAAATGATAGGCTGTTAATAAGGACGACAGCTTCTATCGAGCATAGGTCGCTGTAGGCCATATGGGTTGGTTATCCTCTTAACCAAGGAGTGTGGAGATACTGGTATGGCATACAGATGAGATATAAGGGTACATCATCATTGAACGTGACCAACTCAGAGTATTCTGCTATCGAGAATATCTCTGATGGGATATAGGTATAAGTGTCCCTTAGACCTGAGATCGCCTCAGTGACTTGCAAGCAACTCACTGTGCTTTGGTACTGGACTAACTGAATTTTTAATTTAGTGATGGAAGGCTTCTGGGCACAGTCAAGTACTTGCAAAATTAAAGTGTGATCAAGATGAGATTGACCACTCCAAGAGTTGGAGAAAATGAGTCGCTGTATTTCAATTTTGCAAAATCTTGGTCAGGGTAATCCATCAGATGATTTGATATTTTAAAATACAATGTGGACAACCTGATCAGAGTTGATAGTGAAACTCTGAGGTGTCTTATGAGCATTTTGGTTAAGGGATAAATTATATGGAAACTATATCCACATGGGTTCTAAGGATGTTATTCTACACATTCGACCTATCCGACCATCGAGTACCATTGCTAGATGGTCACTTGATGGTATAAAAATTTATTTTTATATTACTGACTTAGGTTTAGACCTATGAGGTCACACACATTAGAGTTCATGATCCAATCGGATGGTTGATCAATGATTAAGAATCGTTCTAGTGTTAAACGATCAATACGATTGACATTTAACCTAGTGCAAGTGTTACAGGAGGATCGATTAGCAAGTCGATTGCTAATTGACTTAATTTGATTAAGCCAATGGGATGAGATTAAATTTAATTAAATATAATTTAATTAAATTTAGTTTGGGCTTGATTGGATCAAGTTCAATTGGTTTATTGGATAAGCCAAGTGCAAAAAAAACTAGTCCTAGTTCAATTAGGACTTGGGTCAACCTAATTTCTAATTCAATTAGAAAATTAAATCAGATTTAAATTTAATTTATCTGATTAAATTAAATTTTTAATTGGGTTAAGACCTCTTTTAACTTGGTTGATTTGATTTTGGTTTGATTTGATTTGAGAAATCAAATTTGAACAAGTCATAGATTGAATCCTAGTAAGACTAGGATTCCACCTTACGCCACCTTAGCCCCCCATGCCCACTCTCTCTTATTTTGTATGAAAAAACCTTCTCTCCTAGGCCTTCATGCATGCCCAAAACTTTTCACTCTTTCTCTCTTATATGGAATGTGGTTGTGGACCAAGTCAAAGTAGGAATTAGTTTGGATTTCAAATTCTATGAGATAGAATTTTAGGAAACCAAAACTCTTCCCTTATGGCACTGATTTTACTCAGATTTTTTTTGAAATTTTTGTGACTTTTATGGTATATATTGTGTGACCTTTGCTGGTGGTCCATGGCAAAAAAAGGAGGGGGCACCCAAGAGTTGGGCACCCCTTGTCTTGCCCTGTTTGGATTTTCCTTGACTAGGTATTTGATCTAGACAAAGATTCTTCATATCTCTTTATTTAAGATAATTTTTTTCTTGATATTTTGGTATATTATAGAGCATTGAGAGACCTTTGGGGTATATAAAAATTAGGGAGAAAGAGTATTAGGGCATGGAGATATAATATACACAAAACTAAGTGTCTGGGTTAGAGCAAAGAGAAGAAGAAGAGGGTCTTCTTCTAGGGTTGCTGATTTCACCTCTTCTCTTCCTCCATCTGTGAGTTTTCTGAGAGTATCTCACATATTAAATTGCTTCTCCTATTTTTTATCTTTGGAATAGTCCAAATCAAGAAGAAGGAGGTATCTGATCGACCATCGAAGAAGGATCAGCACAGTACTAGCATACTGTGCTGATTTCTGGATCAGGACTTCTGATCGTGATTCGTGAGCTCGTGTGGATGACTCCTAGAGGTCGACATATGTGCGGCTTGCAACATCATCTTCAAGCCTAGATCAGCAAAGTTAGAATGTCTAACTTGCAAGGTAATAGATCTGATCTATTATATTTTACATATATTAGATGTAGCATAGAAACATGTTGATATGATCAACATGTAGTTCTTGCTCTTTATATTTTAATTTTTGATTTAATATTATATAATAATCATGTAATAAGATCTTAGATCTAGAGATTCTTTTATTTTATAAGATAAATTTTAATTTATTTTAGTCTTCCGCTGCCTGATCTTGAAAAAATTTAAGATCTAACCCTGAAACCCTAGATCTGGTTCCATCAATTAGTATCAGAGCCTAAGTTGTTTATTACATGATTATTAATATATGCTTAGATTATTTTTTAAATTAGATCTAATTTATAATATGATTGCTAAATCTAAAATTAAAATTTTTAGATCAATCACGAACTGTAGTCGTCCTGCTATAAGGTTTACCCCTTACAGTGCAAAGGTTGTCCTAGTTCGTGTAGATCTATCTTTAATCATAAATTTGTTAGATGTGATCTATATTAAATTTATAATTTATTAGATTTAAAAAGTATTTAAATCTAAAATAAAATTCTTTGTTAATAATTCCGTGCAAAGAACCATCATATATTTATCTGAAAAATTTACGCAGTTTAAAGTTGAAATTGTTTCAATTACATGAACCTATTTAGATTAGATCTAAAGTAGTTTCATACTTATTTCACTTGCATTTTGATTATGAATCAAACATGCAACTTGGTTGGTAGAACTATGTTGTCAAAATATTTTACAAATGTGAAAATTATTTTCGAAAAGTCGAACCCCAACCCTAAGCCCAAAACTAAATTGAGAATTCAGAAGTTATTTGATTAGGTTCTAGGATTGTGAATTGAAAAACCTAATACACAAACCATAACATATTGGGTTAATGGGTTAGTGGGAATTAGGTCAATTAATTGGGTTAGACCTAAGGTTAGATTAAAGATGGACTTAATTAAAGAATTGACTAAATTTAATCAATTATTGTCTTAGATTAGGTCAAGGATTCTCTAGATCAATTATAATAGTTGTAGTTGGTCTAGTCCATGTCTTTAATGAGAACCAAATGGACTTGATTCTTGACTAAGTGGTCTAGCATGAACTGTTAGGTTGATCTAATCAAAATTAATTAAATCAGTTGGTGTCTAAGGTAAACCAGATCGATGGTTTTTAATTGGCAGCCCGCTTACCTGGCCATTTCTGATGGTGTCTAAGGCAAGCTTTGGCAGACCCTCCCACTGATCGAACTTACTTGGCCTCTTGATGAAATTATGTTTTGATCGGATCACTTGACTATTCGAGCTGACCCATGTCAGCTAGGTAAATCAGTGTGACTGATTTAGGTGCTCCTAGACCAATCCTTTTAAATGGTCTCCCTTAAGCTGACTTGGTGAAGCCAGTGGGAGGATCATGATAAGCTGGTTCATCTGACCTCCTCCTCTAAATCAATTAAATCTTCTAAAATTATTAGGTCCTTAAAATGAAATAGTTATGGTGATAACTAGATCATAGCCTCCCATTAAGTGGATGATAATGGGTCCATTAGTTGGATAATCATTGGAGGCCCAAAGGCCTGGTGCTTATTAGCTGATGAAATTGTCATTCATAATATGATTTTTTGACTGCATCTTTCTAAATGATGGTTAGGTTAGCCAACCAAAGTTGGGCCTAATCATTCATTGGCTAGATGGGCCAACTATGGTTATGTTAACGGTTGGACCTAACCAGACCTTTTCAGTGGAGACCAAATCTTACTGATTAGGGACTGGGGCAAAATTAAAATTACTAAAAATTATTTAGAGATACAATTGGTTATGAAACTATCCTTAGATGTACATGGGTTGGCCAACCAAAGTTGGACTTGTGTGCAGCCTAAGTGGATTCTAGTACCTACTAAGAAATTAGGATAATTCCTCGAATTGGAGGTAGAGGCTACCAATTTGAATAAAATTATGAGAGAAACCTTTTGATTAAAGTCCAAATCTTTAGATTTAATGAATCAATTACTAATTATGTTATGGTTTTCCTTGGTGCAGATATGGCCACTTCCCTATCGCTCCATCATTGTTGGACAATGAAATTTTGGTGGGCCCAACTTTGGTAGTTGGTACCGAAAGTTGAAGATAGTCTTGGAGCATGAACGGATCCTATATGTGATAACGGATCCTGCACCTAAGGAGCCAGCTGTCAATGCATGTGGAATAATTAGAGATACTTATCAGAAGTGGCTCAGTGACCGGATCATTGTGCGCTATATCATGCTAGCTGCCATGAGCAATGAGTTCAATCGCAGATTTAAGATGGCTCAGCCAAAGGACATGCTTCAAGTGTTGGAGGATGCCTTTGGCACACCCGATGACATGGAGAGGCACAAGACTAGTTGTGCTATCTTCAATGCCAAAATGCAGGATGGTGCCTCTGTCACTGATCATGTATTGTACATGATCGAGCTGATGGAGCATTTGAGCAAGCTCGGCTTTCCCTTGCATGAGCAGCTTGGAAAAGATGCAATACTGAACTCACTACCCAAGTCTTATCTCCCATTCCTCACTCATTATAGAATGACAAAGCCTGAAGTAAACTACCACGATTACTGGGGTTGCTTCAGAACTTTGAGAAGGATCACCAACTCCATAAGGAGTTGGTGAATTTAGTGGGAGGTTCGTCTTCTAGTTCTCGACCCTTTAAGAATGGGAAGAAGAACAAGAAGAAGAAAGTGAAGAAGGTACAAGTTCAGATTGGGACATCAGTGCAGGGTCAGACCAGAAAGATCAAGCCCGATAAGAGTTAAGCTGAATGCTTTATTTATAAGAAACGGGGGCACTGGAAGAGGAACTGTCCTCAGTACATTGCCTCTCTAGATCCGAACAGGCAGAGAAAGAAGCAAGCTGTTGCTGAACGAGGTATTTATATGATAACTCCTTGCAATTTCTCTATTTGTGATATAACTGACTGGGTATTGGATACCAGTGGCTTTTATCATATTTACAATTCATTGCAGGGGTTGCAAGTCAGTAGAAGATTCGAGCAAGACAAGAGGTTCCTAAATATTGGAGATGGAAGACCAGTTCCAATTCTAGCATTACGAATCTTGAAACTTGTATTTGAGTCACATACCGTTGTTCTTAATGATTGTCATTTCTGTCCCATTTTTTTTTAAATATTATTTCTGTAGGCCTTTGATAAAAAATGATTATGAAATTTCAATAAAGAAATAAGTTTGTAATATCATTATGAATGGTGTTACTATTTTTTGTGGACATTTGAACAGTGGTGTGTATATGTTATCACAACCTGTTAACGTAGTCTATTCTACTGGCAAGCACCCTAGATTAGATAGTGTATCAGATATCTACTTATGGCATTGTAGGCTAGGTTATATAAATAAGAATAGGATAAATAGGTTGACTCAAGAGAAAATCCTTGAAGTCAGTGATTGTGAATTACTTCCAACCTGTGAGTCCTGTCTTCTTGGTAAAATGACCAAGTCATCTTTTACTGAAAAAGGTGAGAGAGCTACTGAGCTCTTGGGCCTAGTACATACTGATGTATGCGGGCCCATGAGCACAAGTGCTAGAGGTGGATATTTCTACTTCATCACTTTCACGGATGATCTATCCAGATATGGATATGTCTATCTGATGAAACATAAGTCGGATTCATTTGAAATATTCAAATGATTCCAAAGTGAAGTAGAAAAATAAACTGGAAAGAGTATTAAAACTCTTCGATCTGATCAAGGAGGAAAATATCTTTCTGGTGAGTTTCTCACATATCTAGGAGAAAATGGAATTCTCTCCCAATGGACTCCTCCAGGAACACCACAGCATAATGGTGTGTCTGAAAGGAGAAATCTGACTCTGTTAGACATGATCCGATCCATGAAGAATTTTGCCAGCTTGCCAATATCCTTCTGGGGATATGCACTCGAATCGGCCTATTATCGGTTAAGTAGGGTTCTGAGTAAGTCTATAATTAAGACTCTATATGAGATATGGACAGGGCATAAGCAGTACTTTCACACCTTAGGGTCTGGGGGTGCCCGATCTATGTCAAATGGTTAGTTACAGATAAACTTGGACCTAGGTCTGACAAATGCACATTCATAGGGTACCCTAAAGAGACTAAAAGATATTTTTTCTACCATACTGATGAACAAAGGTGTTCGTCAGTCTTAAGGCAACCTTTTTAGAAAAATAGTTCCTTGGTGAAGGAACCGTTGCTCTAAGGTTAAACTTGATGAAGTTCAACAAGTAGAAGGACCGACACCAATAGCTGAACCTAAGTCAGATTTGATTAGATCAAATCTGGAGCCAATGTACTTGCACCATTAAGACGATCCGATAGAGTACCTCATCAGCCAGACAGATACTTTGATTTCTTAGTTCGGGATGGTGATCCCATCGAACTCAATGAGAACGATGAGGATCCGATCATCTATATGGATGCAATGCAGAGATCTGATTCTGAGGAATGGCTTGAACCATGAAATCCAAATGGAGTCCATGAAGGTCAACGATGTATGGACATTGGTTGACCCACCTGAAGAGGTTAAATTCATTGGGTGTAAATGGGTCTTCAAAAGGAAGAGGGGTGCAAATGGAAAGGTGGAGACCTATAAAGCCTGTCTGATTGCCAAGGGGTATCATCAACATTATGGTATTGACTGTAACGGGACATTCTCCCCAGTGGCAATACTCAATTTCATTCGATAATGCTTGCAATAGCTGCCCATCTGGATTATGAGATCTGGTAGATGGATGTAAAGATAGCTTTTCTGAATGGAGAGCTGACCGAAGAGGTGTATATGATACAACCTGAGGGGTTTACATCCACAGATGAGTCCAAGGTGTGCAAGCTTCAGAGATCCATTTATGAATTGAAGCAAGCTTCTCGGAGTTGAAACATGCATTTTGATAAGATGATCAAAATGTATGGCTTCATTAAGAACGGAGAAGAGCCCTGCATCTATAAATGGGTAAATGGTCTACTTATGGTATTCCTTGTCTTGTACATGGATGACATTCTCTTAATCGAGAATGACATCCCTGCACTACAAGGAATAAAAATTTGGTTGTCATCATAGTTCTCCATGAAGGACTTGGGTGAAGCATCCTACATCCTAGGGATGAAGATCTATAGGGATAGATCTAAAAGGATGCTTGGGTTATCCAGTCCACGTATATAGACACTGTACTGAAGAGGTTCAGCATGGAGAATTTCAAGAAGGGCTATCTACCGATAGGCTATAAAATTTCTCTCTCTAAGAAGGATTGTCCGACAACTCCTGAAGAGAGAGAGTATGAGTATAGTCCCATATGCTTCGGCCAAGAGATCTATCATGTATGCTATGACATGTACAAGGTCAGATGTGGCATACTCACTAGGAGTAGTGAGTAGATACCAATCTGATCCCGGAGAAAACCACTGAAAAGTGGTTAAAGCTATCGTTAGGTATTTAAGAATTACTAAGGACCAATGGTTGGTTTATGGCTAGTCAGATCTAAAACTTGTGGGGTTCACAGACTCCAGCTTTCAATCTGACCATGATGATAGCAGAAGCATATTGGGTTATATCTTTACTCTGAATGGTGGAGCCATCTACTGAAAGAGTTTCAAGCAGGATACTGTGGCAGACTCTGTTTGTGAGGCAGAGTACATCACAGCATCGGATGCTGTAAAGAAAGCTGTGTGACTGAGAAAATTCATCACCGAGCTCAAAGTAGCACCATCTCTTGATGGTCTGGTCCTGCTCTACTGTGACAGCATTGGTGCCATAGCTCAAGCGAAGGAACCCAAAGCACACCAACGGATGAAGCACATTTTGCATTGCTTCCACCTAGTCTGAAAGATCATGGATCGAGATGACGTCGACCTTCAAAAGATCGACAGAAAGGAGAACCTGGTCGATCCCTTCACTAAAGCCCTAACGATAAAGGAGTTCGACAACCATAAGTCGAAGATGGATATTAGATACTGTGTCGAGTGGCTTTAGGACAAGTGAGAGTTGTTGGAAAATATGTCTCAAAAGCCAATCATCAATCTGTTGATGGTTGAGCAACCTTGTATTGTAATTGATTTATTAATAAATAAAATATATTTTTGATATTTTCATCATAAGTTTTCATCTTCTAATGAACTCCATTATTGTGATGAAATCTTTAGAACTATTTAGGTTCGATAAAGAGAGATTTACCGATTAGTCCTTAAAACTGTTCACGACCAAATGATAGGCTGTTAATAAGGACGATAGCTTCTATCGAGCATAAGTCGCTGTAGGCCATATGGGTTGGTTGTCCTCTTAACCAAGGAGTATGGAGATACTGGTATGGCATACAGGTAAGATGTAAGGGTACATCATCATTGAATATGACCAACTCCAGAGCATTCTGCTGTCGAGAATATCTCTAATGGGTTATAGGTATAAGTATCCCTTAGACCTGAGATCGCCTCAGTGACTTGCAAGCAACTCACTATGCTTTGGTACTGGACTAATTAAATTTCTAATTCAGTGACGGAAGGCTTTTGGGCACAGTCAAGTACTTGCAAAGTCAAAGTGTGATCAAGATAGGATTGACCACTCCAAGAGTTGGAGAAGAATGAATCGCTGTATTTCAATTTAGCAAAATCTTGGCCAGGGTAATCCATCAGATAGATTTGATATTTTGAAATACAATGTAGACAATCTGATTAGAGTTGACAGTTGAACTCTGAGGTGTCCTACGAGCATTTTGGTCAAGGGGATGAATTATATGGAAACTATATCCGCATGGGTTCTAAGTATGTTGTTCTACATATTCGACCTATCCGATCATCGGGTACATTGCTAGATGGTCACTTGATTAGTATAAAAATTTATTCCTGTGCTATCGACTTAGGTTCAGACCTATGAGGTACACACAATAGAGTTCACAATCTGATCGGATGGTTGATCAACGATTAAGAATCGTTCTAGGATTAAACGATCAATACGATTGACATTTAACCTAGTGCAAGTGTTGCAGGAGGATCGATTAGCAATTTGATTGCTAATTGACTTAATTTGATTAAGCCAATGTTAAGATTAAGTCTAATTAAATATAATTTAATTAGAATTAGTTTGGGCTTGATTGGATCAAGTCTAATTGGTTTATTGGATAAGCCAAATGCAAGGAAAAACTAGTCCTAGTTCAATTAGGACTTGGGTCAACTAATTTCTAATTTGATTAGAAAATTAAATTAGATTTAAATTTAATTTAATCTGATTAAATTAGGTTCTTAATTAGGTTAATACCTATTTTAATTGGGTTGATTTGATTTTGGTTTGATTTGGTTTGAGAAATCAAATTTAAACAAGTCATAGATTGAATCCTAGTAAGACTAGGATTCCACCTTGCGCCACCTTAGCCCCCCACGCCCACTCTCTCTTATTTTGTGTGACAAAACCTTCTCTCCTAGGCCTTCATGTATGCCCAAAACTTTCCACTCTTTCTCTCTTACATGGAATGTGGTTGTGGACCAAGTCAAAAGTAGGAATTAGTTTGGATTTTAAATTCTATGAGATAGAATTTTAGGAAACCAAAACTCTTTTCTTATGGCACTGATTTTACTCAAATTTTTTTTGAGATTTTTATAGCTTTTATGGTATATATTATGTGCCTTTTGCTGGTAGTTTATGGCAGAAAAAGAAGGAGGGGATGCCCAAGAGTTGGGCACCCCTTGTCTTGCCCTGTTTGGATTTTCCTTGACTAGGTATTTGACCTAGACAAGGATTCTTCATATCTCTTTATTTAAGATTAATTTCTCTTTGAAATTTTCATAGATTATAGACTATTGAGAGACCTTTGGTCATATGAAAATTAGGAGAAAGAATGTTAGGGCATGGAGATATAATAGACACAAAACTAAGTGTCTGGGTTAGAGCAAAGAGAAGAAGAAGAGGGTCTTCTTCTAGGGTTGCTGATTTCACCTCTTCCCTTCCTCCATCTGTGAGTTTTCTGAGGGTGTCTCATATCTAAAACTCTTTCTCTTATTTCTCATCTTTGGAAGAGTCCAAATCAAGAAGAAGGAGGTATCTGATCGACCATCGAAGAAGGATCAGCACAGTACTAGCATACTGTGCTGATTTCCTGGATCAGGACTTCTGATCGTGATTCATGGGCTCGTGTGGATGACTCCTAGAGGATGGACGTATGTGCGGCTCACAACATCATCCTCAAGCCTAGATCAGTAAAGTTAGAACATCTAACTTGCAAGGTAATAGATCTGATCTATTATATTTTACATACATTAGATGTAGCATAGAAACATGTTGATATGATCAACATGTAGTTCTTGCTCTTTATATTTTAATTTTTAATTTAATACCATGTAATAATCATGTAATAGGATCTTAGATCTAGAGATTCTCTAGTTTTATAAGATAAATTTTGATTTATTTTAGTCTTTACTGTCTGATCTTGAAAAAATTTTAAGATCTAACCTTGAAACCCTAGATCTGGTTCCATCACTTTTAATAACACATCATTTGGTTATGAATATATTTAAAACTATTAAATAAATTCTCTTTTATCGATTGTCATATAGTTCTAAGGATTTGATCACAACATAAGAGTTCTAATAAGGAAGGTGTATACCTTATGATGAAAATATCAAAATAACTTTTATTCATTCATAATTTATATATAAATTACAAAAAGCACAATTGTCCAAATGATTGGCTCTAGGATATATTTTCCAACACATGGCTCCTCTCATGGTCTTCCAAGGCTTGGAAACACCACACATGCACCAACAATTACCATCTTGTTGCCCCCAAGCTTTGGCAAACCCTTGCACAATCTGTCTGCATGATTCTGCTGCCGCTGCGTGCCCTGACAGCTCTGGTGTGAACCTCCATCGTCGATGCCAAACCCTTCAACCCTAGAGCTCCCTTGGATGCCTCTGAGGTGACTTCTTGCAACTGGGTGAAGATCCTTGCTTGTATCCGAGTATCCTTTTTGACCTATTGGCATCTTCCTCTTTGCACCTACACCAACTGTCATTTCAGCTTCACCTGTAGGGACTGCAGCTCAAACCCTGTCCAGGCTCAGACTCACTTATCTCATTTCGAGGCTCGTCTTAGCCTCCTTATAGATATCCAGATCCTTTATTATTGCAAATAAACCATCTGACATAATCTTCCCAAAGCCATGGCTTTCCGATGCCCGCACATTCTGCATAGAACCATGCTGCACGTCATCGCTGCTGGTGCTAGACACTAGCTCCATCTCTGCACCCCTAGGCTCTAAACCTATGCCAAACCATCCTCCACCTGTGAAAGCACCTCTGGCCAATGCTCCACCTAAATTGTGACTCCTCTTGATGCCTTTACGGAAGATAAAACCTGATCCAAGATCAGCTGCCCAGCGTTGCTCTGCTGGACCCCCTGTTGAACCTCCATCATTGCTGCTGCCATTTTAGACCTTCTGCACTCCATGGACTCCTATAAAACTATCAGAGGACCTTCTCCTCCTCTAAACCAGCAGTGATACTCCATGGATTAGCTATCTCTATCACTCCAAGGCTCCATAAATCCATGCTCTAGTCGAACCGCTGAATGCACCCTGACTACTTTCCCGCCTTTCTACATCCAAAGGCTATATAGTCACTTCTTTAGCTCCACCTGAACCATTACCCATTAGGGAACCTCTCTTCCATCACACCAAATTTGCCAATTACTCCTCATCCACCAAACAGCCCCTAACATATGAGCATGCCCTCCTAACCAGCGAACTTCATCACCTGTCATCATACACCCCGGCCTTTCCTCCAAGACCGCATCCAACCAAAGCTGGACCAGCAAAACCTGCACCCTGGGAAGCTTCCCTTTCTATCAAGTCTCTCAACCTCCACCTTCAACCAGCTGCTCCTGGTTGGCCAAACCACAGCAAAAAATAAAGGTGGATCCAAGGCATACCGTGGAATAGATGTGCATATTTCAGCTTTTCATGTGTGACGTCTCCTTCGCTTCCATGCTCAACCTGACTCTGATCCCAATAGTTAGGACCATCGATCTTCTGCATGGACTTAAGGAGACCTGCAATGAAGCCTTCTACAAAATCCCACTATAATCTGGACTCTCTAAGGGCTGCAAACTTCATGCCCTATATCGCTGCGCACCCTAAACCCTGCACCGCAACCTAGTCTCATCCCCCCAGTTTAGGGACCTGGGACACACCTCTGTATCTGATCTTCCACTCCTAAGATCCTAAGAACTAGGCTTGAGATGTCATACCTTAAAATATTGGAAAATATGTCCCAAAAGCTAATCGTCAAGCTGTTGACGGTTGAGCAACCAAATATGGTAATTGATTTGTTAATAAATAAAATATATTTGACATTTTCATCATAAGATTTCATCTTCTAATGAACTCCGTTGTTATGATGAAGTTCTTAGGACTATTCAGATTTGATAAAAAGAGGATTTATCGATTAGTCCTTAAAACTGTTCACGACCAAATGATAGGTTGTTAATAAGGACGACAGCTTCTATCGAGCATGGGTTACTGTAGGCCATATGGGTTGGTTGTCCTCTTAACCAAGGAGTGTGGAGATACTAGTATGGCATACAGGTGGGATGTAAGGATACATCGTCATTGAACGTGACCAACTCTAGAGCATTCTGCTGTCGAGAATGTCTCTGATGGGATATTGGTATAAGTGTCCCTTAACCTAAGATCACCTCAGTGACTTGCAAGCAACTCACTGTGCTTTGGTACTGGACTAACTGAATTTTTAATTTAGTGATGGAAGGCTTCTGGGCATAGTCAAGTACTTATGAAGTCAGAGTGTGATCGAGATGGGATTGACCACTCCAAGAGTTGGAGAAGAATGAGTCACTGTATTTCAATTTAGCAAAACCTTGGCCAGGATAATCCATTAGATGGATTTGATATTTTGAAATACAATGTGGACAACCTGATCAGAGTTGACAGTTGAACTCTGAGGTGTCCTATGATCATTTTGATCAAGGGGATGAATTATATGGAAACTATATCCGTATGGGTTCTAAGGATGTTGTTCTACACATTCGATCTATCCGATCATCGGGTACCATTGCTAGATGATCACTTTGATTGGTATAAAAATTTATTCTTATACTATCGGCTTAGGTTTGGACCTATGAGATCACACACATTAGAGTTCATGATCCAATCGGATGGTTGATCAATGATTAAGAATCATTCCAGGGTTAAATGATCAATACGATTGACATTTAACCTAGTGCAAGTGTTGCAAGAGGATCGATTAGCAATTCATTGCTAATTGGCTTAATTTGATTAAGCCAATGGGCTAAGATTAAGTCTAATTGAATATGATTTAATTAAATTTAGTTTGGACTTGATTGGATCAAATTCAATTGGTTTATTGGATAAGCCAAGTGCAAGGAAAAAACTAATCCTAGTTCAATTAGGACTTGGGTCAACCTAATTTCTAATTTGATTAGAAAATTAAATCAAATTTAAATTTAATTTAATCTGAATAAATTAAGTTCTTAATTGAGTTAAGATCTATTTTAATTAGGTTGATCTAATTTTAGTTTGATTTGTTTGAGAAATCAAATTAAAATAAGTCATAAGATAGAATCCTAGTAAGACTAGGATTCCACCTTGCGCCACATAAGCCCCCCACGCCCTCTCTCTTATTCCACGTCAATCCCCTCTTATTTTGTATGACAAAAGCCCTCTCCTAGGTTCCTCCCATGTCCAAAAGGTTTCCTCTCTTCTTTCATACATGAAAAGTGGTTGTGGATCAAATCAAAGTAGGAATAAGTTTGGATTTCAAATTCTATGAGATAGAGATTTAGAAATCCAAAACTCTTTCCTTTTTGCATCGAATTTATCCAATTTTTTTTTTGATTTTTGTGGCTTTTAGGCATATATTATGCATCCTTTCTGGTGGTCCATGCATGAAAATAAGGAGGAGGTGCCCAAGAGTTGGGCACCCCTTATCTTGCCATGTTTGGATAAGCCTTGACTAGGTATTTGACCTAGATAAGGACTCTATCATATCTCTCTCTATTAAAAGTTTCTTCATGAAATTTTTAGAGAACATAGATATTTGAGAGACCTTTGGGGCATCCAAAAATCAGAGAGAAATACCTTTGGGTCATGAAGATATAATAGACACAAGATAAGGTGTCTAGGAGAGAGTAAAGAGAAAAAGAAGAGGGTCTTCTTCTAGGGTTGTTAGTTTCATCTCTTCCCTTCCTCCATCTTGAGTTTTCTGAGAGAGTCTCAGATCTGAAACTCCTCCTTCTACTTTTCATCTTTGGAAGAGTCCAAATCAAGAAAAGGAGGCATCTGATCAACCATTGAAGAAGGATCAGCGTAGTACTAGCATACTGTGCTGATTTTCTGAAGCAGGACTTCTGATCGAGATTTGTGGGCTCGTGTGGATGACTCCTAGAGACCGGATGCATGTGCGGTTTGCAACATCATCCTCAAGTCTGGATCAGCAAGGTTAGAATATCTAACTTGCAAGGTAATAGATCTGATCTATTGTTTAATACATACATTAGATGTAGTATAGAAACATGTTGATATGATCAACATGTAGTTCATGCTCTATATATTTTAATTTTTGATTTAATGCTATATAATAATCATGTAATAGGATCTTAGATCTAGAAATTTTTTGATTTTAAAAAATAAATTTTGATTTATTTTAGTCTTCTGCTGCCTGATCTTGAAAAAGTTTCAAGATCTAACCCTGAAACCCTAGATCTGGTTCCCTTCATAAAATACAATGATACATCAACTCTAATAATCTGAAGGGGTCAATTCTATCTTGATCCACACACAGACTTCATAAGTACTTGACTGTATCCAGTAACCTTCTGTCACTGTATTAGAAATCCAGATAATCCAGCACTAGAGCATAGTGAGTTACTTGTAAGTCACTATGGTGATCTCAGGTCTGAAGAACACTTATACCCATGTGTTTCGCGAGCAACTCTTGACAGCAAATGCTCAGTAGGTGAGTCACTTGTTCCGTGATGATGTAATCTTACATCTCACCTGTATGCTATACCAGTGTCACCATA
>NC_026000.2:33780148-33814751 GCF_000442705.2 Elaeis guineensis | reverse complement strand
TTCAAGTTCGACCTTAGAGGCACAGTCCCTTCACCAAGGAACTCCTTTTTCAAAAGATTGCCTTAAGGCTGACAAACACTTTTTGCTCATCAGCTAGGTAGAAGTAATATCCTTTGGTCTCTTTTGGGTACCCTATAAAATTACACTTGTCAGACCTAGGTCCAAGCTTGTCCGTAATTAAACGTTTAACATAAGTCGGACACCCTCAAACCCTAAGATGCGAAAGTACTGGCTTACGTCCTATCCATATCTCATATGGCGTTTTGGTTACAGACTTACTCGGAACTCTATTTGGAAGGTAACAAGCCGATTCAAGCGCATATCCCCAGAGGAAGATCGGCAGACCAGCAAACCCCATCATGGATCGAACCATATCCAACAAGATCCGATTCCTCCTTTCAGACACACCATTATGCTGTGGTGTTCCAGGAGGTGTCCACTGAGAGAGAATCCCATTCTCTCCAAGATATGTCAGAAAATCATTGGAAAGGTATTCACCTCCTCGATCAGATCGAAGAGTTTTAATACACTTTTCAGTTTATTTTTCTACCTCATTTCGGAATAGTTTGAATATTTCAAACGACTCCGACTTATGCTTCATTAAATAGACATATCCATACCTCGATAGGTCATCAGTGAAGGTTATAAAGTAGAAATATCCATCTCTTGCACTTGAGCTCATGGGTCCACATACATCAGAATGTACCAGACCCAAGAGTTCACTGACTCGCTCACCTTTTCCAGTAAAAGGTGATTTGGTCATTTTACCAAGAAGACAGGACTCACAGGTTGGAAGTGATTCACAATCACCTACTTCAAGAATTCCTTCTTAAGCCAACCTATTTATCCTATTCTTATTGATATGACCTAGCCTACAGTGCCAAAGGTAGACTTCTGACACATTATCTATTCTAGGGCATTTATCGGAGGTTTGAACCACATTAACAGGTTGTGATAGAAAGTAAATTTCATTATTAAGTTATCCAACAAACATTGTAACACCATTCAGAATGATATTGCAAACATTTTTTTTTATTAAAAATTGATAACCGTTCATGGCCAAAAGGCCTACAAAAATAATATTTAATAAAAAGCTTGGACAATAGTGACATTCACTCAGAATTATATTTCGAGAATTGATTACAAGGTTCATGATTCCTAATGCTAGAACTGGAACTTTGCTTCCATCTCCAACGTTCAGGAATCTCTCACCTTCATCAAATCTCCTACTGACCTGTAGACCCTGCATCGAATTGCAAATATGATAAGGGCTTCTGGTATCCAATACCCAGGCAGTGGTATCATAAATGAAAAAGTTGCAAGATGTTATCATATAAGTATCTTGTTTCTTCTTCGGCCTGTTCGGGTCCAGGGAGGCAATGTATAGAGGACAGTTCCTCTTCCAGTGCCCCTGCTTCTTGCAAAAGAAGCACTCTGCCTGGCTCTGATCGGGCTTGCGCTTCTTGGTCTGACCCTATGCAGACGTCCCAGCATGCAGCTGCACCTTCTTATTCTTCTTCTTGTTCTTCTTCTTCCCTTTCTTAAAGGGTCGACGACTAGAAGAAGACCCTCCCACAACATTCACCGACTCCTTATGGAGCTGGTGATCCTTCTCAAAGTTCTGCAGCAACCCCAACAAGCCGTGGTAGTTCACTGCAGGCTTTGTCATCCGAAAATGAGTAAGGAAGGGGAGGAAGGACTTGGGCAATGAATTAAGGATCGCATCCTTACCGAGCTGCTCGTGCAGGGGAAAGCCCAGTTTAGTTAGGCGCTCAATCATTTCGATCATGTACAGTACATGATCAGTGACTGAGGCTCCATCCCTCATCCGAGCATTGAAAATGGCACAACTAATTTTGTGCCTTTCAACGTCGTCAGGCGTGCCAAAGGAGTCGTTCAATTTTTGAAGCATCTCCTGTGGCTGGGCATTCTCGAACCTGCGACTGAACTCATCATTCATTGCCGCCAGCATTATGCACCGGACGTTGGTGCGATCGTTGAGCCACTTCTGGTAAATGTCTCGGACCGTCCCTCTAGCATTCAGGGCTGGCTCCTCAGGTGCCGGATCCATTACTACATAAAGGATCTGCTCATGTTCAAGGATGATTTTTAATTTTTGATATCAGCTATCGAAATTAGATCCCATGAGCTTGTCATTATCTAATAATGACCGGAGCGACAGGGTAGTGGCCATAGCTGCTTAAAGAAAAATTAGACCCATATTAGTACATAAATTATTAATACTAAAGACTTGGACTTTAGTCTAAAGTTTCTCCTAGTATTTTTACAAACTGGTAGCCTCAATCTCCAATTCGAGGAATTACTTTAATTCTTTAGTGGGTACTAGAATCCAAACAGACTACACACGAGCCCAACTTTGGTTGGTCAACCCATGTGCATCTATGGGTAGGTTCATAACCAGTTGTTTCTCTAAACAACTTTTAGTAATTGATTTTGCCCCAGAACCTAATAAGTAGGCCTTGGCCTCTACTGAAAAGATCTGGTTAGGTCCAACCATTAACATGATTTGATTTGGTGAATCGGACCAATAAATGATTAAGCCCGACTTTGGCCGGCCAACCTGATCACCATCAGAAAGACTCAAACCAAATTATCATATTATGAATGATAATTCCATTAGTCAATAAGCACCAGGCCTTTGGGCCTCCAATGATTATTAAACTAATGGACTCATTATCACTTACTTAATGGGAGGCTATGACTTAGTTATCAATATAACTTAATCATTTTTAGGGACCTAATAATTTTTGAGGATTTTATTAAAGGATAGATGAGAAGAAAATATCCAGCCAATTTCAATTCTCCCACTGACTTCACCAAGTCAGATTAAAAAAAAAGATTTAATTAAAGCTGGCATTAGGAGCACCTAAATCAGTCAAACTAATTTACCTAATGATATGGGTGAGCCCTAATCACCAAGTGATCTAATCAAAATCTAATTCACCAAGTTGGCCAGGTAAGTGAGATCAGTGGTGGGGATAAGCCATTAACTCGTCAGAGATCGAATCACTGCGAGTAGCTCCCGCTTAAAAATCACTGGTCAAACTGCCAAACTTACCTTAGACACCAACCGGTTTATTAGTTTTAATTTGATCAACTTAGTAAATAGGGTTCCACCACGTAGCCATGAATTAAGTCCATCTTGGTCTAGTTAAAGACATGGACCCATTCAACTACAACTATTGGAGTTGAGTCTAGAGTATCCTTGACCTAATCTAATTCAACTTTTGATTATATTTGATCAATTACTCTAATTTAGTCCATTTTTTTAAGCTAACCTTAGGTCTAACCTAATTATGGACCTAATCCATCTAACCCATTGACCCACAAGTTTATGCAATTGTCTTAGGTCTTAATTCATAATTCTAGACCTACTAGACAATACTTAATTCTTTTAATTAAGTATTTGGGCCGATGGGTCAGGGTTTGGCATTTTGAAAATAATTTTCAAATTTGAAAGATTTTATTTTCTGTTCACCAAATATATTGACTCATTTCACAAATAGATCAGCATATTTCATAAATAGCAATCCTATTGCTAATTACATAACAGAAAATAACTCAATCAAAATAAATCATGAATATTCCTTTAGATCTAATCTAACACATTCATGATAAATTTTACAATTAAACCTTTATAATTAATTTCTTTTGCTGCTTCATCTGCATGGGATATAATTGCAGTGACACCCCTACCGCCATAGGAGACCCCATCGAATGGGAAGAGAGGGCCTTTAAACCCTACTTTTCTCCTATGACCGGATGGCCATGGCAACCAACCCAATTTGATTACTTGCTACTTGGATCAAGTATATCTAAATATACCAATTTTAAAATTTAAATTTCAAATTTTTAAATTTTAAATTTTAAATTTTGAATTTCAAATTTCAAACAAATTTCAAATTTCAAATTTTCAAATTTTTGAATTTCAAATTTTGAATTTCAAATTTTGAATTTTAAATTTTGAATTTCAAATTTGAAATTTCAACCAAATTACAAATTTTGAATTTCAAATTTTTGAATTTGAATTTTGAATTTCAAATTTCAAAATTCAAATTTTAAATTTTAAATTTCAAATTTTTGAATTTTGAATTTCGAACAACTTTAAAAATTCAAATTTTAAATTTTAAATTTCAAATTTTAAATTTAAACTTTTAGATTATAACTTAATCTATGCATGCAAATATATATATCATATCTAAGAACCCGCTCTGATACCATTTGTGGAGAAAATTCAGTGTAGGGGTAAAATGATAATTTTAAAATTTTTTTAAAATTATGATTTTATAGTAGAAAAATATTAATTAATCTAATTAATTAACATAAATTTATCCTATACTAGAATCTAAATATGATATATAGCATGCATATATTTAAATTTGAATTTCAAATTCAAACAGTAAACACTTTACTGTAATGTGTTCAGAATACAATACCTTTGTGTGGATAGTAGATCGTCGTAATCTGATCACCGTCGGAAGAGTCTGATCATCATAGCTACATAGCGTGTCTGACCTCTGTGGATCGTCCACACGAAGCTCCCAATCTGATCGACTCCTTACGAGTGCTAGCTCGTTGTAGAGCTCTTTTGACGATCGATGTTGATCGAACTCCTTCGATCGATGTCTGTTGACTCCAATCATCAACAGACATGCTTGAGAGGATGTTGAAGATCTTCCTGAGATTTTGTGGACTCACAACACTCGTAGCTCACTTTCTCACTTCCCGAACCCCAGGTTAAAACTCTAGGGAACTCATCGGAAACCTTGCACCCACTTTTCTTTTTTTTTTTTCTTTTTCTCTTGGAAGGATATGGACTTTCTTCTCATGCACAAGACTTCTCATGCCCCAGAATTTTTCTCCAAAAATCTTCTTCTTGCACGCTTCACTCTTCTCCTCCTTTTATAACCACGTCAAACGTCTTATCCAAAAGAAAGGATAAAGATGAGTAATTGCACATTTGAATTCAAATCAAAATTTGAATTCAAATGGACACCAACTCATCCCTTATCCACTAAAGGCGTGAGGCATGGCTTAAATTGTGTATGGAGTGATTTCATGAGAAACCTTTTCTCATGTAATAAATGAGGTGTAAAAAAGGGATAAGGTGCAAAGATTGATTGCCCATTCAAATTCAAACTTTATTTTGAATTTGAATGGCCAACCAATCATCCTTATCCATTCATATGGCACATTAAAGTGGGGCATGGAGAGGGCTTGGCGTGAGAAAATAATTCATGAGAAGTTCCTTCTCATGAATTCAAATGGGTGCAATGGAAGTGAGGTGACGCATGGAGATTGGGTCAAGGTGGTTTAATTATTTAAACCAACCTAATTGAACCAAATAATTGAGGTCCAATTAGACTAATTTAAATCCAACTAAATTAGGCTTAATTAGGCTCAATAAAATCCTAATCAAATCAAGAATTGACTAAGCCCAACCCCTGATCAAATCAGGGACCAAACCATCTCGACGATTAGGTCAACTCTTAACCTAATCGGGTCAAACCCAACTAAATCCAATTCAATTGGACTTGATCCAAAAATAATTACTCAATCAAATTGAGTTAATTAGTAATCAAATCACTAATTAAATCTCTCATAAATATTGAGTCCAAATCCGATGGATAATCGGGCATCAGAATTCATCGATATGTAACCCTGATCGAAAAATCCCAACTAGTGGGACTCTTGACCCCGGTACCCATAATGTGTGGAACTCGTGATCAGAGAATCTTGATTCTCGATCACTGAGTTCAAATATGTAAGATTCTACATCAGCCATCAGATCAGATAGGAACCTCTAATGTGTGTGACCCCGCAGGTTCGAACCTAAGCCGGTAGCACAGGAACCAATTCCTGTACTAATCGAAGTGACCATCTAGCAATGGTACCCGACGTTCGGATAGATCGAAGAGTCGCAATCACAACACTCAGAACCTACATGAATATGGTTACTATATAATTCATCCTTTTGACCCCTGTGTTTAGGATGACTTAGGGTTAAACTGTCAACCCTGATCAGATCATCCGAATCATGCTCAACTCAAATAGTCTTGTGACTCCTCATAAGGACTACCCTGGCCAAGGTTTTGCTAAATTAAACACGACTGTACACAGCTCCTAAACTAGAGTGGTCAATCCCATCTTGACACACGCATCGACAAGTCAAGTACTTGACTACACCCAGTAGCCTTCCGTCACTGAATTAGAAATTCAGGTAGTCCAGTGCCTAAGTGCAGTGAGTTGCTTACAAGTCACCATGACGATCTCAGGTTGGAGAGATATTTATACCCATATTCCATCGGAGTAAATCTTGACAGCAGAAATAGCTCCAGAGTCGGTCACGTTCAGTATAGAAGTACCCTTACATCTCACCTGTATGCCATACTAGTGCCTCCACACTCATTGGTTAAGAGGACAACCAACTTATATGGCACACAATGACCTATGCTTGATAAACATTGTCATCTTTGGTAACAACGTATCATTTGGTTGCGAACAGATTTAAGGACTAAACGACAAATCTTCCTTTGTCGAGTCTAAATAGTTCTAGGGACAACAATATGACACACAATAACCAACACTTTATATAATTATCATCTTTGCAATAATTATATCATTTGGTCACGAGCAGAATTTAAGAACCATATGATAGATCCTCCTTTATTATTTTGGAAGTAGTTCTAAAGACTTCATCATAACATATGAGTTCTATTTAGGAAAATATATTCTTATGATGATCTGTCAGATAATATTTATCATTTTATAATTCATATACATGTATGGAGCACAATCATCTACAATCTAGATGATTGACTTTAAGACATATTTTCTAACAACTTTCACTTGGACTAAAGTCAATCAGATCGATATCAAATACCCATCTTCCATTCATGATCATTGAACTCCTTAGATCCGATTGCTCTAGTCAATGGGTCGGTGAAGTTCTTCTTTCAGTCGATCTTATTTCAATCTTATCGAACAAAATGATAGCGATACAGAAAATATTTGGTTCACAGATAGAACATCGGTTCTTCAGTTTGAGCTATGGCTCCAGTGCTGCTGTCAATACAGAAGGACTAGACCATCAATGGAGGGTGCCACTCCAAGCTCGCTAATAAACTTTCATAATCAAATAACTTCTTTACCAGCATCAAATACCGTAAAGAACTCTATATCTTAAATAAAACTGGCTATTGAATACTGTATAGAACCTTTTTAGTATGTCGCTCCTCCTTTTAGGATAAAAATATAATCTGACATAACTTTATCATTTCGATCCGACTAGAAACTGAAATTAATATTTCACATATTTTAAGTCAGATTCTCCATAAATGAGCCATTAGTCCTTAGTATTTTATAAATACTTAAAGATGATTCTCATAACCTTCTAAAACTTTATAAAGAACAGAGATGACAACCAAACTTTTATTCTCTGTAATATAGGGATGTTATTTTCAATTAAGATAATTTCATCTCAAAAAATACAAAGAATACTATTACAAAACTATCAGCCCATTTGTACATACAGGATTTTTCTTCATTCTCAATGAAGCCATATGTTCAAAATGTATGTTCCAACTCTAAGAAGCTTGATTCAATCCGAATGGACTTGAGGATTGCCAAAAGAAAAAATATCTTGTCATAGTCAACACTATAACTTTGATGAAATCTCTTGACAACCAGACAGAATTAATAAGTCTCCACCTTTCTGTCTATGCCTCTTAACCATCTAAAATCCACTTATACCCTATGGGTCTTATCCTTTCAGGTGAATCAATGAATGTTCATATATCGTCGATCTTCATGGACTTCATTTCAGATTTGATGGCTCCAAGCCACTTCTTAAAGTTAGATCCCTGTATGGCACCCATATGGGAGATCAAATCTTCTTCCTGAATCTAAAAATTAAAGTATTTGTTTGGCTGACACGGTATTCTACCGTATCTACTTAAGGATGCCTTTACATCGGGCTCCAGATTTGATCTAATCAACTCTGATTCTATTGGTTTATGAGTCAGAGTCGGTTTCTCTACCTATCAAGCTTCACCAAGCTTGTTCTTGACGACATCAGTTCCTTCACCAAGAAATTTTTTTTTCAAAAAGGATGCCTTAAGATTTATGAATATCTCATGTCCATTAGAAAGGTTGAAGAAATATCTCTAATATAATATTTATCAGACCAAAATTCAAGCTAGTCGATTTGTGAATGATCGACACTCTAAATCTTAAGGTAAGAGAGTATCGAATTACCCAAGTCCATATCTTATATAAAGTTTTGATGATTGATTTGCTCAGAACATTCTCGAGCACAAATCAAGTAGTCTCTAAACATAACCTCAGATAGACCAGCAAATCCATAGTGGACCGAACGATGTCTAACAAAGTTGATTTCCCCTTTCAGACATCCTTTTAAACAGTGGTGTCTCAGGAGAGGTCCATTGAGAGAGAATCCAATTCTCTTTAAGACATATCAAAAAATTTATTGTAAAAGTATTCACTTTATCAGTCTAACTGATGAGTTTTAATACTCTTTGTAGTTTATTTTTCTATCTCATTATGGAATCGTTTGAATATTTTTATTGATTTGGATTTATGCTTCATAAGCAATATGCACCCATGCCAAGATAGATCGTCAGAAATTTTAATAAAGTGGTAAGCCCTCCTCTGGCATTTACGTTCATGAGTAAAATATATCAATATGTACCAAACTTGAAATATTATTGGTTTATTCATCTTTTCCAATAAAAGGTGACTAAGTCAACTATGTCTAAAGTAGGCTTCAGAGATATTATCTCATCTAAGGTGCTAGTTAGACATGTATATTATACTAATAGACTATGGTACTAAGTTTATGTCATTTTCAATTGTCCACTCATTATTATAGTATCATTCACAATAATATCACAATAATCATTCTTATTGATACCATCAATAAGATTGGACAATAGTGATAATACTTAAAATAAAATTTTCAGGATTGAAAACATGCTCGATGATTTTTAATGTTAAGACTAGAACAGACTTCCATCTCTTACATTTAGGAGTCTCTTGCCATTTTTAAATTTTTTACTATCCTGAAGTCTTTTGCATCTATTTACAAATATAACTTGTACTGTCGGTATCCTATACCTAGATAGTAGTATTACCAATAGAAAAATTTCAAAGAGTTATTATATAACTATCTTGATTAGCAATCATTTGCTAATTTTTCTTTTAGGCCTGTTTGGATTAGCCTTAGACTTCTTAATCAATTCAGCTCAAAAACTATATTTAACTTCTGATACGGCTATCGAAGTTAGGTCCGATAACGTTGTCACTATCTAACAGTAAACAGAGCGATAATTTTCTAGCCATTTCTGAAAAAAAATAATTGATCTATTAGTATATGAACTATTTTAAGCCTAAAGACTTGGACTTTAATCTAAAGGTTTTCTCACTATTTTATACAAATTGATAGCCTCTACCTCTAATTCGAGAAATTACTTTAATCTCTTAATGGGTACTAGAATCTACAGAGACTACATTCGGACCAGAGTATGGCTCAGCCAACCCTAATGTATCCATGAGTAGGTTCTTAATCAATTGATTCTTCAAATAATTTTTAGAAATCAATTTTGCCCCCGGTATCTCTTCAGCAGCATGTGGCACTTCCACTAAAAAACTTGATTAGGTCCAACCATTATGTTGCCCAGCTATGCAACCCAAGAGGGGGGGTGAATTGGGTTTTTTAAAAATTTAACATTAATTTAGAACTATGAGGATTGAATAACAAAGAGCAGGATATATGTAGAGAGTGATTTAAGCAAGGTGTAGAAATTAGATGCAAGTAGATAAGAAAATTTAGAAAGAGAGCAAGTAAGCACAATACAAACAAACAAGATTTATAGTGATTCGGTGCCAACCTTGCACCTACATCCACTCCTCAAGCTTCTACTTGGAAATTCAAATCTACTAAATTGTATTCAACAAGAATACAACATCAATACCTCCGACTCTAGCTATCCCAAGCTAGACACTTATTTTTGGATACAAACAACCTAATATAATCCGATTCAAGGTTCGGATCAAAGTTTTCAAGTTTTGGAACCCTTCCAAAACTAAAGATTAAGACAAAACAGAGTATGTGAGTTAATCATACGAAAATATAAATTTAGCTTATTTAATAAGCAAATAAAATTTTAAATGCACTTTACACAATAAGAAGGAAGCTTTTCTTATTTCTCTCAAGGTGGTTGAAGACTTGAATGAGCTCTTGAGGGGTTGGTGAACTTGAAATGAAAGTTTTTTTAACTTCAAGAGGGCTCTTTGCTTAGGACTGAAATGAATGCTTGAAAAACCTTCTTTATTCCCTCCTTTAAGTACCTTTTATAACTTAAATGATGGTGGAGAGTAATCTGGGTAAATTTAGAGCCATTGGAGATTATTAAATGAGCATTAAATATAGTCAAAATGAGCTGAAAACTAACCATTGCAGAGTTTTTCTGTCACAGGGGTCGACTCATAGGGTCGACTCATGCACATAAGTCGACTCATGGGGTCGACTTCTGTGGTACAGAATAGAAAATGACTATTCTGTAATTTTGGCATACACAGCAATAGAGGTCGACTCATAGAGTCGACTCATGCACAGGGATCGACTCATGGGGTTGACTCAATTGGGTGTGCCAGTCAAAAAATCAGCGTGCCGTTCAGTCCCTTTGACATGAATCGACTCATGGGGTCGACTTAATTTTATAGGCATAATTTTTTTCAAAATACACATTCAAAAATTTTGAAATTACCTCCAATAGATCATAAATCTTCTGTTCTTGCTCTTGAGGTTTTCGAGTTAGGACTTGGTGAAATTATGATTTTTCCCTAAAAAATAATAAATCTTTTTTCAAGCCAAAATCATTAGTAATCCTCTCAAATATTTTGTAATTATCAAAATCAATTCAAGGAGCAACAATCTCTCCCTTTTTGATGATGATAAAATACTTGAGCAAAAGTAGAGTATAACATATATAAAGTATTGAACATGAATTTCAAATTTATGAAGATGCATCACTTAAACATCATAGCCAGTTATTTGAATGAAATGCATCATGAGTAGTTTGAAGATCAATTTGAAATTTGCTTATAAGATCATTTGCTTTGAAGATTAAATTGAAAATTACTTATAATTTTAGTTTTTTGACACATTTGCTTTGACAATTTTGCTTATTGCTCTCAATTCTATTTATCTATTGCTGATTGCTCGATCTCAATTTTTGATTCTCTACTCCTCTTTTTTGACAGCATCAATTAAGATCTTAAGAGATTTTGAAGAGAGAAAAAAAAAAGATAACATAAAGGACATATTTTTTTTACTCCCCCTTTTTGATATCATATTTTATTTCTTTACTCTCCCTCTTTGATTGTTTATTTCTCTACTCTCCCTCATTATAGTAATCATAAAGGACATATCAATTTGCTCATATAGAAGATATTGCTCTTCATAATATTTCATAGCACAAATATGAGTTATTTTTTATATCTCATAATTAAGATAATTTAATTGATCCCAATCATAAACATTCATTGAAATTCAAAGCAAATAAATATATATATATCCAAAATGTGACTGAATACATAGGTGTCCCAATACATATGAGTCAACTCAAAATACAAAAGTCATGGATAACAACTATCCAAGAGTCAATCAGCCAACAAATACAAAGGCCATAAGATAAATCCTAGACATAAAAGACTAACTATTCTAGATCTAATATATATCATGGCTGGAGGCATCAGAATCAGAAGAGTCAGAGATATGATGAGGAGACATAGGATCAAATCCACGGGCACGACCTCGACCACGTCTGCCTCGGCCATGAGTAGAAGTACCGGCACGAGTAGAGGGGCGAGAAGGTCCTAGAGTCAGAAAAGATATGAATTGTGCTAGAAGAGAAAGTTTGATGGTGTCCAGAAGATCCAAAGCTCTCGACACAGACTGCATCAGGGTACCAAACTGAATAGAGACAGCCTCACTGGAGTCCCTGATCTCTCTCCTCAAAAAGTCAAATCCACCCTTCAAAACTTTTCGAAGTCTAGCCGCCTCTACAGATAGGTTGGAGACCTCTGTGATGTCCTCATGCGGCTGGGGATGGGCTAAGGCTAATACTTACCTCTGCAAATCTAAAACTCTATCCGTCAGTCTCAGAACACATCCCTCAAGCTCCTCAAGTCGTACAGACTGAGCTGTGAGCATCTGAAAAATAGTAGAGATATGAGGGATCAAAGTCTGATCTAAGTCATCCTGAGATGTCGACCTCTGAGCAAAGACTGAGGTGGCAAACTGCTAAGATAAAATGAAGGCAACACGCTGGGACATCAGCTCAATCTGATCATCTGCAAGTCTGAACTCTGAAGGATGTACCCTGCTCCTGACTGTGGAACTGAAGCATGCCTCCTCACTAACACTGAGGGACCAGCCTCGTGATCAGACATGAACTGAATATCAGGAGATGCTCTGTGATCACGAGGAGGTGAAGACAGTCTCTCCTCATCTACTCTCTCCTCAACACCCTTTGACCAACAGCCATCAGTCTTTGAAAAACCCATGCGGTGCAGTGTGTGGTGGTTGATGGTGTCAGAATGAGATAATCTGGCAACTGCCTCCCCCAAAACTGACTCCGAACCTCCTAAAGACCAGGGTGAGTGCCATACCAAAAGGCAAGTGAGCCTTAGACCTATTTAGGATTTCTCTCATGATCTCAATCATCAGAATAGGAAGGTTCAAAGGGGTCTCAGTGATCACATAGTACATGATGCATATATTCCTACCAGATAAGAGGTCATGCCTACCACTCCTAGGGACAAAGAGCTTGGTCACCATGTGATGCAAAAGCCTCATTTCCACTGAAAATATCTTGGCTTCTAATCTATTTAAACTTTCAATAAAAGTTCTCTCTAAGATAACATTAATTTCTTCTTCTTTGATTGAGAGCTCCATATTGGTATAGCCTTCATAAGGCAAGTGCAGGATTTATCCCAAATGTAATGGATCAAGAATAACATCAACACCTTTCACTGTAGACTTTACTGTTCCATTGAAGTAACTTAAGTTCAAATAAAATTCTCTGACCAAATCAACATAAGTATTTTCTTTCAATAGACAGTAAAACTCCCATCCTTGATTTTTAATCTTTGATCCAATAGAGAATCCTTCTTTTTCAAAAAACTTAAAATCTATATTCTTCTCAGATTCCACTTTTCGATCAGAGAGAGGTACCTTGCTTGGACTGATTGGAGACTGTGTAGAAGCTCAAGCAGGACTTGGAGTTGGGATTGGAGCAAAAGAGGGCTCGGCTGCCATTCTTTTTCTGCGTACACTCTCTTCCAACCTGCGAACAGATTTTCTTCTTTGTGGTAGCTTCATTTTGGAAGCCATTTGGACAAAAGAGACTTGCAAGGAGCTTAGGAGACTAAATGAGAGGTAGAGAGGAAAAGATTTTAGAAGAAAAAGTAAAGATTTTGGGGAGGTAAATTATCGATTTGGAGAAGAGGGGTTGAATCTAGGGCAAGCTCGAACCGCCCAAATGAAGAAGAAAGAGGAGAGGAAGTTAGTTCCTTAATGGACGATTTGAAGGGTGAAGATTGGTGGGATGAGAGATTTTTAGAGAAAACTTCGATTTGAGAGAGAAGAGAGGGAGAGCTTTCATTCAGTGGGAGAAAGAAGAAGAAGGGTAAGAGTCGTCTCAATGAAAAATTTTTCAATAAAAAGAGAGCACCCAAAAGATTTTGTCAAAAATTACAAGTTTACCCTAGAGTCGACTCTGGGGGTCGACTCATGGCTTGAAAAAATTCAAAAGAATGATGGAAAAATTTCAAAAAAATTTAAAACTTTGAAAAAAGGTGTTTACCCAGAGATTGATCATGTGAAGGATAGTTTTGAGCTTTTGAGCTCTTAAGAAAAATGAGAGATGAGAATTGAGCTCAACAAATTTGGTTCAATGAATTTTTGGCATTAAGAACTTGGAATCAAAGAGATACTTCAGCTGATGGATCAAGGATTCCTAGTTCTCTCCTAATTTCATAAAATCTATCTTCACTTAAAGCCTTGGTAAAGATATCAGCCAATTATTTTTCAGTACATACAAAATCAAGAATTATATTATTATTTTGGATATGTTCTCTTATGAAATGATGTCTAATTTTAATATGTTTTGATCTAGAGTGCTGAATTAGATTTTTAGTTAGATTAATAGCACTAGTGTTATCACATCTTATGGGAGTTTTATTGAGTTTGATGCCAAAGTCCTCAAGTTATTGCTTAATTCACAAGATCTGAGTACAACAACTTCTGACTGCAATGTATTCGATCTCGACCATAGACAATGCTATCGAGTTTTGCTTCTTGCTAAACCAAGAGATTAAGTTAACTTCAAAAAATTGGCAAGTTTCACTAGTATTTTTTCTATCTAATTTACATCCAGTAAAATCGACATCTGAATATCCTATTAAGTCAATTGATGAGTCCTTAGAATACCATAATCCTAAAATTTATATACCTTTTAAATATTTAAGAATTCTTTTAACTGCATTTAAGTGTGATTCTTTTGGATTTGATTGAAAGCGAGCACATAAACAAACACTAAACATAATATCTGATCTACTAGCAGTTAAATATAATAAAGAACCAATCATCCCTCTATAAAGTTTTGAGTCTACATTTTTATCTCTTTTATCCTTGTCAAGCTTACATGATGGGCTCATGGGTGCACCAATTGCTTTGGAGCTCTCCATTCCAAATCTTTTGAGTAGTTCTCTTGTGTACTTGCTTTGAGTGATGGAGATCCCTTCCTTTGTTTGTTTGATTTGAAGTCCGAGGAAGAATGTAAGTTCTCCCATCATGCTCATCTTGAACTCTCTCTGCATGAGCTTGGCAAAATCTTGACAAAGAGTTTCATTAGGAGACCCAAAAATAATGTCATCAATGTATATTTGTATAACTAAGATATCATCGTAATTTCTTTTAATAAAAATGGTTGTATCTACATTTTCTCTTAAAAAACCATTCTTAAGCAAGAATTTACTTAATCTTTCATACCAAGCCCTAGGTGCTTGCTTTAGACCATATAGAGTTTTATTTAATTTAAAAATATGATTAGGAAAAGCATGATTTTCAAAATTGGGAGGTTATTCTACAAAAACTTTTTCAGCAATATAACTATTTAGAAAAGCACTTTTGACATCCATTTGGAATAATTTAAAATCCATAAAGCATGCATATGCAAGTAAAAGCCTAATTATTTCTAATCTAGCAATAGGTGCAAAGGACTCATCAAAATCAATTCTCTCTTCTTGATTATAACCCTTTGCAACCAATCTTGCTTTATTCCTAATTATATTTTCATGTTCATCCAGTTTATTTCTATATACCTATTTTGTGCCAATTACTGGATAATTTTTAGGTCTTGATACTAAAGTCCATACATTATTTCTTTCAAATTGATTAAGTTCTTCTTGCATTGCATTTATCCAATTATAATCTTTTTCAGCTTCATCTATGATTTTAGGTTCAAGATGAGAAACAAATGCAAAATAATTGTATACATCTCTAAGTGAAGAATGAGTTCTTACTCCATGTATAGGATCACCAATGATTAGTTTCTTTAGGTGATTGTGATCATACCTCCATTCTTTGGGTAGATTATTTGTACCTTGAGGTTGTTCTTGTTGTTCTTCACCTTCATCATCCTGTTTGTTTTCATGTTCTTCTTCATTTTGAATTGTTGAGTCTTTTAGGGTGAGCTCCTTCATCCCTTCCATAAGAGGATCTGCATTATCAATACCTTCATTCTTCCTTGAAAAAGATCATTAGTTTCATCAAAAATAACATATATTGACTCCTCTACTACTAAAGTTCTTTTGTTGAAAACTCTAAAAGCTTTGCTAGAAGAGGAATAACCAAGAAAAATAGCTTCATCAATTTTGCATCAAATTTTTCTAATCTTTCTTTACCGTTGTTCAAAACAAAACATCGACAACCAAAAACGTGTAAATATGCAATATTTGGTTTTTTTCTTTTTTAAAGCTCATAAGGTGTTTTCTTTAGTATTGGTCTAATTAAATATGATTTAATATGTAACATACCGTATTAATTGCTTCCGCCCAAAAGTACCTTGGGAGGTTATTTTCACATAGTATGGTACGAGCTATTTTTTTAAGGATCTTATTTTTTCTTTCTACTACCCCATTTTATTGGGATGTCTTTGGTACTGAAAAATTATGGTCAATACCTTTTTCATCACAAAACTTTTTAAAATCTTGATTTTCAAATTCGGTTTCATATCACTTCGAATATGTTGAATTGAAAAACCTTTTTCATTAGTAACTTTTCAATAAAATTTTGAGAACACATAAAAAATTTCATCCTTATGTGCCAAAAAGAAAATCCATGTAAAATGAGAGAAATCATCAATAATTACAAAGCCATATCGTTTTCCACCCAGACTAGTAGTTCTAGTGGGTCTAAATAAATCCATGTGCAATAATTCTAATGGCCTAGAAGTTGAAACAATATTTTTAGATTTGAATGATATTTTTGTTTGTTTACCTAGTTGACATGCATCACAAATTCTATCCTTTTTCAAAATTTAATTTAGGTAAATCGGTAACCAATTCCTTTTTAATAAGTTTTGAAAGTGAATGCATGCTAATATGTGCAAGCCTACGATGCCAAAACCAACTAGTCTCATTAATTTTGGCATTCAAAGCTACTAGGCATTGCATGTTTATCTTAAAAAGATCATTCAAATCTACCATATAAATATTACATGTCTATGCCCAACAAATTTAATGCCTTCTTCATTGGGACTGGTTACTATGCATAATGAAGATTCAAAAATGATTTTATACCCTTTGTCACAGAATTGACAATACTCAATAGATTATGTTTCAAACCATCTACTAACAAAATATTTTTAATATACTTGGAGGGAGTGATACCAATGTTACCTATGTCGATGATTTTTTTTTGCTATTGTCTCCAAAGGTGACCATCCCTTCATCTTTTGCATCAAGTGTGATGAATTGAATTCATCACCAGTCATGTATCTTGAGCATCCACTATCAAGATACCATTTTCGATTTATTCCTTGGGATGCAAGATACATCTGCATGTAAAAATTAAGTTTTCACTTTAGGTACCCAAGCTTTCTTAGGTCCTTTTTGGTTAGTTACAGTGGTTCCTTTTGGAACCCATATTTTCTTCACATTAGAATTTTTAGATTTGTTAGAGAAATAAGTATAGGATTTGTGTCCTACTTCACCATATTTAAAGCAAGTAGTATTTGAAAACTTGTTGGTTGATGAGTTTGCATAGATGTTTTTCAAGAATTTTTGTTTCTTTAAAGGGTTGTAGCCAAGATCGGCTTTATCATAAACAGCCTTTTGACTATCAAGTATCATTTGAAGTTTAGTTGAACTAAGAGTGAACTTTTCTACCATAGGTTTTAACTTAGCAATTTCATTTTTCAAGTTTAGATTTTCTTGTGTCAAGACCAATTTTTTATTTAAAATTATTTCATTTTCTTTTAGTAAAGATTGATTCTTTGATTTTAATTCTTTGTTCTTTACCCCTAACTTCTTTAGATCCTCAACTAGATCATAAAATGCTTCTTGAAATTTTTGAAAGAAAAGTAATCAGGAGTTTCAGCGTTTAACTCATTTTCATATGCCATAAGGCACAAATTGGCTTGCTCATGTGAATCTTCTTCTTCAGAGCTTGACTCATCACTATCACTCCAAGTAGCCATCATAGCCTTTTTCTTATACTTCTTGGAACCCTTCTTAAGTTGTGGACATTCAAATCTGAAGTACCCTGGCTTCTTACATTCGTAACAAATAAGGGACTACTCCTTATCCTTCTCTTTGCTATATTCTCCTTTTATAGGTGGCCTCTTCCTCATCTCTTATCTTCGTTTCTTCAAGAATCTTTAAAACTTTCTAGTGATGAGGGCCATTTCTTCATCTTGCTTTTCATTTTTAGTTTCTTCAGATTCCTCATCGAGTTGAGTAGTGGACTTAAGGGCGATTGTCCTCTTCTTCTTGATGTTGTTTCATGTTAGCTCGTATATCATTAGCGATCCTAGAAGCTCCTCCAAGGATAAAATTTTCAGATCTTTGGCTTCTTGGATTGCGGTCACTTTGGCCTCCCACGTCCTTGGTAAAGACCTAAGAATCTTTCTCACAAGATCGCTGTTAGAGTAAGACTTATCAAGACTTTTTAGACCATTAATAATATCCATAAAATGAGTAAATATTTCAGTTATTGATTCATCATGCTCCATTTTAAAGAGTTCATATTTGTACACAAGCATGTTAATTTTTGATTCCTTAACTTGATTAGTGCCTTCATGTATTACTTCTAATCTATCCCATATTTTTTTAGCTGACATACATGTTGAAATACGATTAAACTCATTAGCATCTAAAGTATAGTATAAAATATTCATGGCTTTAGCATTAAGTTGAGCCATTTTCTTATCAACCTCATCCCATTTTCTTTCGAGTTTGGTTGATTCTACACCATCAATTATCTTAGTGGGTGTGTGTGGTCCATTAAGCATGATATTCCACATATCATAGTCAAGTATCTGAATAAAAATTTTCATCCGAGCTTTTCAATAGGTGTAGTTTGACCCATTGAAAAGTGAAGGTCGGTTTGTGGACTGCCCCTCGGCTAGTGATGCACTAACTTGAGTTGCCATAGATCTTTAGCTCTTTAATGGTTAAATCAAAGTAGGGCTAGAGCACCGAGCTCTGATACTACTTGTTGTCCAGCTATGCAACCCAAGAGGGGGGATGAATTAGATTTTTAAAAAATTTAATGTTAATTTAAAACTATGAGGATTAAATAACAATGAGCAGGATATATGTAGAGAGTGATTTAAACAAGGTGTAAAAATTAGATGCAAGAATGTAAGTAGATAAGAAAATTTAGAAAGAGAGCAAGTAAGCACAATATAAACAAATAAGATTTATAGTGGTTCGGTGCCAACCTTTCACCTATATCCACTCCCCAAGCTCTTACTTGAGAATTCAAATCCACTAAACCGTATTCAACAAAAATATAATGTCGGTACCTCCGACTCTAGCTATCCCAAGCTAGAATACTTATTTTTCGGATATAAGCCAATCCAATACAGTCTGATTCAAAGTTTGGACTAACCTTTCCAAGTTTTATAATCCTTCCAAAACTAAAGATCAAGACAAAACAGAGTATGTGAGTTAATCACATGAAAATACAAATTTAGCTCCTTTAATGAGCAAATAAAACTTTAAATGCATTTTACACAATAAGAAGAAAGCTTTTCTGATTTCTCTCAAGGTGGTTGAAGACTTGAATGAGCTCTTGAGGGATTAGTGAACTTGAAATAAAAGCTTCTTTAACTTCAAGAGGGCTCTTTACTTAGGGCTGAAATGAATGCTTGAAAAATCTTCTTTATTCCCTTCTTTAAGTGCTTTTTATAACTTCAAATGATGGTGGAGAGTAATCTGGATAGATTTAGAGCCGTTGAAGATCATTAAATGAGCATTAAATACAGCCAAAATGAGCTGAAAACTAACCGTTGCGGAGTTTTTCCATCACAGGGGTTGACTCATAGGGTCGACTCATGCACATGAGTCGACTCATGGGGTCGACTTTTGTGGCACAGAATAAAAAATAACTGTTATGTAATTTTGACGTACACAGCGATAGAGATCGACTCATAGGGTTGACTCATGCACAGGGATCGACTCATAGGGTCAACTCAATTGGGTGTGCCAGTCAAAAATCAACGTGCCGTTTAGCCCCTTTTGATATGAGTCGACTAATGGGGTCGAATCAATTTTATAAACATGATTTTCTTTCAAAATATATATTCAAAAATTTTAAAATTACCTCCAATAGATCATAAATCTTCTGTTCTTGCTCTTGAGACTTTCGAGTTAGGACTTGATGAAATTATGATTTTACCCCTAAAAAATAATAAATCTTTTTCCAAACCAAAATCATTAGTAACCCCCTCAAATGCTTTGTAATTATCAAAATCAATTCAAGAAGCAACACATTAATATGACTACATCAAGTGCATCTAGCAAATGAATACCCAGACTCAAGTGTAGCTCGACTAACCTAACCATTGATCTGAAGGACACAACAAGAAGATCATATGATGAATGATAATTTCAATATCAATAAACACCAGACGTGCGGTGCCTCCAATGCCTATTTAGAATATTGGATGCATTATGATGCACCTTAATGGGAGACTATGATCTGGTTATCCCCATAACTAGCTCATTTTATGGATCTAATAATTTAAAAAATTAGATTTATATATTTTATAAAACATCAGTCGATCTGTAAGTCATAAATCCTTCCACTGACTTCACCAAGTCATATAAAGAATTAGAGACTAGTTGGTCTAACTGGCAAGTCATAAATTCTCAAGCCATAAGAAAGACTAAAGACTAGCTGGTCCAACCAGCAAGTCATAAATCCTCCCACTGACTTTAATAAGTTATGAGAAGGAATGAGACAAGTCGGTCCAGGGTACCTAAATCAGTCATACTGATTAATATTAACGATATGAGTCAACTCGAATCACTTAGTAATCTAATTAGCCCAGTAACTCGAGTTCAACCATTGAGCCGCAATCAAGGTCCATTTGGTTTAATCAAAGATATAGACTCGACCAACTACAACTATTGTATTTGATCTAGAATATCCTTGATCTAATCTAAATTAACTATTAGTTAAATTTGATCAACTACTCCTTTTAGTCTATTAAGTCTTTGATTCTTATCTTAGATCTAACCCAATTAAAAGGACCTGATTTGAGCTAATCCATGCCCCATATTTTATGCAAAGTCATTAGATCTTTAATCATAATTTTAGATCTAAAATATATTTCTTAATTCTTAATTAAGTATAGCATTAACATGGGTTAAGGTTATTAACTGAAATTATTTTAATTTTATAAAATAATTTTACATCAATTTTTATGTAAAATTTTTTATTCTAAAAACTAGATCAGCTCATACCTGAACTGAGTCATCTCACTTCAGTGGATCGACTAAGTCTGATACTTAATCGACTAACTGATCATGAACAGTAATCATTACTATTCGATCTGAGATAATTGGATCGGTTCAGTCAGTATTGAGTCAACTAAACCATAGGACTGGGTCGATTTAGTTTAAAATTGAGTCAGCTCAATTAGCATGCCAACAGGTTTCATATAGTTTCAGATTTGAAAATTCTCGAATAAACTAGAATAAAATCAATCATAAACAAACCTTTAGATTATATCTAAATATTTTATGATTTTAAATTTTATTTCTCATGATTAAAATAATTTTAATCATATAGATTAGATATTTTACTTTCCATACAACTCATGCTTTGTATCACATATAATAAATCTTAGAGTTTCAACATCTAAGATTTTGTAGAAAAGTAAGTTCTTCCTTTTGCATTCTTCTTCATGGGATTAAATCACATGACACCCCTACACACTATAAGAGAACCCTATCAAATAGAAAGAGAGAATTTTTAAACTCTTCTTGCTCCTATGATTGGATGGCCTTGGTGATCAACCCAATCCAAGTACATGCTAATCGGATCATCTAATCTATTCACATATCATATATGCAAAAATTTAAATCTAATCTAGATTATATCGGATCTGATATTTATATTAGATCATATCTAAAATCAGATCATAATATATCTCATGCATTACTAAATCAAGATTTCAACTCACATGCATACTTATTCATATCATAGCGAACCTTCGCTCTGATACCAATTGAAGGAAAGCATGGCGGTTTTCTATATGTATTTTTAAAATTTTATGGTAGAACATACATAGATTAAATAATTTAATCTAATATGTATGCATAGATCAAATCTAAAACTATCATACAAGATCTATCATATGAATTAATATACATGTATGTAAATCTGAAATCTAAAATTCAGCAAACATAGATCACATCTATATCAAATTAAATCATATATAAATTATAAATTGAATTCAAAACTCCATATCTAAGCACAGATAGCATATCACTACATCCAAAATCTATGATAGTTAGTTCTTCATGATGCTCAGTAGCTACACATGCATCCACCTCTACGGATATCCACACAAAACCCTTGTGCTGATTGGTCTCTCCGAAAGTGCTACCTCATGAAGACACCATGCTATTAACTGATCTAAGAGAAACATGAAAAAGATAAAGAACAAGAAGACCCTCTCTTTTTTTTTTTTTGAGATCCACGCATCAAATCTTTACGATAGAGATCAAAAGAAGAATCCTTTCTTCTCAATTCTCCTACGCACAAGAGAGAACCTTTCTCTCTTCCTTTCACACCTTTAAGAAGAACCTTTTTTCTCTAATTTTTTATGATAAAAATTAGATCTAATTTAATTTTTTATATAAAAAATAATATAGAATCCTAAGCTCTAGAAGAACCCAAAAGAAAGCCCAAGAGAAGAACCATTCTTCTCCCTTTTTCTCCTTGATCTAAAGCCCAAGGAAGCCCCAAACACTCAACTAGATTTTTTTTATATTTATTCTTTGAATCTTTATATTAAAAATTAAATTTAATCTAATTTTTATATTTAAAAAAAATTAAAAAAAATCTGAGAGAAGAACTCCTCCTTCTCCAATGCTACACACAAGAAAGAAAACCTTTCTTCTTCCTTCTCATCCTCTCATTAGGAAGAATCTTTCTTCTCTAATTTTCTACTATAAAACTAGCAAAAGAAGCTCTCTTTGATGTCTAAGAACTAGCAAGTGAAGCTCCATAAAATTCCTTCAAAAAGGGTTGGAAAAGAAGGCTTGGCATGTGAGATATGGGGCATCCAACTCTTGGATGCCCCCTCCTTATTTTTAGGCGACAAGAAGAGGGGAGGGGTGCACATTACTTCTCACAGAAACACAAGAGGGCACGACATCCTTTGGGACATGAGTTATTCCACTGTAGAGAGGAGAGGGGGCATGAGAATTAATAGCACATGGGTGGTTTGTTAGTTGGTTAAGTCCGATTCTAAATAGGACTCACGAATCTTGTTCCAACTTTAACTAATTCTTGGATCCAATTTTAATCAACTTAGAAATTAGTTATAACAAACTAACTAATTAGGTCCTAGCCCAATTATGAAACTAACTAGATCCTAATCTAATTAAAAAATTAGTTAGATTAAAAACCTCATTAATCCAGAGATTAATTCTTCTCATCTTAATGGATATCAGGGAAGCTTTTGATAATAAAGCTTGATCCAATCAAGCATATCATCTAATAGGATTTGATCCAATCAAATTAAATTGAATCTTACTCAATTTAAAATTTAATTTGCATCCCTAAGATCAATTAGAAAAGTCATGTTATAGGGCTGCATCCAATCTATCTAAAGCAAACCTAACTGAATCTAATTCAATTAGATCTGATCCAATCTCTATTGCTCAATCAAATTAAGTCAATTAATAATAAAATTATTAATTAATTATTCTTCTAATTTATCAATCATTAGTAAATAATTTATTGTAATCTTTGTATAGGATTAATTATCAATCATATTGATAATTAAATCCTTCAATGATTCATAATCTCGATCAGCCATTTGATCAGATAGGTACTTCTATATATGTGACTCCATAGGTTCGAACCTAAATCGGTAGCACAAAAATAATTTTTATACTAATCGATGTAACCATCTAGCAATGGAATCCAACATCCGGATAGGCCAAATGTATATCCAGCAACACTCTAGAACCTACGTGAATATAGTTATCGTATAATTCATCCCTTTGATACTCAATGCTCCAGGATGACTAAGGATTAAACTGTTAATTCTGGATGAGTGGTCCATATTGTGTCTCAACTTTAAAAATTTTGTGACTCCTCACTAGGACTATTTTGGCCAAAATTTTACTGAAGTGAAATACAGTAATGTATCATCTCCAATTTTATTTGGAGTAGTCAATCTCATCTTGACTCACACTCAGACTTCACAAGTACTTGACTGCACCCAGAAATATTCATCATTGAATTAAAAATTTGGATAGTCCGATATCAAAGTATAGTAAGTTACTTGTAAGTCATTGAGACAGCTTTAGGGTAGAGAGACACTTATACCCAAATTCCATCAGAGCAATCCTTGATAGTAAAGTGCTTTGAAGGTGGTCACGCTTAGTGAAACATACTCCTATATTTCACCCATATACCATATCCGTGTCACCACATATCTTGGTTAAGAGGATAACCAACTAATATGGCACACGATGACCTACACTCGATATAATTTTTATCTTTATAATAATTGTATCATTTGATCGTAAGCAGGATTTAAGAACCACACGACAAGTCCTCCTTTATTGTTTTGGAAGTAGTTCTAAGAACTTTATCATAACATATATGTTCTATTTAAGAAGATGTATTTTTTATGATGAATCCGTCAGATAACATTTATCATTTTATAATTCATATATATGTATGGAGCACAATCATCTACAACTTAGATGATTGGCTTTAGGACATATTTTTCAAGAGGCAATTGGACTCTTACCTAGGCTTTGGTGAGGTGTTACATCTAGGAATCCGCTGGCACAAAGACAAGCATGGCGAGCACAACCAGGGAGGAAGAGACAAGGAAAAAGAGTGGAATGAAGAGAAGAAGGGACAAAGATAAGGGATTCGTGGTGCTCATGGGAGCTGGGAAAAATTGCAAGGGAAATTAGTGCCTGTAGGGGATTTTGCTAGAAAAGGAGAGAAGGGGTGGGGAGCCGGCAAATTCAAGCAGCCCTTCCCCCCTCATAGTGGAAATTGCGGCCAACTTAGTTGCCTTCCATCTATTCATTCCTAGCTCATCGGGCTTGGTGACTTAACTATGTCTGACTCTGAAAACATCCAAGAGTGTTTTCGTGATCACTTCAAAAGCTTGCTGGACAATGTTGAAAAACCATATATCACAGTAGATTGAAAAATATTATAACCCGAAGGAGCACTTCAACTGCATGACTTAGACGCTCCATTTATGGAGGATGAAATTAAAATTGCAGTTTTCCAATTAGCCTCTCACAAATCATCCGAACCCGATGGATTCCCACTCTACTTTTACAAGCGATTCTGGCTCCTCATCAAGCAAGACCTGATTAACTTGTTCAATAGTTTCTATCATCACCAAACAAGCTTGGATAGACTCAATTTCTCCTTCATAACACTCATTCCAAAAAAGGATCTTAATTGCACTGTCAAAGTCTATCAACCAATTAGTAAGTCAGATTCATTTGAAATGTTCAAACGATTCTGAAGTGAAGTAGAAAAATAAATTGGAAAGAGTATTAAAACTCTTCAATCTGATCGAGGAGGAGAATACCTTTCTAGTGAATTTTTCACATATCTAGGAGAGAATGGGATTCTCTCCCAATGGACTCCTCCAGGAACACCACAGCATAATGGTGTGTTTGAAAGGAGGAATCAGACTCTGTTAGACATGGTCCGATCCATGATGGGTTTTGCTAGCTTGCCGATATCCTTCTGGGGATATGCACTCGAATCGGCCTGTTATCTGTTAAATAGAGTTCCAAGTAAGTCTGTAATTAAGACTCCACATGAGATATGGACGGGACGTAAGCCAGCACTTTCACACCTTAGGGTCTGGGGGTGCCCGACCTATGTCAAACGATTAGTCACAGACAAACTTGGACCTAGGTCTGACAAATGCTCATTCATAGGGTACCCCAAAGAGACAAAAGGATATTTTTTCTACCATGCTGATGAACAAAAGGTGTTCGTCAGCCTTAAGGCAATCTTTTTTGGAAAGGAGTTCCTTGGTGAAGGAACCGTTGCCTCTAAGATTGAACTTTATGAAGTTCAACAGGTAGAAGGACCGACACCAATAGCTGAACCTGAGTCGGATATGATTAGATCAGATCCAGAGCCCAATATACCTGCACCATTATGGCGATCCGATAGAGTACCGCATCAGTCGGACAGATACTACGGCTTCTTGATCCGGGACGGTGATCCCATCGAACTTGATAAGAATAATGAGGATCCGATCACCTATATGGATGCAATACAGAGACCTGATTCTGAGAAATGGCTTGAAGCCATGAAATTCAAAATGGAGTCCATGAAGGTCAACGATGTATGGACATTGGTTGACCCACCTGAAGGGGTTAAACCCATTGGGTGTAAATGGGTCTTCAAAAGGAAGAGGGGCACAGACGGAAAGGTGGAGACCTATAAAGCCCGTCTGGTCGCGAAGGGGTATCGTCAACGTTATGGTATTGATAATGATGAGACGTTTTCCCTTGTGGCAATACTCAAATCTATTCGGATAATGCTTGCAATAGCTGCCCATCTGAATTATGAGATCTAGCAGATGGATGTAAAGACAGCTTTCCTGAATGGAGAGCTAACTGAAGAGGTGTATATGATACAACCTGAGGGGTTTACATCCACAGATGAGTCCAAAGTGTGCAAGCTTCAGAGATCCATTTATGGACTGAAGCAAGCTTCTCGGAGTTGGAACATGTATTTTGATAAGGTGATCAAAACATATGGCTTCATTAAGAATGGAGAAGAGCCCTGCATCTATAAATGGGCAAATGGTCCAGTTGTGATATTCCTTGTCTTGTACGTGGATGACATTCTCTTAATCGGGAATGACATCCCCACACTACAGGGAATAAAAGTTTGGTTGTCATCACAGTTCTCCATGAAGGACTTGGGTGAAGCATCCTACATCCTAGTGATGAAGATCTATAGGGATAGATCTAAAAGGATGCTTGGGTTATCCCAGTCCATGTACATAGACACTGTGCAGAAGAGGTTCAGCATGGAGAATTTCAAGAAGGGCTATCTACCGATAGGCCATGGAATTTCTCTCTCTAAGAAGGATTGTCCGATAACTCCTGAAAGGAGAGAGCGTATGAGTAGAGTCCCATATGCTTCAGCCGTGGGATCTATCATGTACGCCATGACATGTACAAGACCAGATGTGGCATACTCACTAGGAGTAGTGAGTAGATACCAATCTGATCCTGGAGAAAATCACTGGAAAGTGGTTAAAGCCATCCTTAAGTATTTGAGAAATACTAAGGACCAATGGTTGGTTTATGGCAAGTCAGATCTGAAACTTGTGGGGTTCACAGACTCCAGCTTCCAATCTGACCATGATGACAGCAGGAGTGTGTCGGGTTATATCTTTGCTCTGAATGGTGGAGCCATCTGCTGGAAGAGTTCCAAGCAGCATACTGTGGCAGACTCTGTTTGTGAAGTAGAGTACATCGCAGCATCGGATGCTGCGAAGGAAGATGTGTGGCTGAGGAAATTTATCAACGAGCTCGGAGTAGCATCCTCCCTCGATGGTTCGGTACTGCTCTACTGCGACAGCACTGGTGCCATAGCTCAGGTGAAGGAATTCAAAGCACATCAGCGGATGAAGCACATCTTGCGCCGCTTCCACCTGGTCCGAGAGATCGTGGATCGAGGTGACGTCGACCTTCAGAAGATCGATGGAAAAGAGAACCTAGCCGACCCCTTCACTAAAGCCCTGGCGATAAAGGAGTTCGACAACCACAAGTCGAAGATGGGTATTAGATACTGTGCCGAGTGGCTTTAGGATAAGTGAGAGTTGTTGGGAAATGTGTCCCAAAAAGTCAATCGTCAAGCTGTTGACGGTTGAGCAACCAAGTATTGTAATTGATTTATTAATAAATAAAATATATTTGACATCTTCATCATAAGCTTTCATCTTCTAATGAACTCCGTTGTTATGATGAAGTCCTTAGGACTATTTAAGTTCGATAAAGAGAGGATTTATCGATTAGTCCTTAAAACTGTTTACGACCAAATGATAAGCTGTTAATAAGGACGACAGCTTCTATCGAGCATAGGTCGTTGTAGGCCATATGGGTTGGTTGTCCTCTTAACCAAGGAGTGTAAAGACACTGATATGCCATACAGGTGAGATGTAAGGGTACATCATCATTGAACGTGATCAACTCCAGAGTATTCTGCTTTCGAGAATGTCTCTGATGGGATATAGGTATAAGTGTCCCTTAGACTTGAGATCGCCTCAGTGACTTGCAAGCAACTCACTGTGCTTTGGTACTGGACTAACTAAATTTCTAATTCAGAGATGGAAGGCTTCTGGGCACAGTCAAGTATTTGCGAAGTCAGAGTGTGATCGAGATAGGATTGACCACTCCAAGAGTTGGAGAAGAATGAGTTGCTGTATTTCAATTTAGCAAAACCTTGGCCAGGGTAATCCATCAGATGGATTTGATATTTTGAAATACAATGTGAACAACCTGATCAGAGTTGATAGTTAAACTCTGGGGTGTTCTATGATCATTTTGGTCAAGGGGATGAATTATATGAAAATTATATCTGCATGGGTTCTAAGGATGTTGTTCTACACATTCGACCTATCCGATCGTCGGGTACCATTGCTAGATGGTCACTTCGATTGGTACAGGAATTTATTCCTGTACTACCAACTTAGGTTCGGACCTATGAGGTCACACACATTAGAGTTCATGATCTGATTGGATGGTTGATCAACGATTAAGAATCGTTCTAGGGTTAAATGATCAATACGATTGATATTTAACCCAGTGCAAGTATTGCAGGAGGATCGATTAGCAATTCGATTGCTAATTGGCTTAATTTGATTAAGCCAATGGGCTGAGATTAAGTTTAATTAAATATAATTTAATTAAATTTATTTTGGGCTTGATTGGATCAAGTCTAATTGGTTTATTGGATAAGCCAAGTGCAAGGAAAAACTAGTCCTAGTTCAATTAGGACTTGGGTCAATCTAATTTCTAATTTGATTAAAAAATTAAATCAGATTTAAATCTAATTTAATCTGATTAAATTAGGTTCTTAATTGGGTTAAGACCTATTTTAATTAGGTTGATCTAATTTTTGTTTGATTTGGTTTGGGAAACCAAATTAAAACAAGTCATAAGATAGAATCCTAGTAAGACTAGGATTCCACCTTGCGCCACATAAGCCTTCCCCACTCCCTCTCTCTCATTCAACGCCAATCTCCACTTATTTTGTGCGACAAAAGCCCTCTCCCAGGTCTCTCCCACGTTCACAAAATATTTTCTCTCTTCTTTCTTACATGGAAGGTGGTTTGGATCAAATCAAAAAAGAATAAGTTTGGATTTTGAATTCTATAAGATAGAGTTTTAGAAATCCAAAACTCTTTCAATTTTGTACCGAATTTATCCAATTTTTTTTAGAATTTTTATGGCTTTTAGGGTACACATTGTGTACCCTTTTCTGGTGACCCATGCATAAAAATATGGAGGAGGTGCTCAAGAGTTGGGCGCCCCTTAACTTGCCATGTTTGGATAAGCCTTGACTAGGTATTTGACCTAGACAAGGACTCTATCATATCTCTCTATATAAGATGAATTTTTTTATAAAATTTTTGAAAAAAATAGATATTTGAGAGAACTTTGAGCCATCCAAAAATTAGAGGGAAATACCTTTTGGTCGTAGAGATATAAAAGACACAAGTTAGGGTGTCTAGAGAGAGAAACGAGAAGAAGAAGAGGGTCTTCTTCTAGGGTTGTTTGTTTTCATATCTTTCCTCCCTCCATCTTAAGTTTCCTGAGAGCGTCTCAGATCTGAAACTCTTCCTTCTACTTTTCATCTTTGGAAGAGTCCAAATCAAGAAGAAGGAGGCACCTGATCAACCATCGAAGAAGGATCAGTGCAGTACTAGCATACTGTGCTGATTTTCTGAAGCAGGACTTCTGATCGAGATTCGTGGGCTCGTGTGGACGACTCCTAGAGGCCAGATGTATGTGTGGCTTGCAACATCATCCTCAAGTCCAGATCAGCAAGGTTAGAACGTCTAACTTGCAAGGTAATAGATCTGATCTATTGTTTAATACATACATTAGATGTAGTATAGAAACATGTTGATATGATCAACATGTAGTTCATGTTATATTTATATATTTTAATTTTTGATTTAATACTATATAATAATCATGTAATAGGATTTTAGATCTAGAGATTCTCTGGTTTTAGAAAATAAATTTTGATTTATTTTAGTCTTCCACTGTATGATCTTGAAAAAGTTTCAAGATCTAACCCTGAAATCCTAGATCTGGTTCCTTCACCTTTTTGGGCTGCTTCTAGGTGGCACGACCTAACCCAATTGCTCACAAATTAGGGTAGCAAATTAGAAAGGTATGAGACCAAATTGATCTCCCAAGGAGCTAAGATTTTCACAAGTGCTAGCATGCTTACAGAGAACCCTGATTGGATCCAAAATATTAATCAACCTTATCAAAAGGATCTTTGGCCAATTTTTATATGTGTGTGACCCATTATATTTCATATCTAGCCAACAGTAGGTCTGGATGCAAGTCGATCAAATTTGATTAGATTCCAATCTAACCGAATTAGGTCCAATTGAGCTAATATGAGTTAAACAATTAGAATCCTTTCTAATTGATGATCGAATTAAACTCTTTAATTTGATCAAATCAACAAGTTAAGTTGATGTCTAGCAACATATCATGACTATCTAAAAGATATGAAATTTGATAGAAATATCAAATATACACTTCAGTGGCATGTTATCGTAAAATTCAATCCTTCGATTATCCCTGCATCTCAAATATATTCATGAGTATAGAATCATGTTAAACTTAAACATATATTCATATCGATTCTCCATCAATTAATGATAACTCTGATGATGAAGCATTAGAAACTCTTTCTAATCTCTTTCCTGCTTTTGGTTAAAAGATTTTTTTTGAGTCATCTAGAGATAAGAATTCACAGGATGCAATCTCTTCTTACTATGAGTGATTGATTTCATGTTGACCTACTCATAATCTTCATACACACTCTACCATATCCAGAACATCCCGTACATATCTTTATGCCATACTTGGATATGAACCAAAATATGGATTCATGTGTACAAGATTCCACGATAATCTCAGATCTAAAGATTACATGCACAACTCCCGCTTAGAGAACCATCTTTGACATGTAAGTAAAGCTTCCATTAGATATTCTTTGTCATCGAGTCAATTCAGTGGACTCATTTTCAAATGAGCACCCACATCCTTGATTAGTGTCCCTACACAAGTGGCTAGTGAGATCAACCACCCTTTCCATCGAGCATACACATGATATCTCAATCTTTTCAAAATACTGATATCCAAATCAATGCTCCTACGATCAGAAATATTTAAGATTAAAATTTTAAGATTTTTAGGTCTCACTGGCATGACTCATTCATGTCTCCTAAAATCATTATCCTAATCTTTGAGGTTCATCATAATCTTAGACATAATAAGATACAGCTAAAATGATGAATCAATACCTCATATTATTATCAAATAACAAATATCATTATATGAGTTGAAAAATTATAAAGAATAGTCCCATCGTAATATACTTGCGATTGACTTTTAAGACACTCTTCTTTCATTTGGTGCGTCCGATGGTGGATGCATCTCCTTGAATCCTTCATCTTCCTCCATGCAGACAGCAGCAGGATGGCTGGAAGGCTTTGTCTAAAAACTTTAAGAAAGAAAGGTAGATAGAAAAGGATATGAGAATATGGAAAGGATAGCAGTACTAGGATTAGGACGTCTTTTAGATTTGATGGAAGGCATGCGAGGGTTAAGATCTCTTCTAGACTTCTTAGGATGTGGAGAATATATCTATGAAAGAATATGATGTCGTGCTAGGGTTAGTACCTCCCCTAGACTTATGAAGAAGAAAGAAAGAGAGATGGGGGCAGCAGTTTGGAGAGAAATTTAGGCATTGGCTTGATGGAAAGAGAGAAAGGAAAGAGCTTTGATGAAGGAGAGAAGGAGGAAGAGAGAGGAGAGAAGATGAAGAACCTCATAAGGGGGCTAATGGATTGAGAAAGGAGGGCTGGGGTGTATTTATAGAGAGGAGACTAGGGTTTCATCAAAAAAGAGATAGAAGCATGAATAAGGACCCTTAGATCTTCATATTGCTTCTCTTCCATTGATCAATAAGTCGCATTCACATTTGAATCTTCATGAAGAGTGATCTTTTAATCTGAGCTCTTGAGATTTAAGTCGTGTTCACACTAGAATAGGACCTGGTTGTCTAGTTTACTCAATTCTAATTTGATTTGAGTCCAATTTGAATTGTATGAATCCAAACTCCTAATTACCTACAAAATAGACTAGAGAGCATCAAATCCAATAAAATAACATCAATTATCATAATATTTAATATCTCTAGTGACTCAAATTAAGTATTTATCACACCCCCCAACTTGAACTTTATTCATCCTCGAGTAAATAGATACTTAACATTATGCACCAAATTATCATTGAATTGAAAGTTATCCTAGACATTCCTAACTGTAGTGGATATCGGTTAAACCATTAAAGAGGTACTTCATTGGATTAGTAATTTAATTTAGTTGGTGGTTGAGTATTAGTCATAGAAATTTTAGAGATCTTCTTTCACCAACACTCCACTATACTCTTTAAGTCCTCTAACTTACTGTGGATTTGGTGTAGTATCTTTTTATATTTTATTCTTTTTATTCTCTCTTTTTTTTTAAAAAAAATATTTTCATATACAGTTGGTGCAATGTCCTAACCCCTTAAGCTTTCTAATTGACTCTTGTCGTGAGCTTTAGGCCAATGACTCCTAAACTAGTTGGCTTTAGGGTATTTGGTGTAAAGCATCTCTTAGGCTTACTGACTCGAGTCAGAAAGGCTATGAGTTAAGACTAACTCTATAAGAGATTTCTTCACATTCTCATCTTTTGATGTGAACTGCTTACTTATGTGAAGAAGCCTAGTTACTCAGAGAGAAATGCTAAAAATCTATTTTATTAAGATGGACTTTTTGCATACTTTGACATTTACACCTATACCCCCATGAAGCAGATTCTTCATCGAGATAGGCAAGAAGAGGATTCTAGAATTACTCCAAACTTTATTTTGATCTAAATTCTATCATTTATTGGGTGTTCTTAATAATTTTCTCTTCGATATCTTTAAAATTATCTAGATCGTTAATCACTCATTGATTAGAATATCTGATTAACTCTAAATTAAGATAAAATTTAGGTACATAAAGCTAATTATTTCTGATCATACTCGAGAACTTAATTAAATTAGTTATTCTCTTTCCAACTTAATTTCATTGTCCCCAATAGAAGAAGAGAATTATAACATAGCAAGAAAGGATACCACCTGAGTTCAATGTGTGCATTCATTATTGAGAGATCCTTCATTGTTAGGTGTAGTGTGTTCTTGATTTCAGCTAGTGTAAATGTGGCTCTCTCCCTAACTTGACAAGTAGCATCACTCATCCACTCTACAATAAAGATTCAATTTGACTAATTATCTTTCTAAAGATTTCTAAAAATGAAAAGAAACTAAAAATATTGCATAAGCTGGGTTACCTCCCAACAAGTGCTAAGTTTAAGGTCTTCAATCAGATGCTATGAGGGAGTCCCACCTATAATCAATTTGGGTATATCTCTCAAGGTTTCAAAAGGATAAGATCAATCAGGAGGTCTTGTCATCATAGCCAAAAAATATTCACGGAATACTCTACAACAATTAGCCCAAACCAATAGAATGTATTGGGCAAGCACACAATACCAGGGACTAACAATATTCTCATAATTTTTTTGATGACTAGGAAGGGATTGTATTTGTTGAACTGAGATTAGGGTTTATAGTTTAAGAGATTCTTTAATTATAACCTGATCTACTCTAATCTCTGTCTGAGATATGGCATGTTTTTGGCATCATCTCTTTCCAATCTATAGCATGGTACTTTTTTCAAATTAACACTAAATCTATCTCCATACATCATTTTAACACCATCAAAAGATTTTGGAGATAGTCCTCAAAAATTATGCCAAAAATAGAGAAATCAATCATAAAAATCTTAATATCATTGTCCCTCATTTCAGAGATATTCCATCCAACAGCTTCTTTATGTACTTTTAGAATACCTACAAGTTAGATTTCTTGATTAGGGATCACTAGAAGGGTATTAGTGGGTGCATCAAAAAGTGTCATCAATTCTAAAGCAGGTGGTGATTCTAACAAGAAAGCTATTGGGGGTTATGTGATGGCTTATATTTTTTGATCTAAAATAGGATGGTTTTAGGGTAGGGGCGCATTGACTAGATCATTTTATTTTATGATATACCCATCGATATCAAAATCATCCACCCTGAAGTGAGCTAAACAGGGATCTAAAAAATCCTAGAGGAAAATTATGGGTGTAACTTTCTCTATTATGTTATTCATTTGTGATTCTTCAGAAGTCTTAATTAATTATATTTTGTTAATTTATCCTCCTTTCCCATTATAAAGAATGGATGATTCTAGGACACTTGGGAATAGGCCATAGGTAGGTAAGGTGATGATAGAATTGGTTCATCCCACCATTTAAATTTCTCTCTAGATATTTCTACCTTAGTCAAATTATCTGTGCTGGTCATTTTGGTTGTGCAAGATGTTCTATGACCAGTTCATTTTTGAGAGTCAT
>NC_026000.2:33730600-33780048 GCF_000442705.2 Elaeis guineensis | reverse complement strand
CTATTTCTAAATAGGATTCATGAATCTTGTTCCAACTCTAACTAATTCTTGGATCCAATCCTAACTAATTTAGAAATTAGTTATAACAAACTTTCTAGTTAGGTCCTAACCCAATTATGAAACCAATAAAGCCCTAATCCAATTAGAAAATTAGTTAGATTAAAATCTTCATCAATCTAGGGATTAATTCTTCTCATCTTAATGGATATCAGGGAAGCTTTTGATAATAGGACTTGATCCAATCAAGCCTATTATCCAATAAGATTTGATCCAATCAAATATAAATCAAATTAAATTGAATCTTACTCAATTTAAAATTTAATTTTCATTCTTAAGATCAATTAGAATAAGTCCTATTATCTATTAGGGCTGCATCCAATCAATCCAAAGCAAACCTAACTGAATTCAATTCAATTAGATCTGATCCATTCTCCATTGCTTAATCAAATTGAGTCAATTAATAATCAAATTATTAATTAATTATTTTTTTAATTTATCAATCATTAGTAAATAATTTATTACAACCTTTGCACAGGATTAATCATCAATCACATTGATATATAAATCCTTCAATGATTCATAATCGTCGATCAGTCATTTGATCAAATAGGTACTTCTATGTGTGTGATCCTATAGGTTCGAACCTAAGCCGGTAGCACAAAAATAATTTCTATACTAATCGATATAACCATCTAGCAATGGAATCCGACATTCGGATAGGCTGAATATATGCCCAGCAATACTCTAGAATCTACGTGGATATAGTTACCATATAATTCATCTCTTTGACACTCGATACTTAAGGATGACTAAGGGTTAAACTGTCAATCCTAGATTAGTGATCCACATTGTGTCTCAATCTCAAAAATTCTGTGACTCCTTACTAGAACTACTTTGGCTAAAGTTTTGCTGAATTGAAATATAGTGATGCATCATCTTTAATTTTATTTAGAATGGTCAATCCCATCTTGACTCACACTCAGACTTTATAAGTACTTGACTGTATCCAAAAATCTTTCATCATTGAATTAAAAATTCAGATAGTCCGTACCATAGTATAGTGAGTTGCTTGCAAGTCATCGAGGCAGCCTCAAGATAGAGGGACACTTATACACATATCCCATCAGAAAAATCCTAGACAGTAGAGTACTTCAAAGGTGGTAATGCTCAGTGAAACGTACTCTTATATTTCATCCATATGCCATACCCATGTCACCACATGCCTTGATTAAGAGGACAACAAACTAATATGGCACACAATAACCAACACTTGATATAATTATCATCTTTGTAATAATTATATCATTTGGTCACGAGCAGAATTTAAGAACCACATGATAGATCCTCCTTTATCATTTTGGAAGTAGTTCTAAAGACTTCATCATAACATATGAGTTCTATTTAGAAAAATATATTCTTTATGATGATCTATCAGATAATATTTATCATTTTATAATTCATATACATGTATGGAGCACAATCATCTACAATCTAGATGATTGGCTTTAGGATATATTTTTTAACAACTTTCACTTGGACTAAAACTAATCAGATCGATATCAAATACCAATCTTCCATTCATGATCATCGAACTCCTTAGATCCGATTGCTCTAGTCAATGGATCGGTGAAGTTCTCCTTTCAGTCGATCTTATTTCAATCTTATCAAACAAAATGATAGTGATACAGAAAATATTTGGTTCATAGATAGAACATCGGTTCTTCAGCTTGAGTTATGGCTCCAGTGCTGCTGTCAATACAGAAGGACTGGACCATCAATGGAGGGTGCCACTCCAAGCTCGCTAATAAACTTTCATAATCAAACAACTTCTTTACCAGCATCAAATACCGTAAAGAACTCTATATCTTAAATAAAATTGGCTATTGAATACTGCATGGAATCTTTTTAGTATGTCGCTCCTCCTTTTAGGGTAAAAATATAATCTGACATAACTTTATCATTTCGATCTGACTAGAAACTGGAATTAATATTTTACATATTTTAAGTCAAATTCTCCATAAATGAGCCATTAGTCCTTAGTATTTCATAAATACTTAAAAATGGTTCTCATAACCTTCTAAAACTTTATGAAGAACAGAGATGACAACCAAGCTTTTATTCCCTATAATATAGGGATGTCATTTTCAATTAAGAGAATTTCATCTCAAAAAATACAAAGAATACTATTACAAAACTATCAGCCCATTTGTACATACAGGATTTTTCTTCATTCTCAATGAAGCCATATGTTCAAAATGTATGTTCCAACTCTGAGAAGCTTGATTCAATCCGAATGGACTTGAGGATTACCAAAAGAAAAAATATCTTGTCATAGTCAACACTATAACTTTGATGAAATCTCTTGACAACCGGACAGAATTAATAAGTCTCCACCTTTCTGTCTGTGCCTCTTAATCATCTAAAATCCACTTATACCCTATGGGTCTTACCCCTTCAGATGAATCAACGAATATTCATACATCGTCGATCTTCATGGACTTCATTTCAGATTTGATGGCTCCAAGCCACTTCTTAAAGTTAGATCCCTGTATGGCACCCGTATGGAACATCAAATCTTCTTCCTGAATCTAAAAATTGAAGTATCTGTTTGGTTGATACGGTATTCTACCGTATCTACTCAAGGATGCCTTTACATCAGGTTTCAGATTTGATCTAATCAACTCTGATTCTGTTGGTTTATGAGTCAGAGTCGGTTCCTCTACCTATCAAGCTTCACCAAGCTTTTCTTGACGACATCAATTCCTTCACCAAGAAATTTTTTTTTCAAAAAGGATGCCTTAAGATTCATGAATATCTCATGTCCATTAGAAAGATCGAAGAAATATCTCTAATATAATATTTATCAGACTAAAATTCAAGCTAGTCGATTTGTGAATGATCGACACTCTAAATCTTAAGGTAAGAGAGTATCGAATTACCCAAGTCCATAACTTATATAAAATTTTGATGATTGATTTGCTCAGAATATTCTCGAACACAAATCAAGTAGTCTCTAAACATAACCTCAGATAGACCAGCAAATCCACAATGGATCGAAAGATGTCTAACAAAGTTCGATTCCCCCTTTCAGATATTTTTTTAAACAGTGGTGTCTCAGGAGAGGTCCATTGAGAGAGAATCCAATTCTCTTTAAGATATATCAAAAAATTTATTGTAAAGGTATTCACTTCATCAGTCTAACTGATGAGTTTTAATACTCTTTGTAGTTTATTTTTCTATCTCATCATGAATCATTTGAATATTTTCATTGATTTGGACTTATGCTTCATAAGCAATATGCACCCATGCCAAGATAGATCGTCAGAAATTTTAATAAAGTGGTAAGCCCTCCTCTGGCATTTACGTTCATGAGTAAAATATATCAATATGTACCAAACTCAGAATATTATTGGTTCATTCATCTTTTCCAATAAAAGGTGACTAAGTCAATTATGTCAAAGGTAGGCTTCAGAGATATTATCTCATCTAAGGTGCTAGTTAGACGTGTATATTATACTAATAGACTATGGTACTAAGTTTATGGCATTTTCAATTATCCACTCATTATTATAGTATCATTCACAATAATATCACAATAATCATTCTTATTGATACCATCAATAAGATTGGACAATAGTGATAATCACTTAAAATAAAATCTTCAGGATTGAAAACAAGCTCGACAATTTTTAATGTTAAGACTAGAACAGACTTCCATCTCTTACATTCAGGAGTCTCTTGCCATTTTTAAATTTTTTACTATCCTGAAGTCTTTTGCATTTATTTACAAACATAACTTGTACTGTCGGTATCCTATACCTAGATAGTAGTATTACTGATAGAAAAATTTCAAAGAGTTATTATATAACTATCTTGATCAGCAATCATTTGCTAATTTTTCTTTTAGGCCTGTTTGGATTAGCCTTAGACTTCTTAATCAATTCAGCTCAAAAACTATATTCAACTTTTGATACGGCTATCGAAGTTAGGTCCGATAACGTTGTCACTATCTAACAGTGAACAGAGCGATAATTTTCTAGCCATTTTTGAAAAAAAAATAATTGATCTATTAGTATATGAACTATTTTAAGCCTAAAGTCTTGGACTTTAATCTAAAGATTTTTCACTATTTTATACAAATTGATAGCCTCTACCTCTAATTCAAAAAATTACTTTAATCTCTTAGTGGGTACTAGAATCCACACAGACTACATTCGACCAGAGTATGGCTTAGCCAACCCTAATGCATCCATGAGTAGGTTCTTAATCAATTGATTCTTCAAATAATTTTTAGAAATCAATTTTGCCCCGGGTATCTCTTCAGCAGGCATGTGGCACTTCCACTAAAAAACTTGGTTAGGTCCAACCATTATGTTGCCCAGCTATGCAACCCAAGAGGGGGGGTGAATTGGGTTTTTAAAAAATTTAACATTAATTTAGAACTATGAGGATTAAATAACAAAGAGCAGGATATATGTAGAGAGTGATTTAAGCAAGGTGTAGAAATTAGATGCAAGAATACAAGTAGATAAGAAAATTTAGAAAGAGAGCAAGTAAGCACAATACAAACAAACAAGATTTATAGTGGTTCGGTGCCAACCTTGCACCTACATCCACTCCTCAAGCTTTTACTTAAAATTCAAATCTACTAAACCGTATTCAACAAGAATACAACATCAGTACCTCCGACTCTAGCTATCCCAAGCTAGATATTTATTTTTCGGATACAAGCCAACCCAATATAATCCGATTCAAGATTCGGATCAAACTTTTCAAGTTTTGGAACCCTTCCAAAACTAAAGATCAAGAGAAAACAGAGTATATGGGTTAATCACACGAAAATATAAATTTAGCTCATTTAATGAGCAAATAAAATTTTAAATACACTTTACACAATAAGAAGAAAGCTTTTCTAATTTCTCTCAAGGTGGTTGAAGACTTGAATGAGCTCTTGAGGGGTTGGTGAACTTGAAATGAAAGCTTTTTTAACTTCAAGAGGGCTCTTTGCTTAGGACTGAAATAAATACTTGAAAAAACTTCTTTATTCCCTCCTTTAAGTATCTTTTATAACTTCAAATGATGGTGGAGAGTAATCTGGATAAATTTAGAGCCATTGAAGATCATTAAATAAGCATTAAATATAGCCAAAATGAGCTGAAAACTAGTCGTTGCAGAGTTTTTCCGTCACAGGAGTCGACTCATAGGGTCGACTCATGCACATGAGTCGACTCATGGGGTCGACTTCTATGGCACAGAATAGAAAATGACTGTTCTGTAATTGTGGCATACACAGCAATAGAGGTCGACTCATAGAGTCGACTCATGCACAGGAATCGACTCATGGGGTTGACTCAGTTGGGTGTGCCAGTCAAAAAATCAGCATGCCGTTCAGTCCCTTTTGACATGAGTCGACTCATGGGGTCGACTCAATTTTATAGGCATAATTTTTTTTCAAAATACACATTCAAAAATTTTAAAATTACCTCCAATAGATCACAAATCTTCTGTTCTTGCTCTTGAGGCTTTCGAGTTAGGACTTGATGAAATTATGATTTTATCCCTAAAAAATAGCCAAAATCATTAGTAATCCTCTCAAATGCTTTGTAATTATCAAAATCAATTCAAGGAGCAACAATCTCTCCCTTTTTGATGATGATAAAATACTTGAGCAAAAGTAGAGTATAACATATATAAAGCATTAAACATGAATTTCAAATTTATGAAGATGCATCACTTAAACATCAAAGCCAGTTATTTGAATGAAATGCATCATGAGTAGTTTGAAGATCAATTTGAAATTTGCTTATAAGATCATTTGCTTTGAAGATTAAATTAAAAATTACTGATAATTTTAGTTTTTTGACACATTTGCTTTGACAATTTTGCTTATTGCTCTCGATTCTATTTATCTATTGCTTATTGCTCGATCTCGATTTTTGATTCTCTACTCCTCTTTTTTGACAGCATCAATTAAGATCTTAAGAATTTTGAAGAGAAAAAAAAAAGATAACATAAAGGACATATTTTCTTTACTCTCCCTTTTTAATATCATATTTTATTTCTTTACTCTCCCTCTTTGATTGTTTATTTCTCTACTCTCCCTCATTATAGTAATCATAAAGGATATATCAATTTGCTCATATAGAAGATATTTCTCTTCATAATATTTCATAGTACAAATATGAGTTATTTTTTATATCTCATAATTAAGATAATTTAATTGATCCCAATCATAAACATTCATTGAAATTCAAAGCATATAAATATATATATATATATCCAAAATGTGACTGAATACATAGGTGTCCCAATACATATGAGTCAACTCAAAATACAAAAGTCATGGATAACAACTATCCAAGAGTCAATCAGCCAATAAATACAAAGGCCATAAGATAGATCCTAGACATAAAAGACTAACTATTCTAGATCTAATATATATCATGGCTGGAGGCATCAGAATCAGAAGAGTCAGAGATATGATGAGGAGATGTAGGATCAAATCCATGGGCACGACCTCGACCACGTCTGCCTCGGCCATGAGTAGAAGTACTGGCACGAGTAGAGGGGCGAGAAGGTCCTGGAGTCAGAAAAGATATGGACTGTGCTAGAAGAGAAAGTTTGATGATGTCCAGAAGATCCAAAGCTCTCGACATAAACTGCATCAGGATACCAAACTGAATAGAGACAGCCTCACTGGAGTCCCTGATCCCTCTCCTCAAAAAGTCAAATCCACCCTCCAAAACTTTTCGAAGTCTAGCCACCTCTACAGACAGGTTGAGACCTTTGTGATATCCTCATGCGGCTGGGGATGGGCTAAGGCTAATACTTGCCTCTGCAAATCTAAAACTCTATCCGTTAGTCTCAAAACACATCCCTCAAGCTCCTCAAGTCGTACAGACTGAGCTGTGAGCATCTAAAAAATAGTAGGGATATGAGGGATCAAAGTCTGGTTTGAGTCATCCTGAGATGTCGACCTCTGAGCAAAGACAGAGGTGGCAAACTGCTAAGATAAAATGGAGGCAACACGCTGGGACATCAGCTCAATCTGATCATCTACAAGTCTGAACTCTGAAGTATGTACCCTGCTCTCTGACTGTGGAACTGAAGCATGCCTCCTCACTAACACTGAGGGACCAGCCTCGTGATCAGACATGAACTGAATATCAGGAGATGCTCTGTGATCACGAGGAGGTGAAGACAGTCTCTCCTCATCTACTCTCTCCTCAACACCCTTTGACCAACAGCCATCAGTCTTTGAAAAATCCATGCGATGAGTGTGTGGTGGTTGTTGGTGTCAGAATGAGATAATCTGGCAACTGCCTCCCCCAAAACTGACTCCGAACCTCCTAAAGACCAGGGTGAGTGCCATACCAAAAGGCAAGTGAGCCTTAGACCTATTTAGGATTTCTCTCATGATCTCAATCATCAGAATAGGAAGGTTCAAAGGGGTCTCAGTGATCACATGGTACATGATGCATATATTCCTACCAGATAAGAGGTCATGCCTACCACTCCTAGGGACAAAGAGCTTGGTCACCATATGATGCAAAAGCCTCATTTCCACTGAAAATATCTTGGCTTCTAATCTATTTAAACTTTCAATAAAAGTTCTCTCTAAGATAACATTAATTTCTTCTTCTTTGATTGAGAGCTCCATATTGGTATAGCCTTCATAAGGCAAGTGCAGGATTTATCCCAAATGTAATGGATCAAGAATAACATCAACACCTTTCACTGTAGACTTTACTGTTCCATTGAAGTAACTTAAGTTCAAATAAAATTCTCTGACCAAATCAACATAAGTATTTTCTTTCAATAGACAGTAAAACTCCCATCCTTGATTTTTAATCTTTGATCCAATAGAGAATCCTTCTTTTTCAAAAAACATAAAATCTATATTCTTCTCAGATTCCACTTTTCGATCAGAGAGAGGTACCTTGCTTGGACTGATTGGAGACTGTGTAGAAGCTCAAGCAGGACTTGGAGTTGGGATTGGAGCAAAAGAGGGCTCGGCTGCCATTCTTTTTCTGCGTACACTCTCTTCCAACCTGCGAACAGATTTTCTTCTTTGTGGTAGCTTCATTTTGGAAGCCATTTGGACAAAAGAGACTTGCAAGGAGCTTAGGAGACTAAATGAGAGGTAGAGAGGAAAAGATTTTAGAAGAAAAAGTAAAGATTTTGGGGAGGTAAATTATCGATTTGGAGAAGAGGGGTTGAATCTAGGGCAAGCTCGAACCACCCAAATGAAGAAGAAAGAGGAGAGGAAGTTAGTTCCTTAATGGACGATTTGAAGGGTGAAGATTGGTGGGATGAGAGATTTTTAGAGAAAACTTCGATTTGAGAGAGAAGAGAGGGAGAGCTTTCATTCGGTGGGAGAAAGAAGAAGAAGGGTAAGAGTCGTCTCAATGAAAAATTTTTCAATAAAAAGAGAGCACCCAAAAGATTTTGTCAAAAATTACAAGTTTACCCTAGAGTCGACTCTGGGGGTCGACTCATGGCTTGAAAAAATTCAAAAGAATGATGGAAAAATTTCAAAAAAATTTGAAACTTTGAAAAAAGGGTGTTTACCCAGAGATTGATCATGTGAAGGATAGTTTTGAGCTTTTGAGCTCTTAAGAAAAATGATAGATGAGAATTGAGCTCAATAAATTTGGTTCAATGAATTTTTAGCATTAAGAACTTGAAATCAAAGAGATACTTAAGCTGATGGATCAAGGATTTCTAGTTCTCTCTTAATTTCACAAAATCTATCTTCACTTAAAGCCTTAGTAAAGATGTCAGCCAATTATTTTTCAGTGCATATAAAATCAAGAATTATATTATTATTTTAGATATGTTCTCTTATGAAATGATGTCTAATTTCAATATATTTTGATCTAGAGTGCTGAATTGGATTTTTAGTTAGATTAATAGCACTAGTGTTATCACATCTTATGGGAGTTTTATTGAGTTTGATGCCAAAGTCCTCAAGTTGTTGCTTAATTCACAAGATCTGAGTACAACAACTTCTGACTGCAATGTATTCGATCTCGATCATAGACAGTGCTATCGAGTTTTGCTTCTTGCTAAACCAAGAGATTAAGTTAACTTCAAAAAATTGGCAAGTTTCACTAGTACTTTTTCTATTAATTTACATCCAGCAAAATCAGCATCTGAATATCCTATTAAGTCAATTGATGAGTCCTTAGAATACCATAATCCTAGAGTTTGTATACCTTTTAAATATTTAAGAATTTTTTTACCTGCATTTAAGTATGATTCTTTTGGATTTGATTGAAAGCGAGCACATAAACAAACACTAAACATAATATCTGATCTACTAGCAGTTAAATACAATAAAGAACCAATTATCCCTCTATAAAGTTTTGAGTCTACATTTTTATCTCTTTTATCCTTGTCAAGCTTACATGATGGGCTCATGGGTGCATCAATTACTTTGGAGCTCTCCATTCCAAATCTTTTGAGTAGTTCTCTTGTGTATTTGCTTTGGGTGATGGAGATCCCTTCCTTTGTTTGTTTGATTTGAAGTCCGAGGAAGAATGTAAGTTCTCCCATCATGCTCATCTTGAACTCTCTCTGCATGAGCTTGATAAAATCTTGATAAAGAGTTTCATTAGGAGACCCAAAAATAATGTCATCAATGTATATTTGTATAACTAAGATATCATCATGATTTCTTTTAATAAAAATGGTTGTATCTATATTTTCTCTTGAAAAATCATTCTTAAGCAAGAATTTACTTAACCTTTCATACCAAGCCCTAGGTGCTTGCTTTAGACCATATAGAGTTTTATTTAATTTAAAAATATGATTAGAAAAAGCATGATTTTTAAAATTGGGAGGTTATTCTACAAAAACTTCTTCAGCAATATAACTATTTAGAAAAGCACTTTTGACATCTATTTGGAATAATTTAAAATCCATAAAGCATGCATATGCAAGTAAAAGCCTAATTATTTCTAATCTAGCAATAGGTGCAAAGATCTCATCAAAATCAATTCTCTCTTCTTGATTATAACCCTTTATAACCAATCTTGCTTTATTTCTAATTACATTTTCATTTCATCCAGTTTATTTCTATATACCTATTTTGTGCCAATTACTAGATAATTTTTAGGTCTTGATACTAAAATCCATACATTATTTCTTTCAAATTGATTAAGTTCTTCTTGCATTGTATTTATCCAATTATAATCTTTTTCAGCTTCATCTATGGTTTTAGGTTCAAGATGAGAAATAAATAAAAATAATTATATATATCTCTAAGTGAAGAATGAGTTCTTACTCCATGTATAGGATCATCAATGATTAGTTTTTTGAGGTGCTTGTGATCATACCTCCATTCTTTGGGTAGATCATTTGTACCTTGAGGTTGTTCTTGTTGTTCTTCACCTTCATCATCCTGTTTGTTTTCATGTTCTTCTTCATTTTGAATTGTTGAGTCTTTTAGGATGAGCTCCTTCATCTCTTCCATAAGAGGATCTGCATTATCAATATCTTCATTCTTCCTTGAAGAAAGATCATTAGTTTCATCAAAAATAATACGTATTGACTCCTCTACTACTAAAGTTTTTTGTTGAAAATTCTAAAAGCTTTGCTAGAAGAGGAATAATCAAGAAAAATAGCTTCATCAATTTTGCATCAAATTTTTCTAATCTTTCTTTACCGTTGTTCAAAAAAAATATCGACAACCAAAAATATGAAAATATGCAATATTTGATTTTCTTCCTTTCCAAAGCTCATAAGGTGTTTTCTTTAGTATTGGTCTAATTAAAGTATGATTTAATATGTAACATACCGTATTAATTGCTTCCGTCCAAAAGTACCTTGGGAGGTTACTTTCATATAGTATGGTATGAGCTATTTTTTAAGGATCTTATTTTTTCTTTCTACTATCCCATTTTATTGGGGTGTCCTAGGTGCTGAAAAATTATGATCAATACTTTTTTCATCACGAAACTTTTTAAAATCTTGATTTTCAAATTCGATTCATATCACTTCGAATATGTTGAATTGAAAAACCTTTTTCATTAGTAACTTTTCAATAAAATTTTGAGAACACATGAAAAATTTCATCCTTATGTGCCAAAAAGAAAATCCATGTAACACGAAGAAATCATCAATAATTACAAAGCCATATCATTTTTCACCCAGACTAGTAGTTCTAGTGGGTCTAAATAAATCCATGTGCAATAATTCTAATGGCCTAGAAGTTGAAATAATATTTTTAGATTTGAATGATACTTTTGTTTGTTTACCTAGTTGACATACATCACAAATTCTATCCTTTTGAAAATTTAATTTAGGTAAACCGGTAATCAATTCCTTTTTAATAAGTTTTGAAAGTGAATGCATGCTAATATGTGCAAGCCTACGGTGCCAAAGCCAACTAGTCTCATTAATTTTGGTATTCAAGGCTACTAGACATTGCATGTTTATCTTAAAAAGATCATTCAAATCTATCATATAAACATTACCATGTCTATGCCCAACAAATTTAATGCCTTCTTCATTGGGACTAGTTACTATGCATAATGAAGATTCAAAAATAACTTTGTACCTTTTGTCACAGAATTGACAATGCTTAATAAATTATGTTTCAAACCATCTACTAACAAAATATTTTCAATATACTTGGAGGGAGTGATACCAATGTTACCTATGCCGATGATTTTTTTTTTGCTATTGTCTCCAAAGGGTTTTTCAAGAATTTTTATTTCTTTAAAGGGTTGTAGCCAAAATCGACTTTATCATAAATGGCCTTTTGACTATCAAGTATCATTTGAAGTTTAGTTGAACTAAGAGTGAACTTTTCTACCATAGGTTTTAACTTAGCAATTTTATTTTTTAAGTTTAGATTTTTTTTGTGTCAAGACCAATTTTTTACTTAAAATTATTTCATTTTTTTTAGTAAAGATTGATTCTTTGATTTTAATTCTTTATTCTTTACTCCTAACTTCTTTAGATTATCAACTAGATCATAAAATGCTTCATGAAGTTCTTTGAAAGAAAAGTAATCAGGAGTTTCAGCGTTTACCTTATTTTCATGTGCCATAAGGCACAAGTTGGCTTGCTCATGTGAATCTTATACCCTGGCTTTTTCTTATACTTCTTGGAACCCTTCTTAAGTTGTGGACATTCAGATCTGAAGTACCCTGGCTTCTTACATTCGTAACAAATAAGGGACTGCTCCTTATCCTTCTCTTTGCTATGTTCCCCTTTTATAGGTGGCCTCTTCCTCATCTCTTGTTTTCGTTTCTTCAAGAATCTTTTAAACTTTCTAGTGATGAGGACCATTTCTTCATCTTGCTCTTCATTTTCAGTTTCTTCGGATTCCTCATCGAGTTGAGTAGTGGACTTAAGGGCGATTGTCCTCTTCTTCTTGATGTTGTTTCATGTTAGCTCGTATGTTATTAGTGATCCTATGAGCTCTTTCAAGGCTAAAATATTCAGATCTTTGGCTTCTTGGATTGCGATCACTTTGGCCTCCCACGTCCTTGATAAAGACCTAAGAATCTTTCTCACAAGATCGCTGTTAGAGTAAAACTTACCAAGATATTTTAGACCATTAATAATATCCGTAAAATGAGTAAATATATCAGTTATTGATTCATCATGCTCCATTTTAAAGAGTTCATATTTATGCACAAGCATGTTAATTTTTGATTCCTTAACTTGATTAGTGCCTTCATGTGTTACTTCTAATCTATCCCATATTTTTTTAGCTGCATACATATTGAAATACGATTAAACTCATTAGCATCTAAAGCACAATATAAAATATTCATGGCTTTAGCATTAAGTTGAGCCATTTTCTTATCAACCTCATCCCATTCTCTTTCGGATTTGGTTGATTCTACACCATCAATTATCTTAGTGGGTGTGTGTCGTCCATTAAGCATGATACTCCACATATCATAGTCAAGTGTCTGAATAAAAATTTTCATCCGAGCTTTTCAATAGGTGTAGTTTGACCCATTGAAAAGTGAAGGTCGGTTTGTGGACTGCCCCTCAGCTAGTGATGCACTAACTTGAGTCGCCATAGATCTTTAGCTCTTTAATGGTTAAATCAAAGTAGGACTAGAGCATCAAGCTCTGATACTACTTGTTGTCCAGCTATGCAACCCAAGAGGGGGGATGAATTAGATTTTTAAAAAATTTAACGTTAATTTAGAACTATGAGGATTAAATAATAATGAGCAGGATATATGTAGAGAGTGATTTAAGCAAGGTGTAGAAATTAGATGCAAGAATGTAAGTAGATAAGAAAATTTAGAAAGAGAGCAAGTAAGCACAATACAAACAAACAAGATTTATAGTGGTTCGATACCAACCTTGCACCTACATCCACTCCCCAAGCTCTTACTTGAGAATTCAAATCCACTAAACCGTATTCAACAAGAATACAACGTCGGTACCTCCGACTCTAGCTATCCCAAGCTAGAACACTTATTTTTTGGATACAAACCAATCCAATATAGTCTGATTCAAAATTTGGACTAACCTTTCCAAGTTTTATAATCCTTCCAAAACTAAAGATCAAGACAAAACAGAGTATGTGAGTTAATCACATGAAAATATAAATTTATCTCCTTTAATGAGCAAATAAAACTTTAAATGCACTTTATACAATAAGAAGGAAGCTTTTCTGATTTCTCTCAAGGTGGTTGAAGACTTGAATGAGCTCTTGAGGGATTGGTGAACTTGAAATAAAAGCTTCTTTAACTTCATGAGGGCTCTTTGCTTAGGGCTGAAATGAATGTTTGAAAAATCTTCTTTATTCCCTTCTTTAAGTGCTTTTTATAACTTCAAATGATGGTGGAGAGTAATCTGGATAGATTTAGAGCCGTTGAAGATTATTAAATGAGCATTAAATACAGTCAAAATGAGCTGAAAACTAGCCATTATAGAGTTTTTCCGTCACAGGGGTCGACTCATAGGGTCGACTCATGCACATGAGTCGACTCATGGGGTCGACTTTTGTGGCACGGAAAAAAAATAACTGTTATATAATTTTGACGTACACAGCGATAGAGATCAACTCATAGGGTCGACTCATGCATAGGGGTCGACTCATAGGGTCAACTCAATTAGGTGTGCCAGTCAAAAATCAACATACCGTTCAGCCCCTTTTGATATGAGTCGACTCATGAGGTCGACTCAATTTTATAAACATAATTTTCTTTCAAAATACACATTCAAAAATTTTGAAATTACCTCTAATAGATCATAAATCTTCTGTTCTTGCTCTTGAGACTTTCGAGTTAGGACTTGATGAAATTATGATTTTGCCCCTAAAAAATAATAAATCTTTTTCCAAATCAAAATCATTAGTAACCTCCTCAAATACTTTGTAATCATCAAAATCAATTCAAGAAAAACACATTAATATGACTACATCAAGTGCATCTAGCAAATGAATACCCAGACTCAAGTGTAGCTCGACTAACTTGACCATTGATCTGAAGGACACAACAAGAAGATCATATGATGAATGATAATTTCAATATCAATAGACACCAGACGTGCGGTGCCTCCAATACCTATTTAGAATATTGGATGCATTATCATGCACCTTAATGGGAGACTATGATCTGGTTATCTCCATAACTAGCTCATTTTATGTATCTAATAATTTAAAAAATTAGATTTATATATTTTATAAGACATCAATCGATCTGTAAGTCATAAATCCTTCCACTGACTTCACCAAGTCATATAAAGAATTAGAGACTAGTTGGTCTAACTGGCAAGTCATAAATCCTCAAGCCATAAGAAGGACTAAAGACTAGCTGGTCCAACCAGCAAGTCGTAAATCCTCCCACTGACTTTAATAAGTTATGAGAAGGAATGAGACAAGTCGGTCCAGGGTACCTAAATCAGTCATACTGATTAATATTAACAATATGAGTCAACTCGAATCACTTAGTAATCTAATTAGCCCAGTAACTCGAGTTCAACCATTGAGCCACAATCAAGGTCCATTTGGTTTAATCAAAGACATAGACTCGACCAACTACAACTATTGTATTTGATCTAGAATATCCTTGATCTAATCTAAATTAACTATTAGTTAAATTTGATCAACTACTCCTTTTAGTCTATTAAGTCTTTGATTCTTATCTTAGATCTAACCCAATTAAAAGGACCTGATTTGAGCTAATCCATGCCCCATATTTTATGCAATATCATTAGATCTTTAATCATAATTTTAGATCTAAAATATATTTCTTAATTCTTAATTAAGTATAGCATTAACATGGGTTAAGGTTATTAACTAAAATTATTTCAATTTTATAAAATAATTTTACATCAATTTTTATGTAAAATTTTTTATTTTAAAAACTAGATCAGCTCATCCCTGAACTGAGTCGGCTCACTTCAGTGGATCGACTAAGTCTGATACTTAATCGACTAACTGATCATGAACAGTAATCATTACTATTCGATCTGAGATAATTGGATCAGTTCAATCAGTATTGAGTCAACTAAACCAGAGGACTGGGTCGATTTAGTTCAAAATTGAGTCAGCTCAATTGGCATGCCAACAGGTTTCATATAGTTTCAGATCTAAAAATTTTCGAATAAACTAGAATAAAATCAATCATAAACAAATCTTTAGATTATATCTAAATATTTTATGATTTTAAATTTTATTTCTCATGATTAAAATAATTTTAATCATATAGATTAGATATTTTACTTTCCATACAACTCATGCTTTGTATCACATATAATAAATCTTAGAGTTTCAACATCTAAGATTTTGTAGAAAAGTAAGTTCTTCCTTTTGCATTCTTCTTCATGGGATTAAATCACATGACACCCCTACACACCATAAGAGAACCTTATCAAATAGAAAGAGAGAATTTTTAAACTCTTCTTGCTCCTATGATTGGATGGCCTTGGTGATCAACTCAATCCAAGTACATGCTAATCGGATCATCTAATCTACTCACATATCATATATGCAAAAATTTAAATCTAATCTAGATTATATCGGATCTGATATTTATATTAGATCATATCTAAAATCAGATCATAATATATCTCATGCATTACTAAATCAAGATTTCAACTCACATGCATACTTATTCATATCATAGCGAACCTTCGCTCTGATATCAGTTGAAGGAAAGCGTGGCGGTTTTCTATATGTATTTTTAAAATTTTATGGTAGAACATACATAGATTAAATAATTTTATCTAATATGTATGCATAGATCAAATCTAAAACTATCATACAAGATCTATCATATGAATTAATATACATGTATGTAAATCTAAAATCTAAAATTCAGCAAACATAGATCACATTTATATCAAATTAGATCATATCTAAATTATAAATTGAATTCAAAACTCCATATCTAAGCACAGATAGCAGATCACTACATCCAAAATATATGATAGTTAGTTCTTCATGATGCTCAGCAGCTACACACGCGTCCAACCTCTACGGATATCCACACAAAACCCTTGTGATGATTGGTCTCTCCGAAAGTGCTACCTCATGAAGACACCATGCTATTGACGGATCTAAGAGAAACATGAAGAAGATAAAGAACAAGAAGACCCTCTCTTTTTTTTTTTTTGGGATCCACGCATCAAATCTGTACGATAGAGATCAAAAGAAGAATCCTTTCTTCTCAATTCTCCTACGCACAAGAGAGAACATTTCTCTCTTCCTTTAACACATTTAAGAAGAACCTTTTTTCTCTAATTTTTTATGATAAAAATTAGATCTAATTTAATTTTTTATATAAAAAATAATATAGAATCCTAAGCTCTAGAAGAACCCAAAAGAAAGCCCAAGAGAAGAACCATTCTTCTCTTTTCTTCTCCCTTTTTCTCCTTGATCTAAAGCCCAAGGAAGCCCCAAACACTCTATCAGATTTTTTTGATATTTCTTCTTTGAATCTTTATATTAAAAATTAAATTTAATCTAATTTTTATATTAAAAGAATTTAAAAAAAACTGAGAGAAGAACTCCTCCTTCTCCAATGCTACACACAAGAAAGAAAACCTTTCTTCTTCCTTCTCATCCTCTCATTAGGAAGAATCTTTCTTCTCTAATTTTTACTATAAAACTAGCAAAAGAAGCTCTCTTTGATGCCTAAGAACTAGCAAGCGAAGCTCCATAAAATTCCTTCAAAAGGGGTTGGAAAAGAAGGCTTGGCATGTGAGATATGGGGCATCCAACTCTTGGATGCCCCCTCCTTGTTTTTAGGCGACAAGAAGAGGGGAGGGGCGCACATTACTTCTCACAGAAACACAAGAGGGCACGACATCCTTTGGGACATGAGTTATTCCACGGTAGAGAGGAGAGGGGGCATGAGAATTAATAGCACATGGGTGGTTTCTTAGTTGGTTAAGTCCGATTCTAAATAGGACTCAGAATCTTGTTCCAACTTTAACAAATTCTTGGATCCAATTTTAATCAACTTAGAAATTAGTTATAACAAACTAACTAATTAGATCCTAGCCCAATTATGAAACTAACTAGACTCTAATCCAATTAGAAAATTAGTTAGATTAAAAACCTCATTAATCCAGAGATTAATTCTTCTCATCTTAATGGATATCAGGGAAGCTTTTGATAATAAAGCTTGATCCAATCAAGCATATCATCTAATAGGATTTGATCCAATCAAATTAAATTGAATCTTACTCAATTTAAAATTTAATTTGCATCCCTAAGATCAATTAGAATAAGTCCTGTTATAGGGCTGCATCCAATCTATCTAAAGCAAACCTAACTGAATCTAATTCAATTAGATCTGATCCAATCTCTATTGCTCAATCAAATTAAGTCAATTAATAATAAAATTATTAATTAATTATTCTTCTAATTTATCAATATTAGTAAATAATTTATTACAATCTTTGCATAGGATTAATTATCAATCATATTGATAATTAAATCCTTCAATGATTCATAATCTCGATCAGCCATTTGATCAGATAGGTACTTCTATGTATGTGACTCCATAGGTTCGAACTTAAACCGGTAGTATAAAAATAATTTTGTACTAATAGATGTAACCATCTAGCAATGGAATCTAACATCCAGATAGGCCAAATGTATATCCAGCAACACTCTAGAACCTACGTGAATATAGTTACCGTATAATTCATCCCTTTGATACTCAATGCTCCATGATGACTAAGGATTAAACTGTTAATTCTGGATGAGTGGTCCATATTGTGTCTCAACTTTAAAAATTTTGTGACTCCTCACTAGGACTATTTTGGCCAAAATTTTACTGAAGTGAAATACAGTAATGTATCATTTCTAATTTTACTTGGAGTAGTCAATCTCATCTTGACTCGCACTCAGACTTCACAAGTACTTGACTGCACCCAAAAATATTCATCATTGAATTAAAAATTTGGATAGTCCGATATCAAAGTATAGTAAGTTACTTGTAAGTCACTGAGACAGCTTTAGGGCAGAGAGATATTTATACCCATATTCCATCAGAGCAATCCTTGATAGTAGAGTGCTCTGGAGGTGGTCATGCTTAGTGAAACGTACTCCTACATTTCACCCATATACCATATCCGTGTCACCACATATCTTGGTTAAGAGGATAACCAACTAATATGACACACGATGACCTACACTCGATATAATTTTTATCTTTATAATAATTGTATCATTTGATCACAAGCAGGATTTAAGAACCACACGACAAGTTCTCCTTTATTATTTTGGAAATAGTTCTAAGAACTTTATCATAACATATAAGTTCTATTTAAGAAGATGTATTTTTTATGATGAATCCGTCAGATAATATTTATCATTTTATAATTCATATATATGTATGGAGCACAATCATCTACAACCTAGATGATTGGCTTTATGACATATTTTTCAAGAGGCAATTGGAGTCTTACCTGGGCTTTGGTGAGGTGTTACATTTAGGAATCCGCTGGCACAAAGACAAGCATTGCGAGCACAACCAGGGAGGAAGAGACAAGGAAAAAGAGTGGAATGAAGAGAAGAAGGGACGAAGATAAGGGATTCGTGGTGCTCATGGGAGCCGGGGAAATTGCAAGGGAAATTAGTGCCTATAGGGGATTTTGCTGGAAAAGGAGAGAAGGGGCGGGGAGCCGGCAAATTCAAGCAGCACTTCCCTCCCTCACAGTGGAAATTGCGGCCAACTCGATTGCCTTCCATCTGTTCATTCCTAGCTCATTGGGCTTGGTGACTTAACTATGTCTGACTCTGAAAACATCCAAGAGTGTTTTCGTGATCACTTCAAAAGCTTGCTGGATAATGCTGAAAAACCATATATCACAGTAGATTGAAAAATATTATTCCCCGAAGGAGCACTTCAACTACATGACTTAGACGATCCATTTATGGAGGATGAAATTAAAATTGCAATTTTCCAATTAGCCTCTCACAAATCATTCGAACCCGATGGATTCCCACTCGACTTTTACAAGCGATTCTGGCTCCTCATCAAGCAAGACCTGATTAACTTGTTCAATAGTTTCTATCATCACCAAACGAGCTTGGATAGACTCAATTTCTCCTTCATAACACTCATTCCAAAAAAGGATCTTAATTGCACTGTCAAAGACTATCAACCAATTAGTCTTATGAATGGGATTGTCAAAATTATTTTAAAAGTTCTGTCAATGAGACTTACTAACAAGCTAGATAAGCTCATCACATCATCTTAGTCAGCATTCATTCAAGGGAAGTCAATCACTGACATCTTCGCAATAGCGACAGAGATCATAGCTAGGCTGTTCAACTCAAGTACAAAGGTTGTTAAGATTTGATGCCTCGAGATTCAGCCCACATTGAGCCCACAGCGGATGCCGGACACTTCAGGGGTTCAGGGGGTTTTCCAAGAGAGAGAGAGCTTTTGAGAGGAAAATTTCAGGTGAGAGAGAATTAGATATACAAGGATTGAGGGTGAGGTCTCTTCTTGTAAAATTTTTTTTTCATAGTGAAGTTTGCATGCCCCGTGGAGACGAGCCCTTTTGTGGCTGATCCACGTATTTTTGATTATTTTTTTTGTTTCTTCTTTCTTCCTGCTGCATCGCGTGGTACTGAAAAGGTCTTGAGAGGTGGTATCCTGGCCAGACATCCATCCAACAAGTGGTATCAGAGTAAGGTGGTATAAAGATGCAAATTGCAGTGGTGGTGAGCAAGACTGAAGATGGAGAAGACAGGAACAATCAAGATGGAGATCAACAAGTTCGATGGTAAGAGCAATTTCTCCTTGTGGCAGGCAAGGGTGAAGGACGTGCTCATCCAATAGGGGTTGATCGATGCTCTCTTATGCGATGAGAAGCCAACCACCATGGAGGTGCGGGATTGGAAACGGCTACAGATGCAGGCGGTGAGCACCATCTGCATGTACCTGGCAGATGAGGTGGTGATCCATATGCTGAGCGAGACTTCTCCGACGGTACTATGGTCGAAGCTCGAGGAGTTGTACATGATGAAGTCTTTCACCAACACTCTTTTCCTCTAGAGGCAGTTCTACCAACTGTGGATGACTAAGGGACAGAGCGTGCAGGAGCATCTTAGCCACTTTCAGAACATCCTCACCGACCTCCTCAGCATTGGTGAGAATGTTGAGGAGAAGACCAGGATGCTAGTTTTGCTAGCGTCGCTTCTCCCTTCATACGAGTCCTTGGTGACTGCTCTTCTAGTGGAAAAGTGCATAATCAAGATGGACGAGGTCATCGTGGCGATACTCCAGAACGAGGTTCTCAGGAGGGAGAACCCAGCTTCGTGCTCAAGTGGCAGTAGCTCAGCTTTGGTGGCTTCTGGAGGAGCAGGAGGTGGTAGACGGAGCGACAGGAGATCGCAACGAGGACGGTCCAAGTTCAGGAGGGACTTGAGCAAAATCAGATGTTACCAGTGTGAGGAGTTGGGGCATCTAGCCAGAGATTGCCCTCAACTCAAAAATCGGACGGTGGCTGCTGTAGCGACAGCCGGCAGCGATTCAGATGGAGATGTCCTGAAGATATCTGATGAGGTATCTACTTCTTTCCAGCAGTGGTATTAGATTCTGCATGCCCCTATCATGTATGTTGCAGAAAGGAGCAGTTTGACTCCCTAGAGAATAGTGAGGGCACTGTATATCTGTCGGATGGATCGAGCTGTGCGATCAGAGGCATTGAAACGGTCAGCTGGAGGATACATGATCGTGCAGTGAGAAGATTGGGGGAGGTCCGATATATACCTGATTTCAGGCGGATTCTTATCTCACTTAGCAGACTGGATTCGATAGACTACAGGACGGTAGCTGGTGGAGGAATCCTGAGAGTGCTACGCGGTGATAGGATTGTGCTGGAGGGAAAGAAGGAGAGCAGAGGACATTATTACCTGGCAGAAAGCCCAATGCGAGGTGGAGCTTCGGGAGTCAGGTGGAGCTCCAGGAGGCGGATCGGGCACGAGACAGGAGACTCGGGAGGACGAGAGACGACGTCGCAAGGTGAGATTCTTATTGCCGCATGACGATGCCCCGAGCAGGTCTCAGGTCAGGAGGAGCACAGCATATGACAGAGATGGGATCGAGCAGCCTGGCTCGACTCCCATGTTTGCCCATCCATGATCAGCAGGCGATTGTCCCAGGGCATGGGGCGAGGAGATCCAGAAGCTCTCGGAGTTTGGAGGAGGTCGAATATCGAGCCGAGGTGGAGATTGTTAGGATTTGATGTCTCAAGATTCAGCCCATATTGAGTCCACAGCGAGGTTCGCGGCAAAAAATGAAGTCCAACAAGATCAAGGTCACCCCAAACGGAACTCAGATGGAGGAGATACGAGCTTTTGAAGTCGGCACGAAACCTGAAGCGATGGAGGACCGCCAACGGCCGGTGGTGGGCCAGCGGAGCGGTGGCGGTGCAGCCGCAGGCGGCGGTGCGTAGCCCAGGCGGGGCCAACACGCGGGACGCACGACCCAAGCATGCGGCCCAAGCGGCGGGGGCCCAGGCGGGCGCGCAGCCCAGCCCGTGCGCGGGCGCGGCCCAGGCCAGCGCGCGTGGGCCGACCCAGGCCAGGCGCCTTGCCTGGGCCTGTACCCCGGTCCACCATGGACCGGGCGGTCCATGGCGGACCGCGTGGACCGCATGGGCGTTTCCCACACGTTTCTTACGATCCACGGTACTATTCCGTACACCGGTCGCGATCGGATGGCCCAGGGAGTTTTCGATCTTGATCCGACGATTCATGAGCTTAATTTGGCTTATTTAGGAGACCTAAACCTAATCTAAGTCATGTTTAACCCTTTAAAAGGGCTGTGAGGCACAGAAAGTGACTGAGTGGTCTGATTTTTGCCGTACGGAGCCATACGGACCCATGAAGGAGAGAGAGAAAGTCGTATGCTGTGAGAGAAGGAGCAGGAGGCTCCTGGACAGTGGATGCCGGACACTTCAGGGGTTCAGAGGGGTCTTCCAAGAGAGAGAGAGAGCTTTTGAGAGGAAAACTTCAGATGAGAGAGAATTGGGTGTACAAAGGTTGAGGGTGAGGTCTCCTCTTGTAAAATTTCTTTTTCATAGTGAAGTTTGCATGCCCCGTGGAGGCGAGCCCTTATGTGGCTGATCCACGTATTTTTGATTGTTTTTTTTTTGTTTCTTCTTTCTTCCTGCTGCATCGCGTGGTACTGAAAAGGTCTTGGGAGGTGGTGTCCTGGCCAGACATCCACCCAACAAAGGTATTATTTACAAACTTGACTTCGAGAAGGCATTTGATAATATTGTTTGGCCATTTCTGTTTGACCTCCTAAAAGCTTGAAGCTTTGGAGATAAATGGTGTAGATGGGTTGCAGATATTGTCACCACCACAAAATCAGCCATCCTAGTCAATGGCTTGAAAGGAAAAATGTTCAACCATCACAGAGGTTTGCGACAGGGGGATCCCTTATCACTTCAATTGTTTATCTTAGTGGTGGATTCATTGAATCGAGTTCTCAACACTGCAGCTAAAAACCAATTGATCAAAGGAATCGGAGACCAGAATATTATTAGTAGATTTCATAATCTCCTATTCGCAGATGACACACTCATCTTTAGTAGGCCACTCAGAGAAAATATCACTTCCTTGAAGTTTATTCTCTACTCTTATGAATTACTCACTGGGTTAAAAATCAATTTTGAAAAGTCTACGATTATTGGAATTGGTATCACAAACAAACAAAGAGATCAGATCGCCAACATCCTAGAAAGCAGGACTGGTGAACTCCCACTCACTTATCTGGGATTACCCCTTCGTTCAGGTCATCTCAAGAAAAATGACAGGATGTTGCTAGTTGAAAAGGTCCTGAAGAAGCTTGCATCATGGAAAGGTAAACTGCTATCGCTCGCAGGATGAGCAACCTTGCTCAACTCAGTAATTTCGCCAATCATTGCTTCCTGGATGTCCAACTTCAGCATCCCTTCCTACATTATTAGAAGACTAGACAGAATGCGAAGGGCGTTTCTATGGTCAGGTGAGGACACGACCACGAATGGCAAATATTTACTAAACTGAAACCTGGTATGTAGGCCTAAAGAACTAGGAGGCATGGGAATCACTAATCTGCTAGTCATGCTCAACAGGGTATTACTTAGTAAATGGTGGTGGAAGCTTTTCAATAATTCATATGGCGCTTGGAGCTCCTTAGTCACTGCAACCTATCAGCAACATGGGCCTCTCACACTAAACACATCTCAGCCACAACAACAGTCGTCTCTTTGGAAGGCAATTCAAATGGTTAAACCACTGTTTCAGGCTTCGGTGAGATTCCAATTGGGAAATGGTTTGAATGTTTCTTTTTGAAATGACTCGTGCCTATTTCCGAAACCCATACAAGGTAGGTTCCTGTCTCTGTTCAACCTTTCCTGTTCAAAGGCTATCTCCGTTGTTGAAGCCTACAATTTATATCAATATCACGACTACTGGCCCACAGCACCGACGCATTGCAACTTGGGACTTCAACATCTGCGACAAGTTATGTCCATTTTAGAGATTTTGGACAGACCAGATACAATTGAGTGGAAATGGTTCCCAATCAAAGCATTCTCTGCGAAATAATGCTACTGCTTTCTTTTGGATGGGGGAATCAAACCTTTCCTCAGTAGCATCGTATAGAATATTAGAATACCTGAGAAAATTAAATACTTTACCTACCTCTATTTCCACGATAGAATTCAAACTAAAGCAAATCTCATCAAATGAGGCTGGAAAAGTAAGGACAACTATGCTCCTTGTGGAATGAATTCAGAAACAGTCGAGCACTTGCTCCTTCAATGCCCATTCTCAAGATCAGTCTGGACAACACTTCTGCAAAACTTTCATCTTAAAGATCTCCCTCAAAACTAGTTAACGTTGTGGAGCTCATGGCATTCAAACGAAAGTACACGTTCTCTTCGGACAGGCTTAGATATTTTAATCGCCACAGCACAATGGATCCTCTGGAAAGAATGCAACAAATGGTGTTTTGAATTCCATGCATATTTGCCCAAATTTGTGACCAAGCAAATTGCTAATCTGTATCTATCTTGGGTAGAAAGCAGGTCAAACGTCAATAGTATCAAGACCGAGAAGGTAACGAGCAGCATGAAAGATTTACTGAAAAGGTAATAATTATTGCAACACAACAGCAATCAATAGAAGAAGACTTGTTATTGCTTAATCAAACAATTGGCATTTATAGAAAAATCAGGCGCCTGAGCGAGTTCATCGTAACTATATCCCCTGTATTATATCCTGTAAACCCAGAACTCCAGACTTCTGTAATCTCTACTTCCTCTCAACCGATCTTAAAATAGACTATAAACTTACTGTATTTTCACTTATCTTAATGAAAGCATCCTGAGTTAGGTCTTCCCTAACTCATTTCCATCAAAAAAGAAAAAAAAAAACTATGTCAAGTGAGTTGGGGCTAAGTCGAGAACAGGGTGTCACGAGAGGTTGCTTTAGTCAATCTATCGAGTGGAAGTTGAACAGCGAGGAGACTTGAAATAGGATAGCCTTGTCATCTCCTTGAGGAAGTTACCAAACATACCACAAATGTAGCACTTAAATCACAATCACTTATTTCAGTTTTGTGTTATTCTATCTTTTTAGGATTGGAGATTGGCACGTATTGTAATTTTGACATGTATTTATTTTGACATGCTTGCATTACAGTAAATATAGTACATACACACAGACAATAGCAGCAGCAGCAGCAAGTAGCACTACCATCTGCTTTCACATGGTCATATTATCATTTAGATATACAAGAACCAGTTCCTTTTCTTTTTTTTTTTTTTTTTGTTTTTGAACAATTGTACATGAACAATTTCTCAAAAAGTAAGGAACTAGCATCCATTATTGTGTAAAGGAACTACTTATCATTCACAAGCCTTCATAGTAGCCACATGGTTTTGCCACCAATTGAAGCCTTTGTTTTCTTGGGGTTGTGAGTCCAGGAGCCTCAGTCATATCTAGATCCTCCCTCATCATGCCATGAGGCAACTTCCAATCAAAATGATGGACAAGTTTTGCTAGTGCAAGTTCTACAGTAGAAATTGCAAAGTTCATTCCGGGACAAATCCTCCGACCAGCCCCGAATGGAATGAATTGGAAATCATTCCCCTTGAAGTCGATCTGATTACCCATGAATCTCTCAGGTCGGAATTCCTTTGGTGCCTCCCAAGATTTTGGATCTCTATTGATGGCCCAACCATTAACAATTACTCTTGTTCTTTTAGGAATATGATAGCTCTGTATGTGACAATCATCCAAAGACTCTCGTGGAACCAACAAGGGAGCTGGAGGGTGCAATCGCAAAACTTCCTTTATCACAGCTTTTAAGTAGCTCGCTTCACTCAAATCCTCCTCTCTGACTAGGCCTTTTTCTTTGGCTATTCCTCTCAGCTCATCTTGCAATTTTGCCATCACTTCCGAGTTCTGAGCAAGCTCAGCCATGGCCCATTCTAGGGTTATGTATGTTGTATCGGTACCCGCAGCAAACATATCCTATTATGAATGCAATTAACAAGTAAAAAATGGATAAGAGCTCATGAGCGTTATTGCTGATCATCCAAAAAATGATTGTCTAAATAACTATTTGTTCATATGATAAATGAAAATTGCTATGTAGCAATCTTTAGTTGCATGTGATAATATCCTGCATATCAGTTGAAAGAATAATGTTTCTTACCATTTTTCAAATGAGTTCTGTGTAAGAATTTGTGACTTGGTCAAAGATCAATTATTCATCATCTCTAGAGAATGTCAGTAATTGCTACATTGATATTAGGAATTTTACTATAATTCAAGTAATTTGGGAAATCTTTTAGTATTGGTAGACATTGAATGATGAGAATACAAGAAGATATCTAAATAGTAGATGTTTATCAAGATTATTTGCATCTCAAGGGATGAATAGGAATTTCTAATGCTCAGTCTTAAGTTACAGAGGGATGCCTGAATCTAGTATGTTGATGCCTTATGTATAATAGGTAAATCAAGGATATGGTCCTGAACAATTTTGCGCCTGAGACTTGCTACAAGAGAAATGCTGAATTAGAAGAATGAAAATCTTATTCAGAGTCCTCATCAATACAAATTATATAGAGAGCCTTTTATATAATATGATGCCATGTAGATATTATTGAGAATTTGAAAAATGATGTAAATTGATAGCCTAGTCCCTCAATTGGCCAGTCTAAACTTTCGATCTCTGTTGACTAGGATTTCAGCACCTTCCAAGTTTTGAAGTTTTTTTAATTTATGGTTTGTACACAATTATACCCACTTTATACACAATTACAAAAACTTGTATATATTGTTATAAATATATACAAAGATAATATAATTATATTCAGAGATAATAAATCCCTAGGTCTTGGCGTTGCTGCCCGTTGGAATACAAAATAAAGACACTGTCAGTCGGATTGGGGTCAGAGATGACATGGGGCTAGCTGGAGATGGAGGAAGGAGAGAAGACGAGACATAGGCAGTGATATTGGCATTTTGCCGGAGCAAGCAAAAGAGGCGGGACTCTCAGGCAAACGGAGGCTCCGTTAGTCTTGCTGGGACCAGCGAAGGACATAGAGCCTCAGATTAATGCTTCGAAATGATGCTTTAAGAATCTAAAAGAGTCAGATATCTTTTGTGGTGCATATTTTGCAAAGAGAGCATCCCAAATTAGATATAGATGATTGTCGCTCATCCTGACAATGTATCGTGTGTAGCATTCAATTTAATCTTTTGTTTCTGATATGAGAGACAACTATCTATCTTCGAGATCGAAAGACGTTGCAACTATTGAAGTTGTACAGTCCACTATAAAATACATACCGTAGAGGATTTAAATTATATCTTAAAATAAAAATATGAGTAGCATCATTTAGAAAGCTACCTGTATATATATATACATATATATAAAGAGATAGAGGGAGAGAGAGAATCCAATTAGACTATACTCAAGTAAATCGATCTCCACTCAGATCCAGCCAGATTTATATTGAAACAATAGAGATCCTACATCGATTATTTGTGCCATTGGATGTGATCTATTATTTTTAAATTATTTATATATTAAAAATTAAAAATTATATATTTTTATACTTCTAACTACTTGATTTATAGGATTGAGTTTTTAAGTGAAATGATTTTTGAAAACAATGTAGAAGTAACAAATTATCAAGCAGCTCGGACCATTGATTTGAGATCTTATTATCTAATAGAGGATTGATCAGATTTGAGTAAAGATCCACTCAAATAGTGCCAAATCTCTCTCTCTCTCTCTCTCTCTCTCTCTCTCTCTATATATATATATATATATATATATATATATATATATATATATATATATATATAATATATATATATATATATATATATATATACTTGGACTCTTCCATTATCTTGGAGATCTGCCCACTATGAAAATCTGACCTATAATATATATATATATATACTTGGACTCTTCCATTATCTTGGAGATCTGCCCACTATGAAAATCTGACCTATAATCCAACATCTTATGCATTAGCTAACGTTAAGCTCGGGCCTTCTCACGGCGATAAGTAGGCAAACATGCTGGTGGCTCGTCTTTTTCAAATGCCAGTGCTGGACTTGGACTCTTCAATTATTACCTTTGAGACAAGACAAGGCGAGATCTGCGGACCATGAAAATCTGACCTATAATTCCCCATCTTGTGTATCTGTCAACGTTAAGCTCGGACTTTCTTACGGCTATAAGAAGGCAAACGTGCTGGTGGCTCGTCTGCTTTTTTTATTTTTTTGCTATTTAATGTCTCTTCCACATATAAAAATATCACTTTTATAAAAGGCATGCCTAAAAAAAAAAAAAAATCTTCTGTCGTATTCAAAAAATATCATATGTGTGCTATAGGCCTGAGTGTACGATCTATATATTCTACGTAGCAAAGGGGTTTTTTATTTGAATCGTGACCTTCAACTGACTTTATCACAGGCTTAACTAAGCTAAGCTGCTACTTTGCGTTTTCGAAAGACGAATCCTCAGATTAAGTAAAACATCAAGTCACATGCTAACGTCTCACCCTTTTCTTTTGATTAAGTAAGAGGTTGCTTGAGCTACCCCCAGTTTATTAATAACTCAATAGTTCCATACATATATAAAAACAGAGGTTTGAAGTTCACAGAACAAGGGAATCATCCTAGCAACAGAGGTTTCCACCTCATTCTTTTCATTTTTTGAAGAAGAATTAATATAAGAAAATTTACTATTCATTTAATTTTTTTTTTTTCAAAGATTTAGTGGTGCTCTAGACCATTCAAACACTTTATTCATTTAACAACTAAAAAGTCAATGATGAAACAAAATCGGGTTTTCTAACAAAAAATGAAATTGGATTTTTATCAAAAAGTAAAATTGAGTTTTTTTTTAATTGCCTTGCTGCAACACACAGGATATTTTTATTTTTTTTGGTAGAGGTCCAACTTATAGGATTGAATTCTTAGATGATTGAAGGTTCAAAAATCTTTGCTTGATATTGCACAATTTTTCTAGATGAGAAGGAGAAAAGGGAACGCGCTTATGTGTGTATATAGAATAATTTTATAAATATGTAGAAAAATATTTGTTAGGCCACACAGTTCCAACAAATCCATTGAAAGCTAAATAATCTAAGAACGAAAGAGAAAAATATGATTGAAGATGAGTGATACATGAAAATAACTAATTATTAGAATATGAATTTGTAAGGCTATACAGTTCTAACAAATGCATTCAAAAGCTAAACGATCTAAGAATGAAACGCAGATTTACGAGGAAAAATATATAAATTAACGATGAGTGATACTTCAGGTCAGAGAACTTACCATCAAGATAGCCTTGATATTTTCTTCTGTGAGAGAGAACTCCATGCTGGGATCCTTCTGAAGACACAGCAATACGTCCGCAAGGTTGTTCTCCACGTTTCCATCCTTCATACGATCATCATGATCCTTGATCACCTCCTCAAAAACTTGATTCCATCTCTCGGCGTTTCTCTTGGCCCTGGCCCCCAACCCGAACAGCACTTCCAACCATGCCAGCGAGGGGAAGAAGTCTTCGAGATGAAACCCCGTAAGAAGATAGGTATTCTCTTCTATCAGTTGGCGAAACAAATCACTTCTTCCACCTTCCCTGAAGAAATTCCCTGTAATGGCTCTACAGAGCATATCGTTAGCGAAAGAAAACAAGATCTCACTCAAGTCCATAGGATCAGGTGAAAGGCAAGCTCGGGAAATTTTCCTGAGCATAAGGGCTACTTCCTCTTCCCTTGCGAGCCGAAACGAGTGCACTTTCTTAGCACTCAGGAGGTGGAGGGTGCAAAGCTTCCTCGCTTGCCTCCAGTAGTCACCGTATGATGCAAAGACTATGTCCGTGCTTCCACCAAGCAGGTCGTTAGCGGTCTTTAGAGAAGGCCGGCTCGCGAAGGTGTGATCGTGAGTTCTCATGATCTCTCGGGCCATCTCTGCGGATGAGACCACGAGGGTCGGCACCTGGCCAAGACGGAGAAGCATGAGCGGCCCATGCTTCTCGGCGAGAGCTTGCAGAGAGCGATGGGGGAGAGACCCCAGCTGGTGGAGGTTTCCTATGAAGGGAAGCCTGGGTGGGGAAGGTGGGAGCTTCGTCTTGGTTGACGAGGCTTGTTTGAGGCTTGAAAGTAGTAGAAAGAGGGGAAAGAGCAAGAGGAGCAGCACAAAGAGAAGTTGCAAGGAGGGAGACATCGTTTGCTTGCCTTCTTAGCACAGCTCGAGGTATTTCACTCCCTGTCCTTTAATAGCCGAGGGTGGGCAGGGGAACCCAGGGAAGATGACTTGATCCGCATCTTGGGCGGCTGCAATGTGTCATATCAATGTGACTACGTTAGCAGGTGAGGCTAATGATCATAAGTTTATTAAATCTGGATGCAGCTTGAGATTAAAACTTCATTCATTTGCTTTTTGGTTTGAGGATTAATAGTGTGATACCCATCAACTAGGCCGCACGGATCTTAAAACAGTAGGAAAGAGAACAAAAAAAAAAAAGCAAAAAGAAGAACAGGAGTCTTCTTCTTTGGTCGGACTCCTGATCAGAGAAGCTGGGGAGGAGTCCAACTTCTCCCTTTACCTCTATTTAAAGGAAAGGATGAAGTTTCTTATGAAACTCCTACTGTAAACCACCATTCTTCATCGGAAAAGACCCATGTCTTCTTTTCGAGTTCATTAGAGATTCAGCCAATAATCATCGAAAAAGTCAGATAAAAGGCTTCCACAAGGAAGAAGAAAAGAGAAAGCAGAAAGAAAAAAAAAAAAAAGAAAAGAAAGAAAAAAAAAAAGAGAAAAGTTTCCCTCCCTAAAAAAAAAAGAGAAAAATTTTTCTCTCTCTAATAAAAAAAAAATTCTCTCTCCTCTCCTCATCACTTCTCTCTCGAAATTCTTTTGGATTTAGGTATTTTTTGAGCATGCAAATTTCAAAACTTTTTAAAATTAAAAACAGCTAAAGACTAGATTAACAATTAGTCTACGCATGCATACACCAACAGATCTAGTTCATATGATGAAAAATAAATATGTATACATTTGATTTCAAGAATAAAAATACATTGGTGATTGAATCACCTTATCTGAATCGCCATTCCCTTCTTCAGATCTGGATCTGAAGATGCCCTCTGGTTCTATTGAAGTCGCACACGTATCTGGCCTCTATGAGTATTCACTTGGAACTCGATCTCAGATGTTCCTCCTTTAGATCCTCCTTCTTTAAGTCGGATCTTCCAAAAGCATATGATCAGCCTTCAGATATGATCTGGATCAGCTGATCTTCCTTCTGTTCTTCTTCTCGGATGTAGATCAGATTCCGATCACCTTGGATCTGATCGTAGATCTCCCTGGATCTGTGCGCCCAACACCTCAGGCGTGTGAATCATTGGAACGCCCCAACTCTTGGGTGTGATGGGTGAGGAAAAGAGAAAGTTGGCATGACTAAGAGAGGCATGAGAAGAGAGAAGGCAATTACAATAGTTGTAGTTGGTCAAGTTCATGTCTTTAACGAGAACCAAAAGGACTTGATTCTTGGCTAAGCGGTCTAGCACGAACTGTTAGGTTGATCTAATCGAAACTACTTAAACCAGTTAGTGTCTAAGGTAAATCAGATCGGTGGTTTTTAATTGGCAGTCCGCTTACTCGATCATTTCTGATGGTGTCTAAGGCAAGCTTTGGCAGATCCTCCCACCGATCGAACTTACCTAGCCTCTTGATGAAATTATGTTTTGATTGGATCACTTGACTATTCAAGCTGACCCATGTCAGCTAGGTAAATTAGTGTGACTGATTTAGGTGCTCCTAGACCAGCCCTTTTAATGGTTTCCCTTAAGCTGACTTGGTGAAGCCAGTGGGAGGATCATGATAAGCTGGTTCATCTGACCTTATCCTCTAAATCAATTAAATCTTCTAAAATTATTAGGTCCTTAAAATGAAATAGTTATGGTGATAACTAGATCATAGCCTCCCATTAAGTGGATGATAATGGATCCATCAGTTGAATAATCATTGGAGGCCCAAAGGCCTGGTACTTATCGACTGACGGAATTATCATTCATAATATGATTTCTTGACTGCATCTTTCTAAATGGTGGTTAGGTTAGCCAACCAAAGTTAGGCCTAATCATTCATTGGCTAGATGGGCCAAGAATGGTCATGTTAATGGTTGAACCTAACCAGACCTTTTCAGTAGAGGTCAAAGCCTACTGATTAGGGACTAGGGTAAAAATTAAATTACTAAAAATTATTTAGAGAAATAATTAGTTATGAACCTACCCTTAGATGTACATGGGTTGGCCAACCAAAGTTGGGCTTGTGTGCAGTCTAAGTGGATTCTAGTACCCACTAAGAAATTATGGTAATTCTTCGAATTGGAGGTAGAGGCTACCAATTCAAATAAAATAGTGAGAGAAACCTTTTGATTAAAGTCCAAATCTTTAGGTTTAATGAATCAATTACTAATTAGGTTATGATTTTTTTTTGTGCAGATATAGCCACTTCTCTATCACTCCGATCATTGTTGGACAATGATAAGTTGATGGGATCCAACTTCGATAGCTGGTACCGAAAGTTAAAGATAGTCCTAGAGCATGAACGGATCCTATATGTGATAATGGATCCTGCACCTGAGGAGCCAACTGTCAATGCACATGGAACAGTCAAAGACACTTACCAGAAGTGGCTCAGTGATCGGACCACGGTGCGCTGCATCATGCTGGCTGCCATGAGCGACGAGTTCAGTCACAGATTTGACATGACTCAGCAAAAAGATATGCTTCAAGTATTGGAGGATGCCTTTGGCACATCCGATGACGTGGAGAGGCACAAGACAAGTTGTACCATCTTCAACGCCAAAATATGGGATAGTGCCTCTGTCACTGATTATGTATTGTACATGATTGAGCTGATGGAGTGTTTGAGCAAGCTCGGCTTTTCCTTGCACGAGCAGCTTAAGAAAGATGCAATACTGAACTCGCTGTCCAAGTCTTATCTCTCATTCCTCACTCATTATAGAATGACAAAGCCTGAAATAAACTATCATGGGTTGCTGGGGTTGCTTCAGAACTTTGAGAATGATCACCAACTCCACAAGGAGTCGGTGAACTTAGTGGGAGGTTCGTCTTCTAGTTCTCGACCCTTTAAGTAAGGGAAGAAGAACAAGAAGAAGAAAGTGAAGAAGGTGCAAGTTCAAGCTGGGACATCAGTGCAGGATCAGACCAGAAAGATCAAGCCCGATAAGAGTCAAGCTGAATGCTTCTTTTGCAAGAAACGGGGGCACTGGAAGAGAAACTGTCCTCAGTACATTGCCTCCCTGGATCCGAACAGGCAGAGAAAGAAGCAAGCTGTTGCTGGACAAGGTATTTATATGATAACTCCTTGCAATTTCTCTATTTATGATATAACTGACTGGGTATTGGATACCGGTAGCCCTTACCATATTTGCAATTCGTTGCAGGGGTTGCAGGTCAGTAGGAGATTCGAGCAAGGCGAGAGGTTCATGAACGTTGGAGATAGAAGATTAGTTCTAGTTCTAGCATTAGAAATCTTGAAACTTGTATTTGAGTCCCATATCGTTGTTCTTAATGATTGTCATTTCTGTCCCAGTTTCTTTTTAAATGTTATTTCTGTAGGCCTTCTGGCCAAAAATGATTATAAAATTTCAATAAAAATATAAGTTTGTAATATCATTATGAATGGTGTTACTATTTTTTGTGGACATTTGAATAATGGTGTGTATATGTTATCACAACCTGTTAACGTAGTCTATTCTACAAGCAAGCATCCTAGATAGATAGCACCCTAAATTAGATAGTGTATCAGATATCTACTTATGGCACTGTAGGCTAGGTCATATAAACAAGAACAGGATAAACATATTGACTCAAGAGAAAATCCTCAAAATCAGTGATTGTGAATCACTTCCAACCTGTGAGTCATATCTTCTTGGTAAAATGATCAAGTCACCTTTTACTGAAAAAGATGAGAGAGCTACTGAGCTCTTAGGCCTAGTACATACTGATGTATGCGGGCCCATGAGCACAAGTGCTAAAGGTGAATATTTCTACTTCATCACTTTCACGGATGATCTATCCAGATATGGATATGTCTATCTGATAAAACATAAGTCGGATTCATTTGAAATATTCAATCGATTCTGAAGTGAAGTAGAAAAATAAACTAGAAAGAATATTAAAACTCTTTGGTCTGACCGAGGAGGGGAATACTTTTCTGATGAGTTTCTCACATATCTAGGAGAGAATGAGATTCTCTCCCAATGGACTCCTCCAGAAACACCACAGCATAATGGTGTGTCTGAAAGGAGAAATCAGACTCTGTTAGACATAGTCCGATCCATGATGGATTTTGCCAGCTTGCCAATATCCTTCTGGAGATATGCACTCGAATCGGCCTGTTATCTATTAAATAGGGTTTCAAGTAAGTCTGTAACTAAGACTCCATATGAGATATGGACAGAGCATAAGCCAGCACTTTCACACCTTAGGGTCTGGGGGTGCCCGGCCTATGTCAAAAGGTTAGTTACAAATAAACTTTGACCTAGGTCTAACAAATGTACATTCATAGGATACCCCAAAGAGACCAAAGGATATTTTTTCTACCATGCTGATGAACAAAAGGTGTTCGTCAGCCTTAAGGCAACTTTTTTAAAAAAGAAGTTCCTTGGTGAAGGAACCGTTGCCTCTAAGGTTGAACTTGATGAAGTTCAATAAGTAGAAGGACCGACACCAATAGCTGAACCTGAATCGGATTTGATTAGATCAGATCTGAAGCCCAATGTACCTGCATCATTAAGGCGATCCGGTAGAATACCAGTCAGCCAGACAGATACTACGGTTTCTTGGTCCGGGATGGTGATCCCATCGAACTCGATGAGAATGATGAGGATTCGATCACCTATATGGATGCAATGCAGAGATCTAATTTCAAGAAATGACTTGAAGCCATGAAATCTGAAATGGAGTCCATGAAGATCAACGATGTATGGACATTGGTTGACCCACCTGAAGGGGTTAAACCCATTAGGTGTAAATGGGTCTTCAAAAGGAAGAGGGGCGCAGACAAAAAGATGGAGACCTATAAAGCCCATCTGGTTGCCAAGGGGTATCATCAACATTATAGTATTGACTCTGACGAGACGTTCTCCCCTGTGGCAATGCTCAAATCTATTCAGATAATGCTTGCAATAGCTATCCATCTAGATTATGAGATCTGGCAGATAAATGTAAAGACAGCTTTCCTGAATGGAGAGCTAACCGAAGAGGTGTATATGATATAACCTGAGAAATTTACATCCACAGATGAGTCCAAGGTGTGCAAGCTTCAGAGATCCATTTATGGATTGAAGCAAGCTTCTCAGAATTAGAACATGCATTTTGATAAGGTGATCAAAATGTATGACTTCGTTAAGAACGGAGAAGAGCCCTGCATCTATAAATGAGAAAATAGTCCAGTTGTGGTATTCTTTGTCTTGTACGTGGATGGCATTCTCTTAATCAAAAATGACATCTCCACACTACAGGAAATAAAAGTTTGACTGTCATCGCAGTTCTCCATGAAGGACTTAGGTGAAGCATCCTACATCTTAGGGATGAAGATCTATAGGGATAGATCTAAAAGAATGCTTGGGTTATCCCAGTCCATGTACATAGACACTGTGCTAAAGAGGTTCAGTATGGAGAATTCCAAGAAGGGCCATCTACCGATAGGCCATAAAATTTCTCTCTCTAAGAAGGATTGTCCGACAACTCCTGAAGAGAGAGAGCGTATGAGTAGAATCTCATATGCTTCGATCGTGGGATCTATCATGTACGTCATGACATGTACAAGGCCAGATGTGGCATACTCACTAGGAGTAGTGAGTAGATACCAATCTGATCCCGAAGAAAATCACTGAAAAGTGGTTAAAGTCATCCTTAAGTATTTGAGAAATACTAAGGATCAATGGTTTATTTATGACGAGTCAGATCTGAAACTTATGGGGTTCATAGACTCCAGCTTTCAATTTGACTATGATGACAGCAGAAGCATGTCGGGTTATATCTTTACTCTGAATGGTGGAGCCATCTGTTAGAAAAATTTCAAGCAGCATATTGTGGCAAACTCTGTTTGTGAGGTGGAGTACATTGCAGCATCAGATGTCACGAAAGAAGCTATGTGACTGAAAAAATTCATCATCGAGCTCGGAGTAGCACCCTCCCTCGATAGTTCGGTCCTGCTCTACTGTGACAGTACTGGTGCCATAGCTCAAGCGAAGGAACCCAAAGCACACCATCGGACGAAGCACATTTTGTGTCGCTTCCACCTAGTCCGGGAGACCATGGATCGAGGTGATGTCGACCTTCAGAAGATCGACGGAAAGGAGAACCTGGCTGACCCCTTCACTAAAGCCTTGACGATAAAGGAGTTCGACAAACACAAGTCGAAGATGGGTATTAGATACTATGCTGAGTGGCTTTAGGACAAGTGAGAGTTGTTGAAAAATATGTCCCAAAAGCCAATCGTCAACCTATTGACGGTTGAGAAACCTTGTATTGTAATTACTTTGTTAATAAATAAAATATATTTTTGGTATTTTCATCACAAGTTTTCATCTTCTAACGAACTCCGTTGTTATGATGAAGTCCTTAAGACTATTTAAGTTTGATTAAGAGAGGATTTATCGATTAGTCCTTAAAACTATTCACGATCAAATGATAGGCTATTAATAAAGATGATAGCTTCTATCGAGCATAGATCGCTGTAGGCCATATGGGTTGGTTGTCCTCTTAACCAAGGACTGTGAAAATACTGGTATGTCATATAGATGAGATGTAAGGGTACATCATCATTGAATGTAACCAACTCCAGAGTATTCTACTGTCGAGAATGTCTCTGATGGGATATAGGTATAAGTGTCCCTTAGACTTGAGATCGTCTCAGTGACTTGCAAGCAACTCACTGTGCTTTGGTACTGGACTAACTGAATTTTTAATTCAGAAATGGAAGGCTTCTGGGCACAGTCAAGTACTTGCGAAGTCAGAGTGTGATCGAGATGGGATTGACCACTCCAAGAGTTGGAGAAGAATGAGTCGTTGTATTTCAATTTAGTAAAACCTTGGCCAGGATAATCCATTAGATGAATTTGATATTTTGAAATACAATATGGACAACCTGATCAGAGTTGACAGTTGAACTCTGAGGTGTCCTATGAGCATTTTGGTCAAGAGGATGAATTATATGAAAACTATATTCATATGGGTTCTAAGGATGTTGTTCTACACATTCGATCCATCCGACCGTCGGATATCATTGCTAGATGGTCACTTCGATTGGTATAAAAATTTATTCCTATGCTACCAGCTTAGGTTTGGACCTATGAGGTCATACACATTAGAGTTCATGATCCGATCGAATGGTTGATCAATGATTAAGAATCATTCTAGGTTTAAACGATCAATACGATTAACATTTAACCTAGTACAAGTATTACAGGAGGATCGATTAGCAATTTGATTGCTAATTGGCTTAATTTAATTAAGACAATGGGCTGAGATTAAGTCTAATTAAATATGATTTAATTAGATTTAGTTTGGGCTTAATTGGATCAAATCCAATTAGTTTATTGGATAAGCCAAGTGTAAGAAAAAATTAATCCTAGTTCAATTAGGATTTGGGTCAACCTAATTTTTAATTCGATTAAAAAATTAAATTAGATTTAAATCTAATTTAATCTGATTAAATTAGATTCTTAATTAGGTTAAGACCTATTTTAATTATGCTGATTTAGTTTTAGTTTGATTTGGTTTGAGAAACCAAATTTGAACAAGTCATAGATTGAATCCTAGTAAGACTAGGATTCTACCTTGTGCCACTTTAGCCCCCCATGCCCACTCTCTCTTATTTTATCCGACAAAACTCTCTCTCTTAGGTCTTCACATATGCCCAAAACTTTCCTCTCTTTCTCTCTTACATGGAATGTGGTTGTGGATCAAGTCAAAGTAGGAATTAGTTTGGATTTCAAATTCTATGAGATAGAGTTTTAGAAAATCAAAACTCTTTCCTTATGGCACTGATTTTATCCAAATTTTTTTTAAAATTTTTATGACTTTTATGGCACATAATATGTGCCCTTTTCTAGTAGTCTATGGTAGAAAAAGAAGGAGGGGATGCCCAAGAGTTGGGTGCCCATTGTCTTGCCTTGTTTGGATAATCCTTGACTAGGTATTTGACCTAGACAAGGACTCTTCATATCTTTCTATTTAAAATGAATTTCTTTATAAAATTTTTGTGAAACATAGACCATTAAGAGACCTTTGGGGTGTCCAAAAATCAAGAAGAAAGAGTCTTGTAACATGGAGATCTAATAGACACAAAACTAAGTGTCTGGGTTAGAGCAAAGAGAAGAAGAAGAGGGTCTTTTTCTAGAGTTGCTGGATTCATCTCTTTCCTTCCTCCATCTATAAGTTTTCTGAGAGTGTCTTATCTAAAACTCTTTCTCCTACTTTTCATCTTTGGAAGAGTCTAAATCAAGAAGAAGGAGGCATCTGATCGATCATCGAAGAAGGATCAGCGCAGTATTAGCATATTGTGCTGATTTTCTAGATCAGGACTTTTGATCGTGATTCGTGGGCTCATGTGAATGACTCCTAGAGGTCAGACATGTGTGCAGCTTGCAACATCATCCTCAAGCTCGGATCAGCAAAGTTAGAACGTCTAATTTGCAAGGTAATAGATCTGATCTATTATATTTTATATACATTAGATGTAGTATAGAAACATATTGATATGATCAATATATAGTTATTGCTCTTTATATTTTAATTTTTGATTTAATACCATGTAATAATCATGTAATAAGATCTTAAGTCTAGGAATTTTCTTATTTTATAAGATAAATTTTGATTTATTTTAGTCTTCCGCTGCCTGATCCTGAAAAAGTTTCAAGATCTAACCCTGAAATTCTAGATCTGGTTCCTTCATACATTCACACCAAACGTGACCATTTATCGAGTACTCTGCTATCAAGGGTAGCTTGTGAAGGGTATGGATAAAAGTATCCCTTCGACCTGAGATTACCACGGTAACTTGTAAGCAACTCACTGTATTTTAGTATTGGATCATCTAAATTTTTAATTCAGTGATGGAAGGTTATTGGGTGCAGTCAAGTACTTATCAAGTTGGTGTATGAGTCAAGATAGAATTGATCCCTCTGAATTAGTAGAAGATATGCATCAGTGTATTTTAATTTAGTAAAATCTTGACCAGGATAATCCATATGATGAATTTGAAATGTTGAAATATAATATGATCGACTATATTAGGATTGACAGTTAAATCCTAGGTCACCTTGCGTATTAGGATCAAAGGGATGAATTATACAATAACCATATGTCAGTAGGTTCTAGAATGTTGCTTTGCAATCTTTTGACCTATCGGACATCGGATCCCATTGCTAGATTGTTATATCAAATATTATAAAAAAATATTCCTATGCTACTGGCTTAGATTCGAATCTATGAGATCACGCACATTAGAAGATTCAGTCAGATCTGATGGCTAAAAAATCTAATTGGATTGTGACTCTGGTGAGGAGTCCCACTGGGACTGGGACTCTGGAGGAGAGTCCCACTGGACTGGGATTTTACTATTAATAAAAAATTAATTAGTAATTAGATTACAAATTAACTTAATTTAATTAAGCAAAGAGCTTTGGATCAAGTCTAATTGAATTAAATTTAGTTTGATTTTGATCGATTTGATTTGATCAACCTGATTACAAGAAAAATTTGATCCTGATTTGATCAAGACTTAGGCTCAGCTAATTCCTAATTGGATTAAAAATTTATTGAGATAATTGGGCTCCTAATTTGATTAGGTTCATTTCTATCATTGAGTTCAAATCAGATTTTATTTAGTTTAGAATAAAATTGAAAATGAAGAGTCATAGTCGGTGGGAACTCTATCCTTATCTCTTACGCCACCCTAAACCCATGTCTCTATTTTCAATGTCAAATTAGATTTGGCTTGAGATTTTTGGCATCATGAAAGAGGGCTCAATGAGAGTAGGTGGCAAAGCATGATGAGTCATGATCTTATCTCCTGCCTAATTTGAATGCGATCGAAATTAGAGATAAAACGATAATAAGGAAAGAGATTTTTCAAACTTGGAAAGAAAGGTGGCGCCTATTGATTTTTTCCTAAATTTATTTGCAGAGTTTTGAGTGTGTGTGACACCCTAATTCCCTTCCTCATGCCATCTCTCTTTTTTTGAAAATTTTGAAATGCCAATAGTATTTTTGGCATGGAGATATGGGTGCCTCTCCTCTTGACCCAAACCATAATCCCTTGCCTATATAAAGGGGGCTCCAATAGTGGATGCCCCATCTTGAATCCTTTGTTGGTTTTATTTTTCTCTAGAGCTCTCTCTTCTCTCCTCTTCCTCCTCCAGATCTTCTCTTCATTTAGAGCATCCAAGAGTTTTAAAAAAGGGAGAAATCAGCCACAAAGATCCTTGCAAGCTAGCACTTTCAAGGAGACTAATCTGTGCCGATCTTTGTGTGGACATTCTGTAGAGGCCGGACGTCTTCGTGCAGATACAAGCAATCAGAAGAGACTCTCTCCTACATGAGTTATTTATAGAGATTAGCAATCCATAATCTGGCAACGAGTTTTGAACTTGTTAGACGAGTTTTGGTAGATCTAATGGTTAGATCTATATTGCAACATCGATTAGATTGATGCAGTTTTTATTTTCAGATCTTAAAGTATATGTTAAATCATATTATAGGTCTTAGTATGATAGTCTAGATTAGATCTTATGCATGTAAATTAGGTTAAATTTTTTAATCTAATACTTTCGTTGCATAAAAATTTTGAAATTGCATGCATAGTATTGCCTATCTTTCTTTCAATTGGTATCAGAGATTTATTCTTTATGATATGATTTAATATACTTTTAAATATGATTAATATTATTAGATTTGATTATTTATTATTTAGATTAGATATAAATATATTTTACTTTCAGATCTGATTATTTATATATTAGATTAGATGATCTGAGTAGCAAAGTACTCGGATTGGATAAGCACCAGGCTGTTCGATCATACGAGCAAGTAGGGTTACATAACCCTCTCCTCCCATTCAATGGGATGCTCTTCATGATGTGTAGGGGTACCACTAAGAGGTCCCATAAAGAAGAAAGCAAAGAAAAAAACTTACTTTCTTACAAAATTCGAGATCTTAAAATCCTAGGATTTATTGTATGTGATGCAAGTTGCATAGAAAAGTAGTTACATCTAATCTTCATAAATAAAATTATTTTTATTTAAAATCATAAAAAATTAGATATGATCTAAAATAATTTTATGATTTAATGTAAAAAATTTACATGAGCAATTATTTCAAAACCTAAACCATGTTGATGTAAAAACTTAATTAAGAATTAAGTATTGAATTAATTAGATCTAGAATTGTGATTTAAGATCTAATGACATTGCATAAAACATGGGGTATTGGTTAGCTCAAATCAGATCCTCTTAATTTGGTTAGACCTAAGGTTAGAATCAAAGAGCTAATTGATCATGTAAAAAATTTAATTAAATTTAACCAAATATTGAATTAGATTAAATCAAAATTTTTCTAATACAATAGTTGTAGATGGTCAAGTCTATATCTTTGATCAGACCAAATGGACCTTGATTTTGGCTTAGTGATTGAACTTGAGTCATTAGGTTGGTCAAATCAAAATTAATTAACCAATTGGTGTCTAAGATAAGTTTGGCATTTCGATTGATGGTTTTTAATTAGGAGCAGCTTATCTGTCCATTTCGATGGTGTCTAAGACAAGCTTAGCAGATCCTCCCACCGATCTCACTTATCTGATCAATTTGATGAATTATGTTTAGATAGATCGCTAAGTGATTCGAGTTAATCCATGTCATTAAGGTTAATCAGTGTGACTAATCTAAGTGCCATTTCAATCAGCATGATCCTAATCCGATTCAATAATTTGGTGAAGTTAGTGGGAGGATTGCGGTTTGTTGATTGATCTCTTTTCTTTTCTACTCTTAATTTATAATTAAATCTTCTAAATTATTAGGTCCCTTAAATGAGATAGTTATGGTGATAACTAAAATATAGTCTCCCATTAAGTTGGATGATAATAGGTCCATTAGTATGATAATTATTGGAGGCCCAAAGGCCTGATGCTCATCTGCTATTGAAATTATCATTCATAATATGATGACTTAGTCGAGTCTCTCTATTAAGTGGTCAGGTTAGCCAGCCAAAATCGAGCCTAATCATTTGGCAGTTAGATTTGTAAGTATGATCATGTTAATGATTGGATCTAACCAGAGCTTACAGAGAAGACCAAAATCAACTGAAAAGTTATTTGAGGCTAAATCAACTACTAAAAATTATTTTATAAAATAATTGGTTAATGAATCTATCCATGGATGCATATGGGTGAGCTGACCAAGGTCGGACTCGTGTGCAATCTGTGTGGATTCTAGTACCCGCTAAGAAATTAAAATAATATCTTGAGTTAGAGGTAGAGCTACCAATTCGTATAAAATAGTGAAAAAATATTTAGACTAAAGTCTATGTCTTTAGACTTAATTAATTCATATACTGATTAGGTTTTGATTTTTTTCTTTGTGCAGATATGGCCTTAAACTTATCGCTCCGATCACTGTTGGATAGTGAGAAGTTGACGGGATCTAATTTCGATAACTGGTATCGAAAACTTAAAATCGTCCTAGAGCACAAGCAGATTTTGTATGTCATTACAGATCTGACACCTAAGGAGCCTACACCCAATGCCCGTGGCACGGTTCGAGATACTTATTTGAAGTGGCTCAATGATCGCATCACAGCTCGTTGTATAATGCGGGCTTCAATGAACGATGAATTCAGTCAAAAGTTTGAAGAGGCTCAGTCAAAGGACATGCTCAAGGTGTTGAGAGTCCTTTGGTACTCCTGACGATGTTGAGCGGCACAAGACTAGTTGCATCATTTTTAATGCTCGAATGAGAGGGAGAGCATTGGTCACCGATTATGTATTGTACATGATCGAACAGATTGAGCGACTGAGCAAGCTCGACTTTTTTTTATATGAACAGCTGGAGAAGGATGCAATCCTGAGCTCCCTACCCAAATCCTACCGTCATTTTAGAATGACGAAGCCTGTAGTCAACTACTACGATTTGTTGGGATTACTACAGACTTTTGAGAAGGATCACCAGCTCCACAAAGAGATAGTGAATGTAGTGAGAGGATCTTTTTCGGATGGGCATTATCCCTTTAAGAAAGGAAAAATAAGAAAAATAAGAAGTTGCAAAGTGCTAGGAGTTAGACCCAGAAGTCCAAGTTCAAGACTGATCAGAGTCAGGCAAAGTACTTCTATTGCAAGAAGCAGAATCGCTGAAAGAGGAACTATCCTTAATACTTTGCTTCCCTTGACCCGAATAAGCTAAAGAAGAAGAAGCAATCGGTTGCTGAACAAGGTACTTATATGATAACACCTTGTAACTTCTCATTTTTTGTTATAATGACCTGGGTATTGGATACCGATAGCCTTATTAACATTTGTAATTCATTGTAGGGTCTTCAAGTCAGTAGGAGATTTGAAGACGGTGAGAGATTTCTGAACATTGAAGATGAAAGATTAGTTCCAGTTCTAGCTTTAACAATTATCAAGCTTGTATTCGAGTCTTATTTTATTATTCTTAATGAATATCATTACTGTCTTAATTTTTTTTTAAATATCATTTTTGTAGGTCTTTTGGCCAAATCTATGAAATTTCAATAAAAAAAATTTTTTGTGATATAATTTTGAATGGTGTTACGCTAATGTGTGGACAATTGAATAATGATATTTATGTTGTATCATGGTCTAATGTAATGTACACTTCTAATAAACATCCTAGAATAGTCAATGTCATGGATGCCTACTTTTGATATTATAGGCTAGGTCATATCAACAAGAACAAGATGAACAAGTTAGCTCAAAAAGAAATTTTTAATAACAATGATTATGAATCATTGCCTACCTGTGAGTCTTGTTTACTTAAAAAATTGATCAAGTCACTTTTTACTGAAAAAATGAACAAGCCAGTGATGTTTTGAGTCTGAACATACTGATGTATGTGGACCTATGAGCACAAGTGCCAGAGGAGGGTACCATCATTTGATTATGTTCACAGATGATCTATCTAGGTATGGGTATATCCACTTGATGAAACACAAGTCCGAATCATTTAAAATATTCAAATAATTTCGTAATGAAGTAGAGAAATAAATTGAAAAGAATATTAAAACTCTTCGATCAGATCGAGGAGGTGAATATCTTTCTGATGAATTTTTGATATATCTTAAGGAGAATGGGATTCTCTCTTAATGGAGACTTTCTAGAATGCCACAACACAATGGTGTGTTGGAAAGGAGAAATCGAACCCTGTTGGATATGGTTCGATTCATGATGAATTTTTTTGGTCTGTCGATATCTTTTTGGCTATATGCACTTGAGTCGGCTTGTTATGTGCTTAATAGAGTTTCTAGTAAATCTATAAGTAAAACATCATATAAGATATGGATGGGACGTAAGCCAGCACTCTCCCACCATAGGGTTTGGGGATATCTGACTTATGTCAAACATTTGAAAATAGATAAACTTGGAGCTAGGTCTGATAAATATATTTTTATAGAATATTTTAAAGAAATTAAAGGGTATTACTTTTACCTTGCTGATGATCAAAATGTGTTTGTTAGGCTTAGGACAGCCTTTTTAGAAAAAAAATTCTTTGGGGGAGAGATTAATGTCTCTAAGGTTGAACTTAAGGAAGTTCAACAGATAGAACTGACACACTCTAGTGAGCCCATAGAATCGAATTTGATGATGTCAAACTTGAAACCTATTGTAGAGGTATCATTAAGGATATCTGATAGAGTATCGCATCAACCGGATAGATACTATGATTTTTTAGTCCGAGATAGGGATCCTATTGAACTCGATGAGAACAATGAGGATCTGATCACCTATGTGGATGCAATATAGAGGTCTGACTTTGATAAATAGCTTGAGTCATAAAATCTGAAATGGAGTCCATGAAGGTCAATGATATGTGGATATTAGTTGACCCACCTGAAAGGGTTAAACCTATGAGGTGTAAGTGGGTCTTCAAAAGGAAGAGGGGTGCAGACAGAAAGGTAGAGATCTATAAAGCCCATTTGGTTGCCAAAGGTTATCGTCAATGTTATGGTATTGACTATGACGAGATGTTTTCTCTTATGAAAATGCTCAAATCCATTCAAATTATGCTTGCGATAGCGGCATACATAGATTATGAAATCTGACAAATAGATGTGGAAACAGCTTTTCTAAATGAAGAGCTGGAAGAAAAAGTATATATAATATCGTCTGAGGGTTTCACATCCACATATGAGTCCAAAGTGTGCAAGCTTCAGAGATCCATCTATGGATTGAAACAGGCATCTAGGAGTTAGAACATGTGTTTTGATAGATTATCAGGATGTATGGCTTCGTTAGAAATAGAGAAGAACCCTGCATTTACAAATGGATAAATGACTTTGTGGTTGTATTCCTCATTCTATATGTGGATGATATTCTCTTAATCAGAAATAACATCCCTACATTATAAGGAATAAAAATCTGGTTATCATCTCAGTTCTCTATGAAGGACTTGGGAGAACATCCTATATCCTTGAGATGAAGATCTATAAAGATAGATCAAAAAAGTTGCTTAGATTATCCCAATCCACATACATAGACACCATGCTGAAGCACTTCAGCATAGAAAATTTTAGAAAAAACTATCTTCCGATAGGCCATAAAATTTCTCTCTCAAAGAGAGATTATCCGACAACTCAAGAGAGAGAGCATATGAGTAGAGTTCCATATACTTCGGCAGTGAGTTCTATAATGTATGCTATAACATGTACAAAATCAAACGTGGTATACTCACTAGGAGTAATGAGTAGATACCAATCTGATACAGGAGAAAACCACTGGAAGGTCGTAAAGATCATCCTTAAATATTTGAGAAATACTAAGGACCAGTGGTTTTTCTATAGTGAAACTGACTGGAAACTAGTGGGGTTCACCGACTCCAGCTTTCATCAGACCATGATGATAGCAAAAATATGTCAGAATATATTTTTATCCTGAACGATGGAGCAATCAGCTAGAAAAATTTCAAGCAGCATATCGTGGCTGACCCTGTTTGCAAGGCAGAGTATATCCCGACATCCGATACTGTGAAGAAAGCTGCATGATTGTGAAAGTTCATCGACGATCTTGGAGTGGCACCCTCCATCGATGGCCCTATCTTGGAATACTATGACAACACTAGAGCCATTGCTCAAGCCAAGGAGTCGAAGTCCCATCAGTGCACCAAGCATATTAGCACTACTACCATCTTATTCGGGGAGATCGTGGATCGAGGTGACATTGATCTTCATAAGATCGACGGAAAAGAGAACTTAGTCGACTCATTTACTAAAGCTCTCGAAATCAAGGAGTTTGATAATCACAAGTCGAAGATGGATATTCGATACTGTACCGATTGACTTTAGTCTAAGTGAGAGTTATTAAAAAATATGTCTCAAAGTCAATTATTAGCCTGTTGACGATTATGCTCATACTTATAATTGCATATAAATTTTTATTAATAAAAATTATTTAATTTTTTATCACATTTTGTCCATCTTATTTGAACTCTTATGTTAGGATGAAGTCCTTAAGACCATATTTAATCGACAAAGGAGAATTTGTCATTTAGTCCTTAAAAGTATTCGCGATTGAATGATATGCTGTTAATAGGATCATAGCAATATCGAGTATAGATCGTTGTGTACCATATGAGTTAGTTGCCCTCTTACCCAAAGTATGTGGAGATACTGGTATGGCATGCAGGTGGAATATAAGTGTACATTCGCACCGAACATGATCATTTGTCGAGCACTCTGCTGTCAAGAGTAGTTCATGGAGGGTATGGGTATATGGTCCCTTCGACCTGAGATCTATTGAAAAATATATCCTAAAGCCAATCATCTAGATTGTAGATGATTGTATTCCATACAAATATATAAATTATAAAATGATAAATGTTATCTGACAGATTCATTATAAGGAATACATCTTTCAAAATATAACTCATATGTTATGATGAAGTCCTTAGAACTACTACCAAAATGATAAAGGAAGATTTTTATCATATAGTTCTTAAATCTTACTCACAACCAAATGATACAATTATTACAAGGATGATAATTGTATTGAGTGTAGGTCGTTGTATGCCATATTGGTTGATTGTCCGCTTAACCAAGATGTGTGGTGACACAGATATGGCATACAGGTGAATGTAGGAGTATATTTCACTGAGCATTACCACTTCTGGAGCACTCTGCTGTCAAGGACTGTTCTGATGGGATATGGGTATAAATGTCCCTCAAACTTGAGGCTGCCTTGGTGACTTACAAGCAATTTACTGTGCTTTGATGTCAGACTATCCAAATTTTTAGTTCGATGATGGAAAACTTTTGGGTATGGTCAAGTACTTATGAAGTTTGAGTGCGAGTCAAGATGGGATTGACCGTTCTGAGTAAAATTGGAGATGATGCATCATTGTATTTCAATTCAGTAAAACTTTGGCCAAAGTAGTCCTAGTAAGGAGTCACAGAATTTTTAAGGTTGAGACACAATGTGGATCACTCTTTTTGGATTGACAGTTTAACCTTTAGTCGTCCTTGAGCATCAAGTGTTAAAGGGATAAATTATATTGTAACTATATCTATATAGGTTTTAGAGTATTGCTAGGCATACTTTCGGCCTATCCATGTTGGAAAAGGTGCAGGATTTCATGCATGAATTTTAAAATAATTTTGAAATATAACGCAGTAGAATATATAAATTAAATAATTTAATATACAAATGCATGTAATTAGATTACTAAATCCTACAATTAAAATTTATAACATGTCATATTACATTTATAAATCAGAAAATAAAAGTTTTGGTATTGATCAAATCAATACCCTAGATCTAAAACAGTTTTAGATCTAAAATCTAGATCACATCTAGATAAGAGAAGAGATCAGATCTCTTATCTTCATGTGGGTCGAGAACACTGTGATTGATTTTTTTTATTGTCTTTAGAGCCGCACGCACGTCCGACCTCTACATGTGATCCACATGAGGCTACAACAAAATCAGAGGTTCGTCGAACGAAGATCCGCTCGAAGTGCTAGCTTCTTGCAAATCCCTCCGGATGGTTAATCTAAAAAATATTTTTTGGATCTCTCGGACATTCCATGAGATGAAGAATATAAGGAGGAACAAGAGAGAAGTCAACCTTTTGACCTCCTTAAAATCAAAAATAATATGTAAAAGAAAAGGTCCTAAGTGAAGACAGATCTTCTCTTTCAGTACATCAACGATTGATGTTCTGAGAACATCTCTATGCTAGGATATGAGAAGACCTTCTTCTCTAGATATTTCTCAGATTTTCAGATCTAATGATATCTGATTTTTCTCATAGAAAAATCTCATGATTTATAGAGAAGAAGGGTTCTAAAAGAAACCTTAAGAGAAGACCTTCTTTTCTTCTTCTTCTCTCATCAGAACATGATCAGATCATGTCTAAAATTAGATCACCATGCCCCAACTCATTGGAGCATGAATCCACCATGCCATCTCTCTTTCTCTCTCAAATTTTTATCATATAAAAATATAGAATAAAGAGAGAATAATCTGAAAGAAAAACAATAAGAGAAAACAATCTTTTCTCTTACCTTTCTTTCTCTACAAGACATCAACTTTTGATCTCTTGATAGAAGACTCTCCTCCATGGATATTAGTGCCTCAAACCACCCATGCCATCCTCTTTCTTCTCTACTTTTTTATCAAAAACTACAGATTTTAGACTCCTTATATTTATCATATGGGGTGGCAACTTTATATAAGTAAACTAGGTCATAAGACCTAGTCTAACAAGAGTCCATAGGGCGTCCAACTCTTGGACGCCCCTTCCCTTATCTAATTCATGGAGAGCATGAAATCAAGCATAAAAGGGGTGACAAAATGAAAGATAGGCTTGGAGGAAGTTGGGCAAGAGAGGAGAGAAGAGTTCTTGTGAAGAGGACTCTTTCCAAAAAAAAATAAACCTAAACCACTTTCCATAATAAACCAAATCATTTCTATATTGAACCAAATCAAATCTGATCCAAATCTCTAGAATAAGTGGTGTGAGATTACTTTCCTTGGATGTGGATATCATATAAAAAATATCTAAAAATTAATTAGTGGGCATGGGCTTTCTTAGTTGGTGCAAGAGAAGAGATGGAATCCTAGTCTAACTCGGATTCTTATGTAGACTAGGTCAAGTTCTTTGAACCCAATCCAAATTAAGTTAACCTAATTAATGAT
>NC_026000.2:33649084-33730500 GCF_000442705.2 Elaeis guineensis | reverse complement strand
TGATAAGTTTTATATTTGTCATATTCTATACAGATGTACTCCTATTCATCTGATCATACAGTGTCTCCACACCACTTGATTACGAAGACAACCAACGCATATGGCATATAGTGACATACACTTGATAAGTTATCGTCCTTATTAATAACTTATCATTTGGTCGTGAATAATTTAAGAACCATCCGATAAATTTTTCTTTATCGATTGATTGGTGATTCTAAAGACTTCATCATAATTAAGAGTTTATTTAAGGAAGATAGAACTTTTATGATAAACCTGCAAATAACTATTGTTATTAGATAATTCATATACTAATTCCAATCATCTACCACTTAGATGATTGGCTTTAGGACATATTTTCCAATAACTTCCACTTGTACTAAAGCTAATCAGAATGATATCAAATATCTTATCTTCCACTTGAGTTCGTAGAACTTCTTAGTTTCAAGGCCTCAGCAAATGGGTCAGTCAAGTTCTCCTTTATCATCGATCTTCCAAAGATCGATGTCATCCTGATCTAAAATCAAAAGTGATAGCAATACAGAGTATGCTGGTCCTTTAGTTCTTTAGCCAGATTTATGGCTTCATTGCTATGATAGGACTGGACCATCAGTGGAGGGTGCCACTCCCACCTGCTAATGAAGCTCAGCAACTACACAGCTTACATGACAGCATCATATGCTACAATGTATTCTACATCACTAACTGAGTAGACTAAAGTATCCTGCTTGGAACCTTTCCAGCAAATTGCTCCTTTAATTAGGATATGATCCGATACTTTCTTGTTGTCATCTTGATCTGACTGAAATCGAAACATCCACATGTTTAAAGTCAGTATTTCCATATTTGAGTCACTGGACTTTAGTATTTCTCAAATACTTAAGGATTGTCCATGCAATCTTCCAGTGGTTTTTACTTAGATCAAACTGGTATCTGCTCACTACCATTAGTGAGTATACCATATTGATCTTGAACATGGAAAATTAGATGACACCCAAATCTTTATTCTTTGCAATGCTGGAATGCCATTCTCGATTAAGAGAATTTCATCCACAGACAACACAAGGAATAATACTACAAATATTTTGCCCACTTATAAATATAGGATTCCTCTTTGTTCATAACAAAGACATATGTTCAAAACGTATGTTCCAACTCTAGGATAATAGTGAAAACGGGCTTTATAGGTCTCCACCTTCCTTTCTGCGCTACTATGATCCTTTTGAAAAATTCATTCACACCTAATGGGTTTTATCCCTTTAGGTGAATCATCTAGTGTCTATACACTATTGATTTTCATAGACTTTAATTTGGATTTAATGGCTCCAAGCCACTTCTCAGAGTTAAACCACTGCATTGCATCCCTATAAGTGATCGGATCCTTGTTAATCTCATCGAGCTCAATAGGATCGCCGTCCCAGACCTAGACATTGAAGTGTCTGTCCAACTAATGCGGTACTCTATCAGATCTCCTTAAAGGTATTACTTTAATGGGCTCCAAGTTTGATCTAATCAAATCCAGTTCTGTAGGTTTACTAGATTATGTCGGTTCATTTTCTACTAGTCAAACTTTCAAGTTAACTTGATAGGCATCAGTTCCTTCTCTTAGGAACTCCTTTCCAAAAAGAATGCCCTACTGCTGATGAGCATCTTATGTTCTTCAGCATGATAGAATTAGTAATCCTTAAACACCTATTGGATCAAGAACCAAGTTTATCTGTATGCAAATCTTTGACATAGGTCGATCAACTCCAAACCCAAAGGTGAGAGAGTCTAGATCTATGTCCGTTCCATATCGCATATGGAATCTGCACAACAGACTTACTTAGTATATTTTTAGAGTAAAACAGATAATCACACAAGAGCACAATCCTGAACAGACAAAGAAGCAAATCCTATTGTAGATTGAATCATGTCTAACAAAGTTCAACTTCTCCTTTCATATACACTTTGTTCCGAAAAAGAATCCACTGAGAGAGAATCTAATTCTCTCCTATATATGTCATAAACTCACTGGATACGTATTCACCTCCTCGATCTGATCGAAGAGTTCTAACACCTTATCCAGTTTGTTTCAGTCTTTCATTATTGAATCATTTGAACATGTCAAATAATTCAAGCCAGACGCACCCATGTCCAGATAGATCATCTGTAATGAAATATTAATATCTTCCTCTGGCACTTAAGTTCACAGGTCTATATACATCACTATATATAAGACTTAGAACTTTATCATCTCCTTCACCTTTTTCATTAAAAGATGACTTTGTCAAGAAGACAAGACTCACAGGCTATCAATGATTCACAATCATTGATGTAAGGTTTTCCTCTCAAGCTAATCTATTTATTCTGTTCTTGTCAAGGTGACTAAGCCAAAGATAGACATCCATGACATTATCTAACTTGAGTGTGTACATTACACTTAATAGGCTGTGTAAATGTTAAATACCATTTTCTTATTGTCTATGTATTATTGTAACATTATTTATAATAATATCATAATAATCTTTCTTTATTAATGAATGATAATCATCTTTGGCCAAAAGACCAACAAAGATTACATTCATCATAAACAATGGACAATAGTAACAATTACTCTAAATGACAATATTTGAAAATAAGCTCTACAATTCTTAAGTTAGGATTGGAATAAGACTTCCATCTCTAACATTCAAAAATTTCTCACCATTTTCAAACATTCCACTTACTTGTAGTCCAGCAATAAATTGCATAAGACTATCAGTATCTAATACCTAGGTAGTAGAATTTCATAGAGAAACTTTAAGGTGTTATTATATAACATCCTTGATGAGCAACTCTTGCTCTTTCTCTTGTTCAGCCTATTATGGTCAAGGGAAGTAAGATAATTCTTCTTCCTATGATCCTGCTTCTGATAGTAGAAGCAACATGCCTGATTTGGATCGATTTTGGACTAATTATTTTGACTGGACTAAAAAGTCCCAATACGAATCCATTTATACTATTGAACCAAATTCAACTTTCGATACTAATTAACGAAGTTGGATCCCATAAGTCATCACTGTCTAACAGCGATTGGAGCAATTGAGGTTTAGCCTTATTTTGAGAAAAGAGGACAATGACCTAATGTATATGAATTATTTTAAGCCTAGAGACTTGAACTTTAGTCTTAAGGTTCTCCCACTATTTTATTCAAATTGGTAGCCTCTACCTCTAATTCAAAAATTACTTTAATTTTTTAGTAGGTACTAGAATCCACACAGACTACACACAAGCCCGACTTTGGTCGGCCAACCCATCTGCATCTATGGATAGGTTCATTAACCAATTATTTCTCCAAACAACTTCTAGTAATTTAATTTTACCCCAGAAACCTAATCAGTAGGCTTTGGCCTCCACTGTAAGGATCCGATTAGGTCCAACCATTAAAATGACCATACTTGGTGCATCTAACCAACAAATAATTAAGTCCAACTTTGGTTGGCTAACCTAACCACCATTAGAAAGATACTTCTAAGTCATCATATGATGAGTGATAATTTCATTAGTCAACAAGCACCAGGCGTTTGGGTCTGCAATGATTATTGAGTTAATGGACTCATTATCAAACATCTTAATGGGAGGCTATGACTCAGTTATCTCCATAACATTATCATTTTAAGGACCTAATAATTTTAGAAGATTTAAAATTATTAGTGATTTAAGGATAGAAAGGACATGGACTAATTTGCTCCCACTGACTTCTCAAGTCATTAACAAGGACTAGGATCAAATTTGGTCCATAGGCACCTAGATCAGTCTCATTGAATGAAATCAGATTCACTGATTTTCTATATGACATGGGTTAGCATGAATCAATGAGCAACCTAATCAAGACCTGCTTAACCACATTGGTCAGGTAAGTATGATCGGTGGGAGGGTCAGCCAAAGCTTGCCTTAGACACCATAAGAAATGGTCAGGTAAACGGGCTCCCAATTAAAAACCACCGATCAGGTTTACCTTAGACACCAACTGGTTTATTAGTTTTGATTTGATCTGCCTAAAGACTCGGGCTCAGCCGTTGAGCCACGATCAGTGTCAATTTGTTAGATATATGGACTTTGATCAACTACAACTATTGAAGTGATCTATAGAAATGACCTAATCCTCATTAACTTTTAATTGGGTTTGATCAATTTCTTAACTTAGTCCATATTTAATCTAACCCTAGGTCTAACCCAGTTAATGACTTGATCAAAGCTAACCCATTACCCTTTAACCCATCTTTTATGAAATTATCTTAGGATCTTTAAATCACAAACCTAGATCCTAAACAATCACTTAATTCTTTTAATTAAGTTCATGGTTGAGGGTTGGGGTTCGGCATTTTGAAAATCATTTTCAACTTTTGAAAGATTTAATACAATTTAGTGTTGTTTCACTAAATAGGTCGACTCATTTCAAAAATGGGTCAGCTAATTTCACTAACAAATACTAATAATTAAAATCAGTCAGAAAAAATAATTGAGCCAACTTTTCAGTCAAGCTAGATTGCTGGTCGAGCTGGCCCGATAAGCAAACAGAACCTTCGTAAGATCCTGTTCTTGGCTGATTTTAATCTATATACATTACATAAAAATTTATGAAATAAAATAGACCTAATCTAAACATTCATGAAAAGATTCATTTAAACTCTTTTAAATTTTCTAGATCATAATGTACCAAGACAACCTTTGCACTGTAAGGGGTAAACCTTACAACAAGACAACCTACAGTCCGTGCGATCATTATTTTATTTTTTTTAGATTTATTTTAATACAATCATTAACATATTATAAAAGAACCTAGATGCTCTGATACCACTGTTAGAAAAGGTGCAAGGTTTCATGCATGAATTTCAAAATAATTTTGAAATATAATGCAACAAAATATATAAATTAAATAATTTAATATATAAATATATGTAATCAGATTACTAAACTCTATAATTAGGACCTATAACATGTCATATTATATTTATAAATCAGAAAATAAAAACTTTAGTATTGATCAAATCAATACCCTAGATCTAAAATAATTTTAGATCTAAAACCTAGATCACATCTAGATAAGAGAAGAGATCAGATCTCTTACCTTCATACGGGTCGAGAACTCCACAGTTGATTTTTTTTGTTATCTTTGGAGCCGCACACGTGTCTGACCTCTACAGGTGATCCACACGAGGCTGCAACAAAATCGGAGGTTCATTGAATAAAGATCCGCTCGAAGTGCTAGCTTCTTGCAGATCCCTCCGGATGGTTAATCTAAAAAATATTCTTCAGATCTAATGGATATTCCATGAGATGAAGAATATGAGAAGAAATAAGGGAGAAGTCAAACCTTTTGACCTCCCTAAAATCAAAAATAATATGTAAAATAAAAGGGTCCTAAGAGAATACAGATCTTCTCTTTCAGTATATCAACGATTGATGTCTTGAGAACATCTCTATGCTAGGACATGAGAAGACCTTCTTCTCTAGATATTTCTCAGATTTTCAGATCTTATGATATCTGATTTTTCTCATAGAAAAATCTCATGATTTATGGAGAAGAAGGGTTCTAAAAGAAACCTTAAGAGAAAACCTTCTTTTCTTCTTCTTCTCTCATCAGAACATGATCAGATCATGTCTAAAATTAGATCACCATGCCCCAACTCATTGGAGCATGAATCCACCATGCCATCTCTCTTTCTCTCTCAGATTTTTATCATATAAAAATATAAAATAAAGAGAGAATAATCTGAAAGAAAAATAATAAGAGAAAATAATCTTCTCTCTTACCTTTCTTTCTCTATAAGATATCAACTTTTGATCTCTTGATAGAAGACTCTCATCCATGGATATTGGTGCCTCAAACCACCCATGCCATCTTCTTTCTTCTCTGCTTTTTTTATCAAAAACTATATATTTTAGACTCCTTATATTTATCATATGGGGTGGCAACTTTATATAAGGTAAACTAGGTCATAAGACCTAGTCTAACAAGGAGTCCATGGGGCGTCCAACTCTTAGACGCCCCTTCCCTTATCTAATTCATGGAGAGCATGAAATTAAGCATAAAAGGGATGATAAAATGAAAGGATAGGCTTGGAGGAAGTTGGCGCAAGAGAGGAGAGAAGAGTTCTTGTGAAGAGGGACTCTTTCAAAAAAGAAATAAACCTAAACCACTTTCCATAATAAACCAAATTACTTTTCAAATTGAACCAAATCAAATCTTATCCAAATCTCTAGAATAAGTGGTGTGAGATTACTTTTTTTAGATATAAATATCATATAAAAAATATCTAAAAATTAATTAGTGGACGTGGGCTTTCTTAGTTGGCACAAGAGAAGAGATGGAATCCTAGTCTAACTAGGATTCTTATGTAGACTAGGTCAAGTTCTTTGAACCTAATTTAAATTAATTATAATCTGATTAATGGTAATCCTAGTCTAACTAAGAATCTTATTAAATCAGATTAATTTATATTTAATTCTGATTTAAATCTTAACTTAATTAGATATTAGGTGCATACAAGTCCTAATCGAACAGAGACTTGTTCTCCCTTGCAACTGGCTTATCCAATAAATCAATTAGACTTAATCCAATTAAATCTAAACTAATTCTAATTGTATCAAATTTAATTAGACTTGATCTCAGCCCAATTGCTTAATCAGATTGAGCCAATTTGCAATCCAATTGCTAATGGATCCTCCTGCAACACTTGCATTAGGTCAAACATCAATCACATTGATCATTTAACTTTAGAATGATTCTCAATCATCGATTAACCATCTGATTAGGTTACAACCTCTTATGTATATAACCCTATAGATTTCAACCTAAGTCGGTAGCATAGAAACCAATTTCTGTACAAGTCGAAGTAACCATCTAGCAATGGTTCCCGACGTCCAGATAGGTCGAATGTATGTAAAGCAACATTCTAAGAACCCTGACCTATAGTTACCGTATAATTCATCTTTTTGACCAATAATGCTCAAGATGACTTCGAGTATGCTGTCAACACTCATATAAGTCATCTCTATTATGTCTCAAAATTTTGCAAATCTCGTGACTCCTCACGAGGATTACCCAGGCCTAAGTTTTGCTAAATTAAAACACAGTGAGATATTCTCTTCCTAAAGTTAATCAGGAGTAGTCAATTCTATTTTGACTCACACACCAACTTCACAAGTACTTGATTGTATCCAAAAATTTTTCAAACCTATATTAAAAATATAGGCAGTCCGACATCAAAGTATAGTGAGTTGCTTGCAAGTCATCGTGGTGATCTCAGGTCAGAGAGACACTTATACCCATTAGCCTTAGCTAACTACTCTTAACAGTAGAGTGTTACATTGGTTACGTTCAATGCAAATGTACTCCTACATTTCACCTGGATGCCATACCAGTGTCTCCACACCACTTGGTTACGAGGACAACCAACGCATATGGCATACAGTGACCTACACTTGATAAGTTATCATCCTTGTGAATAACTTATCATTTGATCATGAACAATTTAAGAACCATCCAATAAATCCTCTTTTATCGATTGATTGTGGTTCTAAAGACTTCATCATAATTTAGGAGTTCATTTAAGGAAGATAGAACTTTTATGATGAACCTGCCAAATAACTATTGTTATTAGATAATTTATATACTAATTTTAATCATCTATCACTTAGATGATTGGCTTTAGGATACATTTTCCAATAATTTGGATGTCGGGTCTCATTGCTAGATGGTTACATCGATTAGTACAAAAGTTATTCTTATGCTACCGACTTAGGTTCGAACCTATAGGATCACAAACATACAAGTATCTGTCTGATCAAATAGCTGATCGACGATTATAAATCGTTGAAAGATTTAATTATCAATTTGATTGATGATTAATCCTATGCAAAGGTTGTAATAAATTATTTACTAATGATTGATAAATTAGAAAAATAATTAATTAATAATATGATTGTTAATTGGCTCAATTTGATTAAGCAATAGAGATTGGATTAGATCTAATTTACTTAGATTCAATTAGATTGATTTTGGATTGATTAGATGCATCTCTATTGAATAATAGGGCTTGTTCTAATTGATCTCAAAGATGCAAATTAAATTTTAAATTGAATATGATTTAATTAGTTTTATATAGGTTTGGATTGGATCTAATCCTATTGGACAATAGGCTTGATTAGATCAAGCCCTAATATCAAATGAAGTCTCTGATCTCCATTTAGAAATAATCCCTGGATCAATATGATTTTAATCTAACTAATTTCAAATTAGATGAGGTTTTAATTAGATTAATAATTGAGCTAGAACCTAATTACTTAGTTATTATAACTAATTCCTAAATTGGTTAGGATTTGGTTCAAGAATTAGTTAGAATTTGACCAAGATCTTGAGTCCTATTTGGAATAGGACTTAACCAACTTGGAACACCCCATATGATATATTCTCTACACCCTACTCTCTCATTAACATGAGATCTCTATGCCCTAGATGTGCACCCCCTCTCTTCCTTCCATGAGAGAAAAAGAGAAGTCCCCCTTTCTTCATGTCACAAAGAAAAATCAAGAAGGGGCGTCCAAGAGTTGGACGCCCCAATTCCACATGATGCCATCCCTCTTCTCCTCCCCTCTTGAAAGTTTTTTGAGATCTTTTGTTACTAATTCTTGGGCATCAAAGAGGGCTTCTCTTGCTCGTTTTACAATAGAAAATTGGAGAAAAAAAGTTCTTCCCAATGAGAGAAGATCAAGGAAGAAGGGTTTTCTTTCTTGTGCACAGCCTTGAAGAAGAAGGAGTTCTTCTTCAAAAAATTTTTTCTATTTTTTTCTAAGATAAAAATTAGATTGAATTTAATATAAAAATTTAGATAAAAAATATCAAAAAATTTTAGTTGGGTGTTTGGGACTTCCCAGAGTTTTAGATCAAAGAAGAAGAAGGATCTTCTTTCTTGTGCACAGCCTTGAAGAAAGAATTTTTCTCTCAAATTTTTTTTAAAATAAAAATTAGATTAAATTTAATTTTTAACATGAGAATTTAGGAAAGATATATCAAAAAAATTTGGTTGGATATTTGGGGGTTCCTAAAGTTCTAGATTAAGGAAGAAAAGGGGAGAAGAAGAGAGAAGAATAGTTCTTCTTTTGAATTTTTTTAGGACTCAAGAATCTATATAATTTTTAGTATAAAAAATTAGATTAGATCTAATTTTTATTATAAAAAATTAGAGAATAAAAGTTCTTCTCAAAAGTGTGAAAGGAAGAGAGAAAGGTTCTCTCTTGAGCGTGAAAAATTGAGAAGAAAGAGTTCTTCTCTTGATCTCTATTTTTGAGATCTGATGTGTGGATCCAAGAAGAAAAGGAGAGAGCCTCCTTATTCTTTATCTTTGTGTTTTCTCTTAGATTAGCCAATGCATGATATCTTCGCGAGCTAGCACTCTCGGAGAAATCGATCAGCATAAGGGCTTTGTGTGGATATCTGTAGAGATCAGATGCGTGTGTGGCTATCAAGCATCATGAAGAATCAAGTACCACAGACTTCATATATGGTGATTTGCCACCCGCACTCAGGTATGAAGTTTTGAATTCAATTAATATTTAGATATGATCTAAATATGAATTAGATTTGATCTATACTTGCTGAATTTTAGATTTCAATTTTGCATACATGTATATCAGTTCATGTCATAGATTCTGTATGATGATTTTAGATTTGATTTATGTATGCATTATAGATCAAATTATTTAATTTATGTATATTTCACTATAAAAAAAATTTAAAATACATGTACAAACCATCATGCTTTCCATCAATTGGTATCAGAGCCAGATTCATTATGACATGAACATATATGCATGTAGAGTTGAAATCTAAATTTAGTAATGCATGAGATGTGTTATGATCTAATTTTAGATGTGATCTAATATAAAATCAGATCTAATATAATTTAGATTAGATCTAAATTTTTGTATATATGATATGTGAATTAGATTAGATGTTCTGAGTAGCAAAGTACTTGGATTAGATAATCATCAGGCCGTCCGATCATAGAAGCAAGTAGGGTTATATGACCCTCACTTTTCATTCAATGGGATGCTCTTTATGGCATGTAGAGGTGCCACTATGAGGTCCCATGAAGAAGAAAATGAAAGGAAGAACTTACTTTTCTGTAAAACCCTAGATGTTGAAATCCTAGGATTTGTTATATGTAATACAAAGCATAAATTGTATGAAAAGTAAAACATATAATCTATATGATTAAAATTATTTTAATCATGAAAATAAAATTTAAAATCATAAAATATTTAGATATGATCTAAAGTTTGTTATGATTGATTTTATTTCAGTTTATATGAGAATTTTCATATCTGAAACTATGTAATACCTATTAGCATGCCAATTGACCCGATTAGTTTTGAAATGAGTTGACCCAGTCTCCTATTTTTTATCGGTTCAGTATTAACTGATCCAATCTAGTTATCTCAAGCCAAATAGTAATGGTTACTGTTGATGACCAGTTAGTCGATCAAGTATTAGACTTAGTTGACCCACTGAAGTGAGCCAACTCAGTTCAGGGGTGAGCATATCTAGTTTTCAAAACAAAAAAATTTTCATAAAATTGATGTAAGATTATTTTATAAAAATTAAAATTATTTCAATTAATAATCTTAATCCATTTTAATGCTATACTTAATTGAGAATTAAGAAATATATTTTAGATCTAGAATTGTGATTAAAGATCTAATGACATTGCATAAAATATGGAGCGTGGGTTAGCTCAAATCAAGTCTTATTAATTGGATTAGACCTAAGATTAGAATCAAAGACTTAATGGACTAAAATGAGTAGTTGATCCAATCTAACCAATAGTTGATTTAGATTAAACCAAGAACACTCTAGATCAGATATAATAGTTATAGTTGATCAAGTCCATGTCTTTGATTATACCAAATGAATATTGATTGAAGCTCAATGGTTAAGCCCGATTCATTGGACTGATTAGATCACTAAGTGACTTGAGCTGATCCATATCGTTAAGGTTAATCAGTATGACTGATTTAGGTATCTTGGACTGACTTGTCTCTAATCCTTCTCATGACTTGGTGAAGTCAGTGGGAGGATTTATGATATGCCGGTTAGACCCGCTAGTCACTAATCCTTTACATGACTTGATGAAGTCAGTGGAAGGATTTATGACTTGTAAGTTGATTGATATCTTCTAAAATATATTAACCAAATCTTCTAAATTATTAGGTCCATAAAATGAACTAGTTATGGAGATAACTAGATCATAGCCTCCCATTAAGGTGCGTGACAATGAGTCTAATATTTCAAATAGGTATTAGAGGTGCCACACGCCTGGTGTCTATTACGTATTGAAATTATCATCCATCATAAGATCATCTTATTGTACCTTTAGATCAATGCTCAGATTGATCGAGCCACACTCGGACCTAGACATCCATTTGCTGGATGCACTTGATGTTGTCATGTTAATGGTTGGATCTAATCAGGATTTTTAGTGGAGATGCCACACGCCTGCTGAAGGGATGCCTGGGGCAAAATCTGATTGCTAAAAATTATTTGAAGAAATAATTGGTTATGAACCTACCCATGGATGCACTAGGGTTGGCCAAGCCATACTCGGGCCTGAATATATTTGTGTGGATTCTAGTATCTACTAAAAAATTAAAGTAATTTCTCAGATTGGAGGTAGAGGCTACCAATTCATATAAAATTATGTGAGAACCTTTAGACTAAAATCTAAATCTTTAGCCTTAAAATAATTCATACACTAATAGGTCAATTATTTTCTTTTCAAAAATAACTAAAAATTTATCGCTCTCTTCACTGTTAGACAGTGAAAATATTATCAGACCTAACTTCGATAGCCAGTATCAAAAGTTGAATATAATTTTTGAGCGAATTGATCGAGAAGTCTCAAGCTAACTCAAACAGGTTTAAAAGAGAAATCAGCGAATAGTTGCTAGTCAAGATAGTTATATGATAACTCTTTGAAGTTTCTCTATTGGTAATACTACTATCAGGGTATAGGATACCGACTGTATAAGTCATATTTATAAATAGTTATAAAAGACTTCAAGATAGTAGAAGATTTAAAAATGGCAAGGGACTCCTGAATATAAGACATGAAAGTTTGTTCCAGTCTTAACATTAAAAATTATCGAACTTGTTTTCAATCCTGACCATATCATTTAAGTGATTGTCATTATTGTCCAATCTTATTGATGGTGTCAATAAGTATGATTATTGTGATATCATTGTGAATGATACTGCAATAATATGTAGACAATTAAAAATGATATAAACTTAGTACCATAGTCTGTTAGTGTAAAGTACACATCTAACTAGCATCCTAGATTAGACAATATCATTGAAGCCTGCTTTTGGTATAGTTGACTTATTCATCTTTTATCAAAAAGGATGAACGAACCAGTGATGTTCTGAGTTTGATATATATTGATGTATTTGCACTCATGAACATAAGTACCAGAAGAGAGCTTTACTACTTCATTAAAATCTCTGACAACCTATCTTGGCATGGGTGCATTTTTCTTATAACACATAAATCCGAATCAATTGAAACATTCAAATGATTCTGTAATGAGGTAGAAAACAAACTACAAAGAGTATTATAACTCATCAGTTAGATTGATGAAGTGAATATCTTTACAGCAAATTTTAACATGTCTTGAAGAGAATTAGATTCTCTTTCAATGGACTTCTCTTGGGGCACCACTATTTGAAAAGAGGAATTAAACTTTGTTAGATATGGTTCGGTCTACTGTGGGTTTACTAGTCAGTTGGAGGTTATGCTATAGAGACTACTTAATATGTGCTCAAAAATATTTTGAGCAAATCGATCACCAAAATTTCATATCAGATATGGACTTGGATAATTCGATACTCACTTATCTTAGGTTAGGGTGTCGAACTTACATGAAATATTCACAAATTGATTAGTTTGGATCTTGGTTTGATAAATATTATATTAAAAATATTTCTTCTACCTTCTTGATGGACATGAGATGTTCATGAATCTTAAGGCATTCTTTTTGAAAAAGAAGTTTCTTGGTGAAGGGACTGATGCCGTTAAGAGCAAGTTTGGTGAAGCTTGATAGGTAAAGGAACCGACTCTGGCACAAACTAACAGAACCAGAGTTGATTAGATCAAATCCGAAGCCTGATGTAAAGGCATCTCTGAGTAGATAGATAGAGTACCATGTTAGCCGAACAAATACTTTGATTTTTAAGTTTGGAAAGTAGATTTGATCTCCCATACGGATGCTGTACAGGGATCTAACTTTGAGAAGTGGCTTGGAGTCATTAAGCTTGAAATGAAGTCCATCAAGCTTGATGATGTATGGACATTCGTTGATTCACCTAAAGAAGTAAGACCCATAGGGTGTGAATGGATTTCAGATGGATAAGAGGCACAGATGAAAAGTTAGAGACCTATTAATTCTATCCGATTGCCAAAAGATTTTATCAAAGTTATAGTATTGACTATGATGAAATATTTTTTTTGTGGCAATCCTCGAGTCCATTCGAATTGCATCAAGCTTCTCAAAATTGGAATATATGTTTTGAACGTATGGCTTCATTGAGAACGAAGAAGAATTTTGTATGTACAAATAGGCTAATAGTTCTGTAAAAATATTCTTTGTGTTGTTTAAATAAATTTTTTTAATTAAAAATGATATCCCTACATTATAGAGAATAAAAGCTTGGTTGTTATCTCTATTCTCCATAAAGGTTTAGAAGTTTATGAAAATCATCCTTAAGTATTTATGAAATACTAAAGACCAATGGCTCGTTTATGGAGAATCTGACTTAAAATTCATAGAATATTGATTTCTATTTCTATTCAGATCGGAATGATAAAGTTGTGTCAAGTTATATTTTTATCCTAAAAAGAGAAGTGACATACTAGAAAGATTTCATGCAGTATTCAGTAGCCAGTTTTATTTGCGATATGGAGTTTTTTACAGTATTTGATGCTGATAAAGAAGTTGTTTGGTTATGAAAGTTCATCAACGAGTATGGAGTGACACCCTCCATTGATGGTCCAATCTTTCTGTATCGACAGCAATACTGGAGCCATAGCTCAAGCTAAAGAATTGATGTTTCATCTAAAAATGAAACACTTTCTACATTACAATCAACTTGTTCGATAAGATCGAAATAAAATCGACCTTAGGAAGATCGACTGAAAGGAGAACTTGACCGACCCATTGACTAGAGCAATCAGATCTAATGAGTTCAATGATCTAAAATGAAAGATGGGTATTTGATACTAATCTGATTGGCTTTAATCCAAGTGGGAGTTGTTGAAAAATATGTCCTAAAGTCAATCATCTAGGTTGTAGATGATTGTATTCAATACAAGTACATGAATTATAAAATGATAAATATTATCTGACAAATTCATCATAAGGAATACATCTTCTAAAATAGAACTCATATGTTATAATGAAGTCCTTAGAACTACTACCAAAATGATAAACAAGGATTTTTATCATATGATTCTTAAATCCTGCTTGCAATCAAATGATACAATTATTACAAGGACGATAATTGTATTGAGTGTAGGTCGTTGAATGCCACATTGGTTAGTTATCCTCTTAACTAAAATATGTGGTGACACGGGTATGGCATATGGGTGATATGTACGAGTACATTTCACTGAGCGTGACCACTTTCGGAGCACTCTGCTGTCAAGGACTGCTCTAATGGGATATGGGTATAACTGTCCCTCGGACCTGAAGCTACCTCGGTGACTTGCAAGCAACTCACTGTGCTTTAGTACCAGACTACCCAAATTTTTAATTCGATGATGGAAGGTTTCTGGGTACGGTCAAGTACTTGTGAAGTCAGAGTGCGAGTCAAGATGGGATTGACCGCTCCAAGTAAAATTGGATATGATGCGTCATTGTATTTCAATTCAACAAAACTTTGATCAAAGTAGTCCTAGTGAGGAGTTACAAAATTTTTAAGGTTGAGACACAATATGGACAACTCTTCCTGGATTGACAGTTTAACCTTTAGTCATCCTTGAGCATCAAGTGTTAAAGGGATGAATTATATGATAACTATATCCACATGGGTTCTAGAGTGTTGCTGGGCATACATTCGGCTTATCTGAACGTCGGATCTCATTGCTAGATGGTTACATCGATTATTACAGAAATTATTTTTATGCTACCGACTTAGGTTTGAATCTATGGGGTACACACATAGAAGTACTTGTCTGATCAAATGGCTGATCAATGATTATAAATTATTGAAGGATTTAATTATCAATTTGATTGATGATTAATCCTATGTAAAAGTTGTAATAAATTATTTACTAATGATTGATAAATTAAAAAATAATTAATTAATAATATGATTATTAATTGGTTTAATTTGATTGAGCAATGGAGATTGGATTAGATCTAATTAAATTGGATTCAATTAGATTGGTTTTGGATTGATTGGATGCATCCCTATTGAATAATAGGGCTTGTTCCAATTAATCACAGAGATGTAAATCAAATTCTAAATTGAATATGATTCAATTAGTTTTATATAGGCTTGGATTGGATCTAACTTTATTGGACAATAGGGTTGATTGGATCAAGCCCTAATATCAAATGAAGTCCCTGATCTCCATTTGAAAATAATCTTTGGATCAATGGGATTTTAATCTAACTAATTTTCAATTGGATTGGGGTATAATTAGATTCATAATTAGACTAGGACCTAATTAGTTAGTTTGTTATGACTAATTCCTAAATTGGTTAGAATTGGATCCAAGAATTAGTTAGAATTTGATCAAGATCTTGAGTTCTATTTGGAATAGGACTTAACCAACTTGAAACACCCCATGTAATATATTCTCTACACCCTACTCTCCCATTAACATGAGATCTCCATGCCCCAGATGTGCGCCCCCTCTCTTCCTTCCATGAGAGAAAAAGAGGCGTCCCCCTTTCTCCATGTCGCAAAGAAAAATCAAGAAGGGGCATCCAAGAGTTGGACGCCCCAATTCCACATGATGCCATCCCTCTTCTCCTCCCCTCTTGAAAGTTTTTTGAGATTTTTTATTACTGATTCTTGGGCATCAAAGAGGGCTTCTATTGCTAGTTTTATAGTAAAAAATTAGAAAAAAAAAATTCTTCTCAATGAGAAAAAATCAAGGAAGAAGAAGGATCTTCTTTCTTGTGCGCAGCCTTGAAGAAGAAGGAGCTCTTCTTTCATATTTTTTTTCTATTTTTTTTCAAGATAAAAATTAGATTAGATCTAATTTTTAATATAAAAATTTAGAGAAAAAATATCAAAAAAAATTAGTTGGATATTTGAGACTTCCTAGAATTCTAGATCAAGGAAGAAGAAGGGTCTTCTTTCTTATGCCCAGTCTTGAAGAAGAAGGAGTTCTTCTTCTAAATTTTTTTTTATTTTTTTTTAAGATAAAAATTATATTAGATCTAATTTTTAACATGAAAATTTAGAGAGAAAATATTAAAAAAAATTGGTTGGATATTTGGGGGTTCCTAGAGTTCTAGATTAAAGAAGAAAAGGGGAGAAGAAGAGAGAAGAACGGTTCTTCTCTTGGATCTCTCTTTTGAATTTTTTTTTAAGATTAAAAAATTTATATAATTTTCAACATGAGAAATTAGATTAGATCTAATTTTTATCATAAAAAATCAGAGAAAAATTTTTTTTCTCAAAGGTGTGAAAGGAAGAGAGAAAAGTTATCTCTTGTGCATGAAAAATTGAAAAGAAAGAGTTCTTCTCTTGATCTCTATTGTAGAGATCTGATGTATGGATCCAGAAAGAAAAGAAGAGGGTCTCCTTATTCTTCTTCTTTATATTTCTTTTTAGATCAGCCAATGCATGGTGTCTTCGCAAGCTAGCACTCTCAAGGAGATTGATCGGCATAAAAACTTCGTATGGATACCCATAGAGGTCGAATGCATGTGCGGCTGTCAAGCATCATGAAGAACTAAATACCACAGACTTCGAATGTGGTGATCTGCTACCCACACTTAGGTATGAAGTTTTAAATTCAATTAATATTTAGATATGATCTAAATATGAATTAGATATGATCTATACTTGCTGAATTTTAGATTTCAGTTTTGCATACATGCATATCAGTTCATGTCATAGATCCTGTATGGTAATTTTAGATTCGATCTATGCATGCATTATAGATTAAATTATTTAATTTATGTATATTTTATTATAAAAAAATTAAAATGCATGCATAAAACCATCACGCTTCCCAACAAGATTACCATGGTGACTTGTAAGCAACTCACTGTACTTTAGTATCAGACCATCTAAATTTCTAATTCAATGACGGAAGGTTACTAGGTGCAGTCAAGTACTTATCAAGTCAGTGTGTGAGTCAAGATGGAATTGATCTCTCTGAATTAGTAGAAGATATACATCAATGTATTTTAATTTAGTAAAATCTTGGTCAGGGTAATCCATGTGATGGATTTGAAAGGTTGAAATATAATATGGTCAACTATATTAGGGTTGACAGTCAAATCCTAGGTCACCTTGAGCATTAAGGTCAAAGGAATGAATTATACGGTAACCATAAACTAGTAGGTTCTAGAATGTTGCTTTGCAATCTTTCGACCGATCTGAATGTCGAGTCCCATTGCTAGATGGTTACATCGATTAGTATAGAAAATTATTTCTATGCTACTGACTTAGATTCAAACCTATGGGGTCACACATATTAGAAGATTCAGTCAGATTTAATAGCTGAAGAGTCTAATTGGATTGTGACTCTAATGAGGAGTCCCATTAAGATTGGGTCTCTGGAGGTGAGTCCCACTGGACTGAGACTCTACTATTAGTGAAGAATTAATTAGTAATTAGATTCCTAATTGACTCAATTTGATTGAGCAAAGAGCTTTAGATCAAATCTAATTAAATTAGATTCAGTCTAACTTAGATCGGGTTTCATTTGATCAAGTCTGATTACAAAAAAAATTTGATCCTGATTTGATCAGAACTTGGACTCAGCTAATTTCTAATTGGATTAGAAATTTATTGAGATAATTGGGCTTCTAATTTGATTAGGTTCATTTCTATCACTGGATTCAAACTAGATTTGATTTGGTTTAGAATCAAATTGAAAATAAAGAGTCCCAGTCGATAGTGACTCTATCCTTATCTCTTGTGCCACCCTGGACCCATACCTCTATTCTTAATGCCAAATTGGATTTGGCTTGAGGTTTTTGGCATCATGAGAGAGGGCTCAATGAGAGTGGGCGGCAAAGTATGATGAGTCATGATCTTATCTTCTATCTAATTTAAATGAAATCCAAATTAGAGATAAGGAGATAAAAAGGAAAAAAAAATTTCAAACTTGGAAAGAAGGATGGCATTTATTGAATTTTTTCTAAATTATTTTGAAGAGTTTTTAGGCATGTGAGACACTATAATTCCCTTCCTCGTGCCATCTCTCTTTTTCTAAAAATTTTGAGATGCCAATAGTGTTTTTGGTGTGGAGATATGGGCGCCTCTCCTCTTGACCCAAACCCTAATCTCTTGCCTATATAAAGGGGGCTCCAATAGTGGACGCCCCATCTTGAATCTTTTGCTGATTTTATTTTTCTCTAGAGCTTTTTCTTCTCTCCTCTTTTTTCTCTAGATCTTCTCTTCCTTTGGAGCATCCAAGAGTTTTGAAGAAGAAGAAAGAAATCAGCCTCAAAAATTCTTGCAAGCTAGCACTTCCAAGGAGCCTGATCTGCACCGATCTTCGTGTGGACATTCTGTAGAGGCTAGACATCTTCGTGCAGCTGCGAGCAACCAGAAAAGACTCTCTCCTATGTGAGTTTTTTGTAAAGATCAGCAATCCATAATCTGGTAACGAGTTTTGAACTTGTTAGACCAATGTTGGTAGATCTAATGATTAGATCTAGATTGCAGCATCGATTAGATCGATGCATTTTTTATTTTAAGATCTTAAAGTGCATGTTAAATCATATTATAGATCTTGATATGGTAGTCTAGATTAGATCTTATGTATATAAATTAGATTAAATTATTTAATTTAATACCTCCGCTGCATAAAAATTTTGAAATTATATGCATAGTACTACCTATCTTTCCTTCAGATTCGCCCTATTTATTGACATTGAGGATAACTTCTACAATACTCGTATGCATCCTTAAATAAATTGAGCTAATAAAATCTACATTGGAGGATTTTGACAGTTATTTTTTTGGATGTAAAATAACCACCACATACTTAGTCATGACAGAAAGATAAAATGCTTCTAACCTCATTTTTTGAGACACACCTTCTAATAATTTGGTTAGGACACTGCTTAAAAAGGTATGGATCATCCTAAATAAAATACTTCACTTGGGCAAATAATTTGTGCCTGTCCTAAGTGGTCCAGTGAGAAGAGAATTTACCAATAGTTAAATAGTTGATAATATCAGCATACCATGGTTCAGTGGATATGGACATGAGTTGTTCATCAGGAAAAAATTTATTGATGGGTGGTTCACTAGATAGTACGACTATGATTTAGAGTAAGTGATTAGCTACTGCATTCTTTATTCTTTTTTTGTCTCTAATTTCTAAGTCAAATTCTTGAAGAAGCAAGATCTATTTCTTTGCTAGGAGATGTCTAATGGCTGAGTGGTTAGTATAGACAATGGTGTGTGACCCAACTAAATAGGACCTAAATTTTTTTAGGATAAAGACAACGGTCAGAAACTCTTTTTCAGTAGTAGTGTAATTAAGCTGTACATCATTTAAGATTTTGTTCATATAGTAAATATCTCTGGATAGCCTATTAATTCTTTAACCTAAAATTATGCCCACAGCATGATCAGACGCATCACATATAAGTTCAAAAGGTTCAGACCAGACAGGAGGATGAATGATGAGAGTTGAAACAAGTACCTTTTTAAGAAATTCAAAAGACTCTAGGCACTCAAGAGTAAACTCAAACTTAGTTTCTTTTACTAATAGGTTTGTTAATGGGCGAGCCACTTTATTGAAATTGACAATGAATCTTCTATAAAATTCAGTATATCTTAAAAATGAATGGATTTCTTTGACAGACTTGGATGATGGAAGACTTGTAATCAGGTCTACTTTAGCTTTATCCATTTCAATTTCTTTTTTTGAAACTACATGGTCAAGAACTATTCCTTCTTTAATCATGAATTGGCATTTCTTCCAGTTGAGAACTAAGTCTTTCTCCTTACATCTTTCTAGGACTAATCTCAGATGATCTAAGCATTTGAAGAAAGTAGGGCCAAAGATAGGAAAATCATCCATAAAAATTTTCAAAAATTATTCAACTATATCAGAAAAAATGTTGATCATGCATCTTTGAAAAGTTATCGGTGTATTACATAACCCAAAGAGCATATGCCTATAAGCGAAGATTCCAAATGGATAAGTACATATAGTCTTTTCCTGATCTTCGGAGGCTACGGAGATCTGATTATAGCCAGAATATCCATTGAAAAAATAGTAAAACTCTTGTCTGACTAATTTCTCTAATATTTGATCAATAAACGATAATAAAAAGTGATCTTTTTTTATCACAGCATTCAGTTTTCTATAGTCTATACCGACCCTCTACCCCATTTGGATCCTAATTGGGATAAGTTCGTTCGCTTCATTCTGGACCACTGTTATCCCAGACTTTTTGGGTACCACTTGTACAAGGCTTACCCACGAGCTATCAGAGATGAGATAGATAATTTTATTATCAAGTAACTTTAAGATTTCTTTTTATACTACATCCTTCATGGCTAGGTTAAATCTTCTTTGAGCATCTCTAGTTGGTTTGTTCTCTTCCTCTAGATGTATTCTATGTTGAACTATGGAAGGGCTTATTCTTTTAATATCAACTATGGTCCAGCCTATTGCTTCACGATTGTCTCTCAGGATTGCTAACAACTCCTCTTGTTTAGGATCTAGATCAAATGTGATAATTACAGGCAAGATTTCTGTTGGACCTAAATATGCATACTTAAGGTGATCGGGGAGGAGTTTCAATTCTAATTTGGATGCCTCCTCTATTAATGGCTTGGATGATGGTTTAATTATTTCTATAATTGGCTCAGTGAGAGGTCTTATCTCTGGCTTGTCTTATTGTCTATAGGAATTTTATTGATGTCTTCAAGTTCATTGATTGGCTAGAAACTAGACTCGAGGTCGATTTTTTCATCATTAATGTTAATGGATTCATAAATTTTCTCTTGAATTACATTTACATTAGCATACTGGGTGGATTCCTGTTCTAGATTGAATATATTCAGTTTAATGATCATGTTTTCAAAAGATAGCTTCATAAGTCCATTCCGACAGTTAATTTTAGCATTCACAGTAGCTAAAATTGATCTTCCTAAAATAATTAGGATATGACTTTTGGGATTTGCAACTGGTTCGGTCTCTAAGATGATGAAATCAATAGAAAAGATAAAATTATTAATCTTGATTAAAATATTCTCTACCATTCCCTTAGGGATCCTCAAAGATCTATCTACTAGTTGTAACGTGATCTTTGTTGGTAGAAGTTTTTCTTATCTTAGTTGCTTATAAACTGAAAAAAAAAATATTTACACTAGTTCCTAAATCTAGCAAGACCTTCTCAATGTGGATCTCTCCAATATCACATGAAATTATCAGAGATCCTGAATCCTTATATTTTATTGACATATGACTAGATAAGTACGAGCTCACACTTGTTGCTGAAAATGCTCTCTTGGATACATTGGTGGTTCTTTTCTTGGTACAGAGGTCTTTTCAAAATTTAACATAGGTTGAAACTTATTTAATCATATCTAGAAGAGGAATATTCACTTGAATTTGCTTAAATACCTCTAAAATTTTATCCAAATATTCTGATTTTTTATTGGACCTTAGTCGATTTGGAAAAAGAGCTCTAGGACCTTAGTCAATTTTAGGAGCTTGAGTTTGTAAGGTAGATTATTCATAAGATGACTCAGCAGATGAGTTCTCTTTATCATCAGATGTACCTATCTTATTATCTACTTATTTTTCAGATCTTAAGATGTGAATAGTATTCACTTGATTGACTTGATTTTCTTGTTAGGATCGTGGGCCATTTTGGTTTCTTGGGTTTGGTTCAGGTTGGCTTAGTAGCCTGTCTCGTTCTCGCTCACTCATGACAGAGGCTAGCTGACCCACTTGTATTTTCAAATGGACAATGGCTTGGATGTTCGTATTATGAGTTAGCCCATGATTTGTATGAAATTGCTTAGTGTGGCATTGGTGTTCAGCATTAGATTTGGCCAGGACTTCTACGCTTTTCTCTAGAGAACTAAGTTTTTTCTCGTTATTAATGAAGCCTGTTGGGTTGTTTATCATAGAGTTAGGCCTTGGATTTTGCTGGTTGAAGCTAGGATCATCTACATTTGGGTTTTGTGATCATGAAAAGTTTGGATGATTCCTCCATCCTGAGTTATATGTGGGTGCATAAGGATTGTTTATTGATTTTTGGTATGTGATATTTACCTATGCACATCCATCTCTATTAGGTTCATTAGGAAGGGGTATTCCTCAAGGACATGGTTGGGTGCACTATATACGTTGCACATGGATGTAGAAACTTGGTTCACACTAGCTGGTCTCTATAGCTCTAAGGCCTCTAACTTTCGTACTAAAGTTACAATTTTGGCCTCTACAGCTAGGAAGGTCTGAATTTGGTGTATTACACCTCTCGAAAGTGTTGGTTTCTCAGGTTTTCTAGTTATTTTTTATTCTAAATTTTTCTCAGCTAGATCTTCGAGAAATTATCAAGCTTCAGTGGGTTCTTTGTATATGAATTGACCTTGGCACATAGATTCTAACATGGTTTTAGAATTTGAATCTAGCATTTCATAAATTATCTAACATAACCTCCAAGTCTCTATTTTATGGTGTGGGCATTGGATCAAGAAGTTTTTAAAGCGGTTGAAGTATTTTCAGAATGATTCACCAGCTAGTTGGTAAAATTGATTTATCTCATTCCTAATCCTAGCTGTTTTGTGATGGGGAAAGAACTTCTTTAGGAATACTCTTACAAAACATTTTCAGATTGTGACAGATTGGTTTGAAAGACTATAAAGCCACATGTTAGCATTATCCTTGAGGGCAAAATTGATCAGTCTTAGCTTAATCTCATCTTCTAACAGTTGTTGTAGTCTCATGGTTGCACAAACTTCTTCAAACTCTCTAATGAATATGCATGCATCTCTATTCCCGTGAATTTTGGAAGCATATTGATAATTTGAGATTTAATTTCAAAGTTATTTGTTGTGGGTTGGGGCAACCTGATGTAAGAAGGTTAGACAGAACTAACTGGGTAACATAAATCCTTAAGGGTTTGGGGCTGATTGGGTTCTCCCATTATAGAAGTTGTTGGGTTTGAAACAGGAATCTAATCAATTCTTACTAGTCGATCCGACTCCACGAAGGAAGTAGAGAAATCACTTTGTCTTCTATATTTTTAGATTTTTTTTATTTTTTTTATGTTGTTTTCAATCAAGTTTTCAATCAAAAGAAGGGAAGAGAAAAAAAGAGGAATCTAGCTAAGGTTCTCCTAACTCTAGATAGCTCCTAACTGTCAAGATTACCTTTGAGTATTTCAAGTTTGAAATCGACTAACCGAATCAGCTAGATAAGTGTAAGATTGATGGGAGGCTCTCCATACTTTCACAACGGACCAAATTAAATAACCATCTTTCTTCGGAACGTAGTTCCTGAACCACTTTCCTAGACACCGACAGGCTAACCAACTTAAACCCAATCCAACTCTTGGGTTTCCTTGTCCTAATGAGCTCGGATGTCCCTAGGATTGGTGTCTAATCAATTTTATTTAAGAGTTAGGTTATATAGATGCAAGGAAGCGATTTATGGGCTAAGGAAGGATGATCAAATCTCTATCTTATCTGATTAATGGGTGATGCCTTTAAGATATATTATGAAAATACAATGCAGAGAAAGAAAGATGACTAAATAAACTGGAAGGTTTTTAAAATTTAGGTATTTTTTTATATTAGTTAAATCTTATGTGATTAGTATTTTTTTATATTAATCAAATTACAGAAACTAAAATAAACCAACTAAAAAGGAATTAAACCAGCTAATAAGAAAAGGAAACTTATGCAATCTAAATATAATGTGAGAAATTTAATCTATATTAAAGGCAGAAAATCAACTAAACAAATAAAGCAGCAATTAAAGGAGAAATCTAAGAAATAAAGGTAACGATTTTTTTTTAATGTAAATCAAAATCTATCTTAAGACAACCATACAACATAACTTCCTGTTATGTCAGGGCAACCTTATGTCCGGGCAAATTTTGATTTGACTAAAATAACTAAAAGAAGATAGAAAATAATTACTAAAACTAAAACTAAAAGTATGGAGATCAAGAATCTGAAACACAATTTAAACACGCTAATTCTCCGATAACGACGTCAAATACTTGATGTGTCTTAAATTTACTGCAAGTGCATGGTGTGCAATGTAGCACGTCAGACAAGTACGGATAGATCCTATGAGGAATTGGATTTTTAAAGTGTGTTCAAATACTTGCTCAGGCAAGTTTTAAAGAAAAAGAGGAGAGATTGTTTGTTGAATTATGAACTACCAAAGCAGTAAATTAATCAAATATAAAGATAAATTATCTAAAAGATTTAGGGCTTTTGAATCCACTAAACCAATAAATTAGAGAGTCTTCTTATGATTTCTCTTATAATGTCTCTTGATTAAAGTATAAAATATGAACAAGTATGGATTATGAAGAGATTTACTCAACTATGATCCATCAAGTATTTCGCTTTCACCCTAATTAAAAGACTTTTTCTTTCTCTTTTTTCTCTTATATTGTCTAAGTATGGGCTATGAAGGAATTCTAACCTAATCATAATCCATCAAAGTTTTCACAAGAAAGAGGAAGAAAGGGATTAGAGATTTGTGAGTCTTCTATCAATCATCTCCTCTCGCACTGAATCAAGTATGGACTATGAAGAGATTTTGATCCAACGATAGCCCATTAAGTCTCTTGGTAAGAGAGATGAAGGGAGAAGGACTCTAAAAATTAAAAGCTCGAAAAGAAAAATTCAAAGAAGAAGACTTCTATTCATGGTCTAGCTTCATCGCAAACTCCAGAGGGATTACTTAGTCAGACATAATTTGATTTGAAGCTCGAAAAAAATAAAAAAAATAAAATCTTATTTTACTTGCTGGAATTTAACTTGCAAAAATTAAAAATTATAGAATTAAAAGATGTAGAAATTTAAACTACTCTATTGCAGAAATTAAAATTATAAAAAATAAATAGAAAAAAATTAATTTATTACTGAATAAAAATTCTAATATAAAAATTTTTTAACACCTAAGCTGTTATAATGAGGCTTGGAGTTGGAATAGAAAATAAAATAAAATAAACTCTCTTACAGAACATGACTTCTTTTTTTTCTTAGTTTGGGGCCAACTTTCTCCTAGCTGACTTTCCTTCGTGTGCATTGAAAGAATGGAAGAAAGTGAGAATAAAGTGGCTAAAAAGATTTAAAAGATGGGTATATCTGTCTGTCACATGAGTTCTCTATAAGAATTATGGTGTGGAGAGAGAGATATCTCAATAAGAAAGTATAAAAATTTTTTTATAGGTATTAGAGAGAAAGATTTCATATTTTTTCGATATAGAACTAATAAAGAAAATAAAAATTAAAAAAAATAGATAATTAGATTTTTTTAAATTTTAATGCTCAACATCCTAACCATGAATCTGCTTCCGCATCCCAATCTTTCATCATGTCAATCCATGTGCGTCCTCATCCTTGCCGCATTTGCTCTCTCCGTGCATGAATCAGCGTCAATCGCACACGCTAAGAAGCCCGTGGACGTCCCCCGCTTGATCCACTTCGGCTCGCTTTTTTTTTTTTCCCGCACAGGTCCCCATTTGTGCTTGTTCACAAAACCTCCACGTATCCTGCTTTGTGTGGCATCCACTCCATGTGAATTTAAATTCTGGCTCCCAGCATCCACACCAAAGCCACGCCCATCCTATGTCCACGTTCCTCTTTAAATACCTAAAAGCACATGGCCCCACTTTCTTTGCTTTTTGCTTCAGCCTACACTTGGTCTCATGCTCCATTTATTTGAATTGATTGCTCGGCCATCAAGCTTCCATATGAACCTGGTCCATGATGGACCAATTTGCTGGATGGACTTTGACATGGATTTTAGATCCGTTTTAACTTTGTTTTTGGATTCAATTTGATTCTTTTGAGCCTACGGACCAGGCTGTTTATATTGATATATTTTTTTATAAAATAAATAAAAAATATTAATTTTAAAAAAAATAAAAATAATTTAATCTATAAATTAATATTTTTATGAAAAATTTATGTACTTATCATTTATCAGTGAAGATTATGTACTAGTATATAGATATCTTATCGATGGGAGTTATATATTAGTACTTTGTTTATTTTGAGCTCATCTAATCTAGCCATAAAGTATAATATGGTCATTGTTCGTGGCTATCGAGATAAATCAGATATTTTAAAAACAATAATTTATGAATGAAAATAAATTTTAAAAAGACTAAATTCGCATGAAACTTATTTTGATTGGTAACATATGTCTGAATTGATGCACTTTGTATGTCTATTTTTCAATATATTATTATTGCTCAACTAATCTGGCCAAAGAATATATTACTTATTAGGCTATCTAGCTCATTACTCTATATTTTATTATTTTTACAGATTCAAAGGACTAGCTTGAGTTAGGGATTCATTATGGAAGAGCGAATTATAGATAAATTTTGATATTTTTGTTTTATATAAAAATTTATTGAAATTTCATGCAAGACCATAGAATATTATTTTATAAGATATTTGATTTAGTTATTTGAACTAAAATTGAATATTAATTATTTGAATTTTATCTCGTTGTTGCTTTATGTTATCGTGATGAGATATCTTGTATGCTTGTAGAAAGAATTTTTTATGAATATGTAATGATTGCTGCAATCTTTGGCTCGCTAATTTCAGATCAAGGGCATGATAAATAGTCCTTGGATGGGTTAACGATGCTCATGGTACTTGGCTTATCCACGTGGTTGGGCTAGTCTTTCTGTTCAACACGGCCTACTCTTATCCAACAATATTATTATTTGGACTCCCCGAAACAACGAGGGTTATCTACCTTGAAGACAAAATAGCTTCACATGGAACGAGTCTTCAAGCCAAACGGAGAAAGAGGCACTTTGACCGACCATACATGGTGGCATTTTTGTTCAGGACACACCTGTTTCCATCCGTTCCTTATGGACCAGATGATTTAAGTATTATCTATCCATCCATCTATTTTCTTTGATTCTTCTGGTATGCTCCTGCAGGATGGCGGAATGAACAATCTCTTGTTCCTATATTTCTCGAAGTTTTTAATATCAAAAAAAAAAAAATCTCAAAGTTTTTGTGTTTGTTTTAAAAGAATTGGGATGCCGTCTCTATGCTGTTAAATGATGAAGGATTAAGCCACATGGCAATTTCTTATTGGCTCTTCAAATTTTTATTAGTTAGGATGTTAATTTGAAGCTAAATCGCATATTTTATCCTTGGTGGTTCCTGAAACCCCGGGACAGACAACCTCTCTGGACCTTTTGGGACCACGTAGAACTTTCTTGATGCTTGTTAATAATGAACTAGAAATATAATATGCGTATGATATGAAGTACACGCCTATGGAAGTAAAGGATACATGTAATAATTAAGAAAGAAAAAGATCTGAAAAGAAGCAATTTCAGCCACTCGTAATTGTCCTATGTCGTAAGTGGGAGATGTTAGTCATTTTTGTTTTGTATGTTGGCCTCATCAGTGACTTCCCTTTTTTTTTTTTCTTGATAAAATAGGGGAGGATTACCACCTAGCAGTTTATTTCAAAGCATATTTTTTACAGTATATATATCAAGAATGAGGCACTTGGCTTGCATGAACGATAAGACATCACTTCAAGAAACCAAAGCATAACCAAAAAGACCTGTGATGGCTCATTAGAATAAGGAGCAGGATTCCTAAATCTATAGGGTCCGAGGGAAGGGACCCAATACAAGCTGCGTCACCCTATATTGTTAATCACCCAGTTCGAGACAACACCGCCTACATCTTTGAGCCTGTCATCCAACTTTCTAAGCATAAACTTGAGAGTACCTTCATACTTACCATTATAGAGGATTATCCAAGTATTCAACAACGAACCTACCCACCGAGCGACCAAGCCTGGAGAAGTGGCTTCCCTATGGAAAAGTACTCTTGGTTTCTCTCCAACCATATAGTCCAACAAGCTGTGACTATAAGTCAGTCCATCGTCATTCTTTCCCCTTTACCCATGGTGTTTTCCTTCCAGAGACTCCAAAGCTTTTCAACAGTTAACAAGTCATCATCAATCACCTAATTGTATCAAGGAGGTTCCAAACCATCTTTGAGAATGCATAAATAGCAGTCCACTGTCTCATTTTCCTCACTATCAACAGTGACTTGATAAAATGGTCAACACACTACGTACCATATCATCAACAAGGAACCTAATACAATGATGGCCATTATTTTAAGATGAGTGCAGAACAAATGCAATACAAATTAATATGCAACTCAATATGTTGCATTCATTTGGTGACTACGATAATGGCTGTGGCGTGTGACATATGGAGATCAACTGACGCTCTACCCAATTAGTACTTTTATTCTTTCTCCCAGCTAGTAGAGACAATGGTATGGGGCAGAAATATAGGATAATTAATGTGACTATTGAATTTTTTTTATCAGCACAATGTCAATATCTCCTAGTAAAGTGGAAGATATCGAGAAGAGTGTCGCAAGCTGGAGGAAGGTATGAGGCAGAAAAATAGGATATTTAATGTTTCCATTAAATTTTTTATCAGCATAATGTCAATAGGATATAAAAGAGTAATATTTTAATTATATCAAATCTTCTGAACGAGTCCAGAAGACTTTTCTTCCACACTGACGGCTTACCAAAATGTATACCACAATATAATACAATGTACTATTATTAATATATTATTATATATTACTATAATATTCATAATATTCATAAGCACAAAATGATAATTTTGAACTTCTATCTTGTGTTTTGGACATCATCCTCAACTCCATCAGGCACATCAGAGCAAATCGACCAGTGTCAAATTATTATTCGGGCTAAGAAAGAATGCATGTTACTTGGGTGGCAGACCAGTACAGCGAAGGTGCTACATTATTTAATTACTAGTATGATAAGTCATATGTTGTCCCTACTGCAGCAATAATAGCAAGGACTAGTATGGCATCGATAAATTTAACAGTATTGGCATACACTTCACAATAATAGGGACTCTTGAGATCCATTATCAAGTCTCAATTTTTCACAAGAGCTCTCTATCAGGTGTCCTTGTGATGCGTGTGATATAGACTTGAGGGTGTTTCTGCAGCACTCTTTTTGCAAGGCATCCTTTGGTCATGGCCAGTGCACTTGGTGAAATTAATAGTGATCCCTTTCAATCCCATTTTCCTCCTTTCAACTCCAACTAACGATCTCTCCTGGTCCTGGCCTCTAGAAAGAGAATAACTTTATGGGACATCTTTTGATATGACGGTTGAAGTAGGTGTAATAGTTCATTTGTTTTTAGCTTGGTAAATTTTTGGTAAATTTATTTTATTTTCTCTCCTCAAATTTAATGTGATCATTTTTTTGCTTGTGATTATCGGCCACCCAATCTTATTTCATATATGATCATGCCTTATATTATATTACCTATAGATTTTCCATATGATATTAGATCTGGTTTTCTAGTAGGTGTTTTGAGCATAGTAATAATTTATTATATTTATGATTTAGCATTGTTCTTGAGTTTCTTGGAATTTATTGTGCTGGTATATAAGCACTTGTACTCTATCAGTGGTTCCAGAGCTTTCTACAATTTTCTGCTTTTCTTATTCGTCGTGGATGAGTTGGTTTGATACGGTTTCTTCTTTCAATAAATAGATTGTTTCTTTCTTTTTTCATATGAGGATCCATATAAGTGTGTGGTTTGTCCCGAATTGGTTTTGCTTTGAAAAGATTTGGAGTACTTATACACGGTCAATAATTACAAATAATATAATTTAGTTAATTTTTTTGGATAAAATATTAGATTATTATAAATGGTATCATAGCACACAAAACCTATAGCTCATATAGACTAGACGATACATAGGTTCATATAGGGTTGATCACAGACTGATCATGATATTTATGATTGAATTTAATTAGATTTAGACTTTTGGATTAATGAGATCGCAAGGCCTTAAAAGAGAGAGAATGTGAGGATTTATGTGGACATGTATTTAGTCCAACATAATTACTTCTACACTAGCAATATCTTAGATACTTGATTAGGGAACCCAAATAATACTTTTATGCTACACTTTTGGGCAACTCTACTATCAATGTTACGAGAGAGAAGTTTGTTGATGTACAATGTTGATATATTTTTAGGCTATCTTACGATGGCTTTACTTTCATTACTTATCATTTCATATGTTCTCATTTTTATTTCGATGAAAATAAAGGTGTGAACAACCAACTTTTATTAAAAAAAAGGCAAAAAATATGGTGACCTTAGAGAACTAGCTATGAAAGAACATTAGCCAAATATAGAACAGTTAACATAACATAATTGTAATATCCAAAATTTCTAACTAGCCCAAAGAGAAAAAAAGGTAGCACGTGCATTAAAATATGGTGGGAAAGGGAGGAGTCCAACCAGGGCTCATCTTTCTCTTCAATGGGAGAAGTTGAGTTTAAGAGAGATTTGATGCAAAGTGTCCTCTTAAAATCCTGATTTTAAGCCTATTTATGCCCATATCGAGTTTCCCTATTAATGCTAGTTGCCAATTGCCCACCACCATGTCGAACCTTATTTCCTCACCAAAAACAAGGGAAATAACCTTCGAGTCCCTCGCTAATCTTCCCCTCTACTGTTATTAGCTCTTAGATCATTGGTTCCAATCAGCTATCATTGGATTTCCTTGAAAAATTCAATCTCTAAATTTTCCCCTATTTCTCCCATGTTTTTTTTTTTTGATTTTTTTTCACCGCTCTTGTCGCCGTAGATCACCGGACCAAGGTACCTTTCATTGCACTGCCATTGTCTCTCTTTCGGTCATGGGCATTGCCAATTGGGAAAACTCCCTTGCTTCAGGAAATATGGGGGATCAAAGTGGTCCCCCTATTCCACTAAAGAAGAGAGGAAGATGAAGGAAGAAAGAGAAAAAAAAAAAGAAAAGGAAAGAAAGGTTTCTTTCTTATCTCCCTCCTTTCTCTTTCCTCCCTAGTTTTTTCTCTCTCTACTTTCTCCCTCTATTTTCTCTCTCTACTTTCTCTCTTTATGAATTTTCTCTTTTTAAGTTATTTCTCTCTCTTCAATGTTTTCCTCTCTCTATCATGCCTATTGCTTCTCTTCTTTCTTGGATTAGTGAATCTAGAGGTCCATCTTCCGTGATTAGTCTAATTCTAGTCTGATCTTATCCTAGAGAATCCAATCCGAGGCACATCTAATTTTTGGTTTGATCCTATGTGGGGTTTTAATTTAAAATTTATTTTGATTAGTTATAAATTAAAATTGATACTAGAATATAATTTTTAATAATAGGTTTTGAAGGCTCCCACAAGACAAGTTGATCTGTCCATTCAGTGTTCTGCAAAAGATAACTAATGAACCATCTTTTTGAGATATTTCATAATTTATTTTGAAAGTAAATATTTAGTCTTTGATTTATATGTGATTTATGAAACTATATTTTGAATAAAAATAATCTATAAATTAAAATTTTTAAACTATTATAATTTATTGATTTATTATAGAATATGCATATATCGAATGAAATTATGATATAGATGCTATTTTGAAAAAGTGCTTTAATATGCATCGGATTTTAGCTCTCAACCTACCTATATTATCTGAACCTCACCAACGAAGGTTATGCATTGGTTCTTTAGACTCTATTAATGGAGATCGTGTACTGGTTCTCTGGATCCTATCAATAGAGGTTATGCATTAGATCTTTGAATCTTATCAATAGGGATTATGTGTTGGTACTCTAATAGAGCTCACTATTTCATTTCTGGCCCCACCACAAGATATAAAGTATGGTCGTAGTTAAGGCTGTTTAGTTATTTGTTATTTGATTCGAATTGAATTTATAATTGTACATACATATAAATATTTAAAGTATCTGATTTACATAATTTAATATATAATATATTCTTATATTTATTTATGATAATAATTTTTTCAACATTATATCTTATAATAATATTTTAAATATTTAATTAAGGTATTCATTACTTACAAAACTATCAAATTCATTATCTCTTTTTCTTTTTAGATTCAGATACTTAATTATGAATGTGGACATTACTTGGGAGAGATTTTAGAGATGAGATTTGGCACTATCAACGCATTGAACTTAAACCGATTATTGTTATTTTATATTTTTAGTATAGATTTATTTGGTGTAAGACTTTTAAATTTGAATATCCTTTGAATTGATAAATAAATTAAATTTTAATTTTTAATGATTTAAATTTAATTCCACTATGATGTATTAATATCTCTTTGAAATGCCTTGTATGCTTATAGAGAGACTTTTTCATGAGTATGTGACCATTGTTACGATCCTTATCTCACATTCTCGGATTGAAGGAATGATAATTTATATCGTACCAGAGCCGATCTAGCCCATAATCTATATGGACTATGGGATACTACAGTACAGATTCATTAGGCTAACCATGAGCTAATCATGATGTTTATGAACAGAGGCATAGATTTGGACCCTTAGCCTGATGAGGACATTAGAGCTTAAATAGGGGAGTCTTTGAGGACCCATGCGAGCATATGTTTAGTTCTATATCAATTATTCATTGAAAAATCTTAGATACTTATATAGGGCCAAATAACCCAAATGACATTAGTTTATGATGATTATGACATAATCCATCATAATAAATAAATGAACTTAATAAGAATATGCTGCCATGTTTACTGGATATAGGTTATCATGTGTCCTTATTGAATGAAAAGGACCACTCAAGGAGATATCGGAGAGGTATTGAATTTATAGGGTGGCAACACTCTCCAACAGACTAAGGGCAATCCTCAATAGAAGGAAATCATTGATCCTAGTAGAACTAGTCTGACAGTGCATCAAGAGTCCAATATGGTTTAGTTAATGCAAATCCTAGTTGGGATGATATAGATATAGCAATAAATGTAGCAGCAATTGCTTCAACATCAGCATACATAACAAGATGCACAATAATATCAGCATCCACCATAATAGCATGGATATGGAGAGTAGCCGACACAGCAAAACAACATCATAGAGTTTAAAAAGCTAGCTCCACTAGCTTTTAAAGGGACTACTAAACTTTTGAAAGCTGATAATTGGATCATAAAGATAGAGAAAGTATTTACTATTCTAGAGTGTCGTGATGACTAAAAAATTAATTATATAGCATATTTATTATAAAATGAACTATTCAACTGGTGGCAGAGATTAGAATGCAAATATGAAAAGATAGAGAATGACTTATTTGGGAGAGATTTTGGGTAGTGTTTTACGACTAGTACTTTCCTTGGAGCATAAGCACCTAGAAAGATCAAGAATTTATTTATTTGAAATAAAGAAGTATGTTGTGACTAAATATGAAGTAACATTTATAGAGTTGACTAAAATTGCTCTGAAATTAGTTGATGGTGAGCGAGAACAAGTTCATAAATTTGAGATGTGGTTGAGGATTGAAATTTGAAAATAAGTGGTGCCATATGAGTTAACTACTTATGCAGATGTTATAAATAAAATACTGATAATTGAAAGAGATATCAATAAATAACACACAGAAAGAGAAAGGAATCAAAAAAAGTGGGCCAGATCTAGTGTTATGCATGGGAAGAATAGTAAGAACACCAGATATTCAGCTAAAGAAACAATAAATAATAAGACTCATCAGACTGATAGTGAGCGATGCTCCAAATATAATTGAAATCATGCAAATAAAGATTGCCATTAGATTACAAGTGCCTATTTTAATTATAGTTAGATAGATCATAAAATCATTAACTGTCTGTGAAGGATTGAAAATCAATTTTTCTAAAGAACTTATGATAGATAAAATAAGGATGGATCACCAATCTAGAACCCACGAAAGGATTTATGCACTTACCCAATAAGATGCACGGCTTCCAACATAGTGGTGATAGGTATTATTTCATTATCTGACATTACACATTCATTTATGTCCATTATTTTTTGTTAAAAAACATGGTATGTTATGTGAACTTATGAGAATTGAACTATATGTTGAGACCTCAGTAGGTGGTATAACGAGTAGTCACACTTTATCCAAACCTTGTAAAGTCAGAGTAGAAGATAGAGAGTTGTTTGCTGATTTAATAGTACTAGACATATGGGATTTTGATGTGATACTGGGGATAGATTGGTTTGCCACCTATCATGCCTCAGTTGACTGTCATAAGAAGTGTGTGAACTTCAAGATTCTCGATGAATCAAAATTTAATTTTATAGGAAGCATAGGAGTTACTTCCCAATAAATAATCTTAGCCTGGTAAGCCAAATGAATGACAAAGGAATGTAGAGGGTACTTAACTATAGTAAAAAACACTCGATAAGAGGAATCGAGATTGGAAGATATCTCCATAGTGAATGAACTTTAGATTTATTTTTTGAGGATCTTCCTGAAATGCCACTAGATAGAGAAATTGAGTTTGCTATTGATCTAATACCAGGATCAAGTCCAATTTTCAAAGCTCCCTACTAGATGACTCCTACTAAGTTGAAAGAATTAAAAATAGTTGCAAGAATCATTGAATAAGGATTTTATTCAACCAGGTGTGTCAACTTAGGGAGTTCCAATGTTGTTCGTGAAAAAGAAAGATGGAAGCATTAAATTTTATATTGACTGTAGAGAGTTGAATAAAGTTACTATAAGGAATAAATATCCTTGACCTCAAATAGAAGATTTGTTTGATCAATTGCAAGATACTTAGGTTTTCTCTAAGATTGATCTTCGATCAGGGTATCATCAGTTGAAGAATGAAGCAGAGGATATAACTAAGACTACCTTCCAAATCAATTATGGACATTATGAATTCTTGGTAATGTCGTTTAGCTAGACAAATGCTCCAGCAGCTTTTATGAAAACTTGATGCTAAATTGAAGTAGTATAAATTTTGGTTGGATAAAGTAGTATGTTTAGGATCCATTATATTGAAAGATGGAATCTCTGTGGATCTAAAGAAGGCAGAAGTTATAGTATAGTAGAATAGGCCAACAAATATATTAGATATAAGTAGCTTCCTAGGAATGGCAGGCTACCATAGGAGATGTGTGGAAGGATTTTCTAATATAGCTATATCTTTAACTCATCTAACTCAAAAAGGAGTTAAGTTTGAATGAACCAAGGATTGCGAGTAAAGTTTTCAAGAGTTAAAGAGAAGATTAGTTTTTACACCTATTCTCACCATACTAGTAAAGGATTCACAATCTGCAGTGATGCTTCTAGGAAAGGTCTTGGATGTGTACTGATGCAACATGATAAAGTAGTGACTATGCTTCTACACAATTGAAATCCTATAAGCAAAATTATCCTATGCATGATTTGGAGTTGTGGTAATAGTTTTCACTCGTAAAATCTGGAGACATTATCTTTATAGTGTATAGTGCAAAGTATTTATGGATCACAAGAGTTTGAAATATATATTTACTCAAAAATAATTAAATATGAGATAGAGAAGATGGTTAGAATTATTGAAAGATTATGATTTAATAATTAATTATCATCCGAAAAGGTTGATGTCATTGTTGATGCCTTGAGCAGAAAATCTTTGGGAAACTTGGTTGTCTTAATCACAAATCAATAATGAATTTTGGAAGAAATGAGAAAATTTGAATTAGAAATTCGAATATATAATTTAAGGGTTCAACTAGCTAATATGAGAGTTCAACCCACATTTACAGAAAGGATTCAAGTTCCATAGACTAATGATCCACAATTGTTGAAAATAAAAGAATTAGTGGAATCAGGTGATCAATATGAATTTAGAATATATGATTGTTGTTCAGAAAGGTAGCAACCCAAGGGGGGGTTGAATTGGATTGTTTTAAAATTTTAACCAAATCTAAAATCTAAAATAATTTATGCTTCAAATTAACTTATCTAAAGTGCTTGTAAAATACTCAATATATGTAGTAGCAGAATTAAGATATAAGAGAAGTTATGCAAGTATTAAAATAATATAAAATATAAATTAAAAGCTAAATAAAGCAAACAAGAAAAGATACAACGTAAATGCGCAAATTTTGGAGTGGCTCGGTATAATCCCATATCTACGTCCACTCTCTAAAAGTCTCTTAAGAATTTCACTATAATCAATCCGATTATAGTGCGTTTGTTTTATCTGGGATCACAAATAAATGCAGTTAATTTTTGATATCACCAATCATAATCTTATATAACTATTTTTTGGGATTACAATTAAATCTAGTTGGTTTTATGGGCTCACTAACCAAAATCTATGAAGTCCAATTTGAGCTTGGATGGATCTAATCCATAAATTTCTTTCTCCCAAAAAAATTTGTAAAGAAAATAAAATATATGAATGCAAAATTTTAGTACAAATAAAATAGAAAATAATTTTTTTTTAACTCGAAGAAAGTCAATGAAAAGTTGCTCTTTTCATGGTTGACTTCTCTTCTTTGATGCTCGGGAGGATGTTGTTGATGATGGAAAAGATCACCCTTGAAAGCTCACTAAAATCTAGGCACAAAAATCTGCTTTTTTCTCTTCTCAAAGGTGTTCAATATAGCTCTCGCAAATTGATTGATTTCTATTTTCAATCCTTTTCTCTTACTTCCTAATTAATTTTCTAGCATTTAAAAGGCTTAAGAGTTATTTACAAATGAGTTTTGGTGTTGGAAGAGCTGAAATAGCCGTTAGAAACCAAAACTAGCCGTTAGAAGTCAAAACTAATCATTAGTGTAGTCCCAAGCTTGAGTCGACGCCAGTTTCTCAAGTGTCAACTCCAGCTATCCAGGAGTCGACTTCATCTCTTCAGATGGTAATCAAAGTTGCAGTCCTAAAAATGCAGTCTTTTATCTTCTTTGAGAGAGTCGGCTCATACTGTTCACGAGTCGACTCGAGCATATGCCAGTCTTCTTCCAACATACTAGAGTCGACTCTTCTTTTCTAGGTCAACTCCTAAACTATCTGAAATATAAAACTCACACTTTTCAGCTCGTTTAAGTATAGGGGTCAGCTCCTAAATTTTTGGAGTCGACTCCACTAAGTCTAAAACTTGAAATTCCTTCTTTAAAATCCTTAACTTAGCTTCTTTTGAGGAAATATTTTTCATGGATGAATTATTGAATGTAAGCACTTGAAAATTCAATTTGGATTGTCATGATCTTTAGCTCAAGACTACTAGATCATCAACAAATATTAAAGCACCTGCTCTGATACCAATTGTTGTCCAGAAAGATAGCAACCCAAAAGAGGAGGTGAATTGGATTGTTTAAAAATTTTAACCGAATCTAAAATCTAAAATAATTTATATTTCAAATTAACTTATCTAAAGTGCTTGTAAAGTATTCAATATATGTAGTAGCGGAATCAAAATATAAGAAAAGCTATGCAAGTATTAAAATAATGCAAAATAGAAATTACTAGTATGATAAGTCATTGTATGTTGTCCCTACTGCAGCAATAATAGCGAGGACTAGTATGGCATCGATAAATTTAACATTATTGGCATACACTTCACAATAACAGGGACTCTTGAGATCCATTATCAAGTCTCAATTTTTCACAAGAGCCCTCCATCGGGCGTCCTTATGACGCATGTGATATAGACTTGAGGGTGTTTCTGCAGCACTCTTTTTGCAAGGCATCCTTCGGTCATGGCCAGTGCACTTGGTGAAATTAATAGTGATCCCTTTCAATCCCATTTTCCTCCTTTCAACTCCAACTAACGATCTCTCCTGGTCTTGGCCTCTAGAAAGAGAATAAGTTTATGGGACATCTTTTGATATGACGGTGGAAGTAGGTGTAATAGTTCATTTGTTTTAGCTTGGTAAGTTTTTGGTAAATTTATTTTATTTTCTCTCCCCAAATTTAATGTGATCATTTTTTTGCTTGTGATCATTAGCCACCCAATCTTATTTCATATATGATCATGCCTTATATTATATTACCTATAGATTTTCCATATGATATTAGATCTAGTTTTCTAGTAGGTGTTTTGAGCATAGTAATAATTTATTATATTTATGATTTAGCATTGTTCTTGAGTTTCTTGGAATTTATTGTGCTGGTATATAAGCACTTGTACTCTATCAGTGGTTCCAGAGCTTTCTAAAATTTTCTGCTTTTCTTATTCATCGTGGATGAGTTGGTTTGATACAGTTTCTTCTTTCAATAAATAGATTGTTTCTTTCTTTTTTCATATGAGGATCCATATAAGTGTGTGGTTTGTCCCGAATTGGTTTTGCTTTGAAAAGATTTGGAGTACTTATGCACGATCAATAATTGCAAATAATATAATTTAGATAATTTTTTTGGGTAAAATATTGGATTATTATAAATGGTATCATAGCACACAAAACCTATAGCTCATATAGACTAGACGATACATAGGTTCATATAGGGTTGATCACGGGCTGATCATGATATTTATGATTGAATTTAATTAGATTTAGACTTTTGGATTAATGAGATCGCAAGGCCTTAAAAGAGAGAGAATGTGAGGATTTATGTGGACATGTATTTAGTCCAACATAATTACTTCTACACTAGCAATATCTTAGATACTTGATTAGGAAACCCAATAATACTTTTATGCTACACTTTTGGGCAACTCTACTATCAATGTTATGAGAGACAAGTTTGTTGATGTGCAATGTTGATATATTTTTAGGCTGTCTTACAATGGCTTTACTTTCATTACTTATCATTTCATATGTTCTCATTTTTATTTTGATGAAAATAAAGGTGTGAACAACCAACTTTTATTAAAAAAAAAGCAAAAAATATGGTGACCTTAGAGAACTAGCTATGAAAGAACATTAGCCAAATATAGAATAGTTAACACAACATAATTGTAATACCCAAAATTTCTAACTAGCCCAAAGAGAAAAAAAGGTAGCACGTGCATTAAAATATGGTGGGAAAGGGAGGAGTCCAATCAGGGCTCATCTTTCTCTTCAATGGGAGAAGTTGAGTTTAAGAGAGATTTGATGCAAAGAGACCTCTTAAAATCCTAATTTTAAGCCTATTTATGCCCATCTCGAGTTTCCCTATTAATGCTAGTTGCCAATTGCCCACCACCATGTCGAACCTTATTTCCCTTCTGATTTGTCTTGTCTACCGTCATTGTGTTCGTAAAAAATTAGGGCCAAACCTCACCAAAAACAAGGGAAATAACCTTCGAGTCCCCCGCTAATCTTCCTCTCTACTGTTATTAGCTCTTAGATCATTGATTCCAATCAGCTATCATTGGATTTCCTTGAAAAATTCAATCTCTGAAGTTTCCCCTATTTCTCCCATGTTTTTTTTTTGATTTTTTTTCACCACTCTTGTCGCCGTCGATCACCGGACCAAGGTACCTTTCATTGCACTGCCATTGTCTCTCTTTCAGTCATGGGCATTGCCAATTGGAAAAACTCCCTTGCTTCAGGAAATATGGGGGATCAAAGGGGTCCCCTATTCCACTAAAGAAGAGAGGAAGAAGAAGGAAGAAAGAGAAAAAAGAAAAAAAAGAAAAGGAAAGAAAGGTTTCTTTCTTATCTCCCTTCTTTCTCTTTCCTCTCTAGTTTCTTTCTCTCTCTACTTTCTCCCTCTATTTTCTCTCTCTACTTTCTCCCTTTATAAATTTTCTCTTTTTAGGTTGTTTCTCTCTCTTCAATATTTTACTCTCTCTATCATGCTTATTGTTTCTCTTCTTTCTTGGATTAGTGAATCTAGAGGTCCATCTTCCGTGATTAGTCTAATTCTAGTTTGATCTTATCCTAGAGAATCCAATCCGAGGTGCATCTCATTTTTGGTTTGACCCTATGTGGGATTTTAATTTGAAAATTTATTTTGATTAGTTATAAATTAAAATTGATACTAGAATATAATTTTTAATAATAGGTTTTGAAGGCTCCCACAAGATAAGTTGATCTGTCCATTCAGTGTTCTGCAAAAGATAACTAATGAACCATCTTTTTGAGATATTTCATAATTTATTTTGAAAATAAATCTTTAGTCTTTAATTTATATGTGATTTATAAAACTATATTTTGAGTAAAAATAATCTATAAATTTAAAAATTCTAAACTATTATAATTTATTGATTTATTATAGAATATGCATATATCGAATGGAATTATGATATAGATGTTATTTTGAAAAAGTGCTTTAATATGCATCAGATTTGAGCTCTCAACCTACCTATATTATCTGAACCTCACCAACGAAGGTTATGCATTGGTTCTTGGGACTCTATTAATGGAGATCGTGTATTGGTTCTCTAGATCCTATCAATAGAGGTTATGCATTAGATCTTTAAATCTTATCAATAGGGATTATGTGTTGGTACTATAATAGAGCTCACTATTTCATTTCTGGCCGCACCACAAGATATAAAGTATGGTCGTGGTTAAGGCTGTTTAGTTATTTGTTATTTGATTCGAATTGAATTTATAATTATACATACATATGAATATTTAAAGTATCTGATTTACATAATTTAATATATAATATATTCTTATATTTATTTATGATAATTATTTTTGGATATTATATCTTATAATAATATTTCAAATATTTAATTAAGATATTCATTACTTACTAAACTATCGAATTCATTATCTTTTTTTCTTTTTAGATTCAGATATTTAATTATGAATGTGGACATTACTTGGGAGAGATTTTAGAGATGAGATTTGGCACTATCAATGCATTGAACTTAAACCTATTATTGTTATTTTATATTTTTAGTATAGATTTATTTGGTGTAAGACTTTTAAATTTGAATATCTTTTGGATTGATAAATAAATTAAATTTTAATTTTTAATGATTTAAATTAATTCCACTGTGATGTATTGATATCTCTTTAGAATGTCTTGTATGCTTATAGAGAGACTTTTTCATGAGTATGTGATAATTGTTGCGATCCTTATCTCACGTTCTCGGATTGAAGGCATGATAATTTATATCATATCAGAGCCGATCCAGCCCATAATCTATATGGACTGAGAGATACTACAGTACGAATTCATTAGGCTAACCATGAGCTAATCATGATGTTTATGAACAGAGGCATAGATTTGGACCCTTAGGCTGATGAGGATATTAGAGCTTAAATGAGGAGAGTCTTTGAGGACCCATGTGAGCATATGTTTAGTCCTACATCAGTTATTCATTGAAAAATCTTAGATACTTATATAGGGCCAAATAACCCAAATGACATTAGTTTATGACGATTATGACATAATCCATCATAATAAATAAATGAACTTAATAAGAATATGCTGCCATGTTTACTGGATATAGGTTATCATGTGTCCTTATTGAATGAAAAGGACCACTCAAGGAGATGTCGGAGAGGTATTGAATTTGTAGGGTGGCAACACTCTCCAACAGACAAAGGGCAATCCTCAATAGAAGGAAATCATTGATCCTACTAGAACTAGTCTAACAGTGCATCAAGAGTCCAATATGGTTTAGTTAATGCAAATCCTAGTCGGGATGATATAGATATAGCAACAAATGCAGCAGCAATTGCTTCAACATCAACATACATAACAAGATGCACAATAATATCAGCATCCACCATAATAGCATGGATATGGAGAGTAGCCGACACAGCGAAACAACATCATGGAGTTTAAAAAGCTAGCTCTACTAGCTTTTAAAGGGACTACTAAACTTTTGAAAGCTGATAATTGGATCATAAAGATAGAGAAAGCATTTACTATTCTAGAGTGTCATGATGACTAAAAAATTAATTATATAGCATATTTATTATAAAATGAAGTAATCAACTGGTGGCAAAGATTAGAATGCAAATATGAATAAGATGGAGAATGACTTATTTGGGAGAGATTTTGGGTAGTGTTTTACGACTAGTACTTTCCTTGAAGCATAAGCACCTAGAAAGAGCAAGAATTTATTTATTTGAAATAAAGAAGTATGTTGTGACTAAATATGAAGTAACATTTATAGAGTTGAATAAAATTGATCCGAGATTAGTTGATGGTGAGCGAGAACAAGTTCATAAATTCGAGATGTGGTTGAGGATTGAAATTTGAAAATAAGTGGTGCCATATGAGTTAACTACTTATGCGGATGTTGTAAATAAAATACTGATAATTGAAAAAAATATCAATAAAGAACACACAAAAAGAGAAAGGAATCAAAGAAAGAGGGCCAGATCTAGTGTTATCCATGGGAAGAATAGTATGAACACCAGATATTCAGCTAAAAAAATAATAAATAATAAGACTCACCAGACTGATAGTAAGCGATGCTCCAAATATGATTGAAATCATGCAAATAAAGATTGCCATTAGATTACAGGTGCCTATTTTAATTATAGTTAGATAGATCATAAAATCATTAACTGTCTGTGAAGGATTGAAAATCAATTTTTCTAAAGAACTAATGATGGATAAAATAAGGATGGATCACCAATCTAGAACACACGAAAGGATTTATGCACTTACCCAACAAGATGCACGGCTTCCAACATAGTGGTGATAGGTATTATTTCATTTTCTGACATTACACATTCATTTATGTCCATTGTTTTTTGTTAAAAAACATGGTATGTTATGTGAACTTATGAGAATTGAACTATATGTTAAGACCTCAGTAGGTGGTATAACGAGTAGTCACACTCTATCCAAACCTTGTAAAGTCAGAGTATAAGATAGAGAGTTATTTGTTGATTTAATAGTACTAGACATATGGGATTTTGATGTGATACTGGGGATAGATTGGTTTGCCACCTATCATGCTTCAGTTGACTGTCATAAGAAGTGTGTGAACTTCAAGATTCTCGATGAATCAAAATTTAATTTTATAAGAAGCATAGGAGTTACTTCTCAATATATAATCTTAGCCTGGTAAGCCAAATGAATGACAAAGGGATGTAGAGGGTACTTAACTATAGTAAAAGACACTCGATAAGAGGAATCGAGATTGGAAGATATCTCCATAGTGAATAAACTTTAGATTTATTTTTTAAGGATCTTCCTGAAATGCCACTAGATAGAGAAATTGAGTTTGCTATTGATCTAATACCAGGATCAGGTCCAATTTTCAAAGCTCCCTACTAGATGACTCCTACTAAGTTGAAAGAATTAAAAATAGTTGCAAGAATCATTGAATAAAAATTTTATTCTACCAAGTGTGTCAACTTAGGGAGTTCCAATATTGTTAGTGAAAAGGAAAGATGGAAGCATTAAATTTTATATTGACTGTAGAGAGTTGAATAAAGTTACTATAAGGAATAAATATCCTTGACCTCAAATAAAAGATTTGTTTGATTAATTGCAATATACTTAGGTTTTCTCAAAGATTGATCTTCGATCAGGGTATCATTAGTTCAAGAATGAAGCAGAGGATATACCTAAGACTACCTTTCAAATCAATTATGGACTTTATGAATTCTTTGTAATGTCGTTTAGCTAGACAAATGCTCCAGCAGCTTTTATGAAAACTTGATGCTAAATTGAAGAAGTATAAATTTTGGTTGGATAAAGTAGTATGTTTAGGATCCATTATGTTGAAAGATGGAATCTCTGTGGATCTAAAGAAGGTAGAAGTTATAGTATAGTAGAATAGGCCAGCAAATATATTAGATATAAGTAGCTTCCTAGGAATGGCAGGCTACCATAGGAGATGTGTGGAAGGATTTTCTAATATAGCTATATCTTTAACTCATCTAACTCAAAAAAGAGTTAAGTTTGAATGAACCAAGGATTGTGAGTAAAGTTTTCAAGAGTTAAAGAAAAGATTAGTTTCTACACCTATTCTCACCATACTAGTAAAGGATTCACTTTCTGTAGTGATGCTTCTAGGAAAGGTCTTGGATGTGTACTGATGCAACATGATAAAGTAGTGACTATGCCTCTACACAATTGAAATCCTATGAGCAAAATTATCCTATGCATGATTTGGAGTTAGTGGTAGTAGTTTTCACTTGTAAAATCTAAAGACATTATCTTTATAGTGGATAGTGCAAAGTATTTATGGATCACAAGAGTTTGAAATATATATTTACTCAAAAATAATTAAATATGAGATAGAGAAGATGGTTAGAATTATTGAAAGATTATGATTTGATAATTAATTATCATTCGAAAAGGTTGATGTCATTGTTGATGCCTTGAGTAGGAAATCTGTGGGAAACTTGGCTGTCCTAATCACAAATCAATAATGAATTTTGGAAGATATGAGAAAATTTGAATTAGAAATTTGAATATATAATTTAAGGGTTCAACTAGCTAATATGAGAGTTCAACCCACATTTACAGAAAGGATTCAAGTTGCATAGACTAATGATCCACAATTGTTGAAAATAAAAGAATTAGTGGAATCAGGTGATCAATATGAATTTAGAATATATGATTGTTGTTCAGAAAGGTAGCAAGCCAAGGGGGGGTTGAATTGGATTGTTTTAAAATTTTAACCAAATCTAAAATCTAAAATAATTTATGCTTCAAATTAACTTATCTAAAGTGCTTGTGAAATACTCAATATATGTAGTAGCAGAATTAAGATATAAGAGAAGTTATGCAAGTATTAAAATAATATAAAATATAAATTAAAAGCTAAATAAAGCAAACAAGAAAAGATACAACATAAATGCACAAATTTTAGAGTGGCTCGGTATAATCCCACATCTACGTCCACACTCTAAAAGTCTCTTGAGAATTTTACTATAATCAATCCAATTATAGTGCGTTTATTTTATCTGGGATCACAAATAAATCCAGTTGAATTTTTGATATCACCAATCATAATTTTATATAATTATTTTTTGAGATCACAATTAAATCTAGTTGTTTTATGGGCTCACTAACCAAAATCTATAAAATCCAATTTCGAGCTTGGATGGATCTAATCCATAAATTTCTCTCCCAAAAAAATTTGTAAAGAAAATAAAATATATGAATGCAGAATTTTAGTACAAATAAAATAGAAAATAATTTTTTTTAGCTCAAGAAAGTCAATGAAAAGTTGCTCTTATGATGCTTGACTTCTCTTCTTTGATGCTTGGGAGGATGTTGTTGATGATGGAAAAGATCACCCTTGAAAGCTCACTAAAATCTAGACACAAAAATTTGCTTTTTTTCTCTTCTCAAAGGTGTTCAATATAGCTCTCACAAATTGATTGATTTCTATTTTCAATCCTTTTCTCTTACTTCCTAATTAATTTTCTAGCATTTAAAAGGCTTAAGAGTTATCTACGAATGAGTTTTGGCGTTGGAAGAGCTGAAATAGCCGTTAGAAGCCAAAACTAGCCATTAGAAGTCAAAACTAATCATTAGTGTAGTCTCAAGCTTGAGTCGATGCCAGTTTCTCAGGTGTCAACTCCAGCTATCCAGGGGTCAACTGCATCTCTTCGGACGGTAATCTAAGTTGCAGTCCTAAAAATACAGTCTTTTATCTTCTTTGAGAGAGTCGGCTCATACTGTTCATGAGTCGACTCCAGCATATGCCAGTCTTCTTCCAAAATACTAGAGTCGACTCTTCTTTTTTGGGGTCAACTCCTAAACTACCTGAAATATGAAAACTCACTCTTTCAGCTCGTTTTAGTATAGGGGTCAGCTCCTAACTTTTTGGGGTCGACTTCACTAAGTCTAAAACTTGAAATTCCTTCTTTAAAATTCTTGACTTAGCTTCTTTTGAGGAAATATTTTTCATTGATGAATTATTGAATGTAAGCACTTGAAAATTCAATTTGGATTGTCATGATCTTTAGCTCAAGTCTACTAAGTCAACAACAAATATTAAAGCACCTGCTCTGATATCAATTGTTGTCCAGAAAGATAGCAACCCAAAAGAGGAGGTGAATTGGGTTGTTTGAAAATTTTAACCGAATCTAAAATCTAAAATAATTTATATTTCAAATTAACTTATCTAAAGTGCTTGTAAAGTACTCAATATACGTAGTAGTGGAATCAAAATATAAGAGAAGCTATGCAAGTATTAAAATAATACAAAATAGAAATTACTAGTATGATAAGTCATTGTATGTTGTCCCTACTGCAGCAATAATAGCGATGACTAGTATGGCATCGATAAATTTAACATTATTGGCATACACTTCACAATAACAGGGACTCTTGAGATCCATTATCAAGTCTCAATTTTTCACAAGAGCTCTCCATCGGGCATCCTTATGACGCGTGTGATATAGACTTGAGGGTGTTTCTGCAGCACTCTTTTTGCAGGACATCCTTCGGTCATGGCCAGTGCACTTGGTGAAATTAATAGTGATCCCTTTCAATCCCATTTTCCTCCTTTCAACATAGTTCATTTGTTTTTAGCTTGGTAAATTTTTGGTAAATTTATTTTATTTTCTCTCCCCAAATTTAATGTGATCATTTTTTTGCTTGTGATCATCGGCTACCCAATCTTATTTCATATATGATCATGCCTTATACTATATTACCTATAGATTTTCTATATGATATTAGATCTGGTTTTCTAATAGGTGTTTTGAGCATAGTAATAATTTATTATATTTATGATTTAGCATTGTTCTTGAGTTTCTTGGAATTTATTGTGCTGGTATATAAGCACTTGTACTCTATCAGTGGTTCCAGAGCTTTCTACAATTTCTGCTTTTCTTATTCGTTGTGGATGAGTTGGTTTGATACGGTTTCTTCTTTCTGTAAATGGATTGTTTCTTTCCTTTTTCATATGAGGATCCATATAAGTGTGTGGTTTGTCCGGAATTGGTTTTGCTTTGAAAAGATCTGGAGTACTTATACACGATCAATAATTACAAATAATATATTTTAGCTAATTTTTTTGAATAAAATATTAGATTATTATAAATGGTATCATAGCACACAAAACCTATAGCTCATACGATACATTGGTTCATATAGGGCTGACCTTATTAGATTGTTTGTTTCTGGAGTTTTGGAGTAGAAAATTAGCATGAATCCCTCACTAGATGCTGTCAAAAGTTCTGTTTTTAAGGAAAAGATAGTGTTGTTATAGCCCATAGACTTGCTCTTGCTATTACTTGGTTTCTGTTTTTAATTTTTATTTTTATTTTTTGCGTTTAAATATCAGTTTGTGGCCTTGATGTTCTGAATCCCAATGAGATATGTGGTTTGGTACCCATGCATATCTAATGCAGCATGGCTGCACCTTATCGTGCTTCTTCTTCATGTGTTTTGTCCTTGTTATTGGTTGTGAATTAATGGAGCTGTGGATTTTAAGCAGTGGTGTTCAATTTATGAAATTATTCTTAAGCATTGCTGTCTTGCCTCTGACAGAAATTTTTATGAGTTGTGGAATCGATACTTTTCACTAGCTATGTTAATTCATGATTCTTGACATGTTGAGCGTTGTGTATGTTGTTTGTATATGCTATCTTTTAATGAGAGGTGTTAAAGGTTGTTACTGGATGCAAATTGAAGGCAATAAGTCTGTTTCTATCTTTCCTATATCATATATGTTCAATAGATGATGCAACTGCCTTATATTTTGTTCGCTGTTGATTTGGTATGATTAAAACTTTGAATTTTGATAACTTCAATCTTTATTAGTGCATCGTCCAGTCAAATAAAAGGGAGAATATCAATGCATTGAACTTAAACCTATTATTGTTATTTTATATTTTTAGTATAGATTTATTGGTGTAAGACTTTTAAATTTGAATATCCTTTAGATTGATAAATAAATTAAATTTTAATTTTTAGTAATTTAAATTAATTCTATTATGATGTATTGATATCTCTTTGGAATGCCTTGTACGCTTATAGAAAGAGTTTTCCATGAGTATGTGGCAATTGTTGCGATCCTTATCTCATATTTTCGAATCGAAGGCATGATAATTTATATCATATCAAAGCCGATCCAACCCATAATCTGCATGGACTAAGGGATACTACAGTACAGATTCATTAGCCTAACTATGAGCTAATCATGATGTTTATGAATGGAAGTATAGATTTGGACCCTTAGCTTGATGAGGATATTAGAGCTTAAATAGGGAGAGTCTTTGAGGACCCGTGCAAGCATATGTTTAGTCCTACATCAGTTATTTGTTAAAAAATTTTAGATATTTATATAGGACCAAAGAATCCAAATGACATTAGTTTATGATGATTATGACATAATCCATCATAATAAATAAATGAACTTAATAAGAAATGCTGCATGTTTACTGGACATAGGTTATCATGTGTCCTTATTGAATGAAAAGGATCACTCAAGGAGATGTCCAAGAGGTATTGAATTTGTAGAGTGGCAACACTCCCCAATAGGCTAGGGCAACCCTCAATAGAAGGGAATCATTGATCCTACTAGAACTAATCTGATAGTGCATTAAGAGTCCAATATGGTTTAGTAAATGCAAATCCTAATTGGGATGATATAGATGTAGCAACAAATGCAATAGCAATTGCTTTAACATCAATATACAAAACAAGATGGACAATAATATCAACATCCACCATAATAGCATGGATATGGAAAGTAGCCGACACAGCGAAACAACATCATGGAGTTTAAAAACTAGCTCCACTAGCTTTTAAAGGGACTACTGAACCTTTGAAAGTTGATAATTGATCATAAAGATAGAGAAAGCATTTACTATTCTAGAGTGTCGTGATGACTAAAAAATTTATTATGCAGCATATTTATTATAAAATAAAGTAATCAACCGGTGGCAAAGATTAGAATGCAAATATGAATAAGATAGAGAATGACTTATTTGGGAGAGATTTTGGGTAGTGTTTTACGATTAGTACTTTTCTTGGAGCATAAGCACCTAGAAAGAGTAAGAATTTATTTATCTGAAATAAAGAAGTATGTTGTGACTAAATATGAAGTGACATTTATAGAGTTGACTAAAATTGCTCTAAGATTAGTTGATGGTGTGCGAGAACAAGTTCATAAATTCGAGATATGGTTGAGGATTGAAATTAGAAAATAAGTGGTGCCATATGAGTTAACTACTTATGCAGATGTTGTAAATAAAATACTGATAATTGAAAGAGATATCAATGAAGAACACACAGAAAGAGAAAGGAATCAAAGAAAGAGAGCTAGATCTAGTGTTATGCATGGGAAGAATAGTAAGAACACTAGATATTCAGCTAAAGAAATAATAAATAATAAGACTTAGCAACTGATAGTGAACGATGCTCCAAATATGACTGAAATCATGCAAACAAAGATCGCCATTAGATTACAAGTGCCTATTTTAATTGTAGTTAGATGGATCATAAAATCATTAACTATCTATGAAGGATTGAAAATAAATTTTCCCAAAGAACTTATGATGGATAAAATAAGGATGGGTCACCAATCTAGAACCCAGGAAAGGATTTATGCACTTACCCAACAAGATGCACGGCTTCCAACATAGTGGTGATAGGTATTATTTCAATATCTGACATTACACATTCATTTATGTCCATTATTTTTGTTAAAAAACATGGTATGTTATGTGAACTTATGAGAATTGAACTATATATTGAGAACTCAGTAGGTGGTATAATGAGTAGTCACACTCTATCCAAACCTTGTAAAGTCAGAGTAGAAGATAGAGAGTTGTTTGCTGATTTAATAGTATAGACATATGAGATTTTGATGTGATACTGGGGATAGATTGGCTTGCCACCTATCATGCCTCAGTTGACGGTCATTAGAAGTGTGTGAACTTCAAAATTTTCGATGAATCAAAATTTAATTTTATAGGAAGCATAGGAGTTACTTCTCAATGTATAATCTTAGCCTGGTATGCCAAATGAATGACAAAGGGATGTAGAGGGTACTTAACTATAGTAAAAGACACTCGATAGGAGGAATCGAGATTGAAAGATATCTCCATAGTGAATGAACTTTAGATGTATTTTTTGAGGATCTTCCTGAAATGCCACTAGATAGAGAAATTAGTTAGGATCAGGTCCAATTTTCAAAGCTCCCTACCAGATGACTTCTACTAAGTTGAAAGAATTAAAAATAGTTGCAAGAATCATTGAATAAGAATTTTATTTGACTAGGTGTGTCCACTTAGGGAGCTCCAATGTTGTTCTTGAAAAAGAAAGATGGAAGCATTAAATTTTATATTGACCGCAGAGAGTTGAATAAAGTTACTATAAGAAATAAATATCCTTGACCTCAAAAAGAAGATTTGTTTGATCAATTGCAAGATGCTCAAGTTTTCTCTAAGATTGATCTTCGATCAAGATATCATCAGTTGAAGAATGAAGCAAAGGATATACCTAAGACTACCTTCCAAATCATTTATGGATATTATGAATTCTTGGTAAAGTCATTTAGCTTGATAAATGCTCTAGCAGCTTTTATGGAAACTTGATGCTAAATTGAAGAAGTATAAATTTTGATTGGATAAAGTAGTATTTTTAGGATCTATTCTACTGAAAGTAAAAGAATAATGCCCTACAAACCAATTGCAAATGGGATATGATAGGATATTTTTATAATTTATCTTCCAAACTCATGTAAATTGATATTTAAATTATTAATAAAATAGATATTTTTGATTCATTATATGCTGCATCTTATTAATTTTAAGATTATAATGAATCCCATAGATCTGGATAATGGTTTAGGATCGTGATGAGATCACGACAGTGAGAGTTAATTCCTTAATAGCCCTGATCTAAAATATTTCTAGTCATTGGTTCATTGAGTCAGAGATCAATGATACTGATAAGACTGGCATGTCCTATGTATGCTCAGAAATGAGGATGGTTGATCTCATAACCACTTGTGTGTTGACACTAATACAAGGATATAGGTGCTTATTAGAAAATTAGTTCACTGAATTGACCTATGAGAGAATATCAGATGGAGTCTTATTATTATGTCAACCGATGATTCTCTAGTGGAAGTTGTGTAAGTGATTCTTAGACCTGAGGTCACTATGGTACCTCGTGTACATGGATTCATATTTTAGTTCACTATCTAGCTTGATTCTTTGATCTTTGTGTGGGATATTCTGGATATGTTGAAGTGTGCATGGAGGTTGTGAGTGATCAATAAGGGATCAGTCACTCCTAATAAGAGGAGCGAACATTCTATGTAATCTCATAGGACGATGATTCTGAAAGTCTTTGACCAAAGCAGGATGATAATTAATTTTTTTTTTTTAATATATTATCAATTGAATCATCACCTTTTGATCGAGATACATAATAATAAGTGATTGAGTTTGATATATTTTCATGCCCACAGCTCATCTAAGATGTTGTTTGACTAAAAGATTGAATTATACAGAAACTTACCACTGAAAGATATTTTGATAATTTTTTATCAAAATTTTAAATCTTCTGGATAGTCTTGATACATTGCTAGATATCAATCTTAACTTGTAGATTTATCAGAATTAAAATAGTTTAATTCTGGAGTCAATTTGAAAGAGTTCAAGTTGATTGGGACTCTTCAGGTGATCTAATCTTATCGAATTAGGGTTACGTCGAAAGTCTTGATCCACTGCTGGCTAGATTTAAAACCCAATGGGTCACACTTTGGGATTTGATCTTGATCTAATCTAATTAAAGTTTAATATAAATTCTATGGGTTAATTTGATATGCTAGCACATTGTATTAACCCAAGTTCCCAAATTGGTTTAGATCAAACTATTTGAGCTAACCTAGACCAGTTGGCTTTGACCTAATGGGATTGAATCAATTTAGATTGGATTCTTATCTAAATTGAAAGAGTTTCAAGTAGAGAAGGAGTCCTCCATGTCCACCAAAAGTCACAATAAAAAATAAATGCCGCCCACCTTAAATTGGCGTGAGAAGTGGAGTGGCCTTCTTAACGAAGGCTCTTAACTATTACGCATTACCTTAAATTCCTGATCGGTTATCCTATGATTTGATGCCAAATTTAATTTAAATTTTTATGAAATATAGAAGACTAAGAGTCCTTCTACTCCAAGTATCTAAATCATCAAAAATTTACTCAGTGAATTTATTTGGCATGTGGGAAGTTGAAGCACCAAAGGTTGGCACCCCATGGTCGCATGTGACATCCCTTGGTCCCCTATTTATAGGGATGCCCCAGATAGTTTCTTGTGTGATTTTTGGCTAAGACTAAGAGGAGAGATATGGTAAATATAATATAAAATCTAAAAAAAATTTGAGGAAAAAAAGAGAGAATTTTGAGTGGCAAATATTGCTACTAGGGTGGTGAGATTTTCAGCAAGTATTGCTTGAGTGCCCTAGGATTTGATTTTTCTATATGTTGAAGCCAAAAATCAAATCCTAAGTTGTGTGATATTTGAAGAGTGTCTTCTTGGTATCATTCTGATGGTGAGATCGAAAGTAACTGAACTTTGATGCAATCGTGATGTAAGTTTGAAGCCGACAATGTTCTTGAGAAGATAAGACTGCGGTAGTGCACCGATTGGGAAGGACTTTGGCCAACTTCCGTGTGGATCATCGTTGGAGGATTTCTACCTTGGGGTCTTATGAAAAACACCAACATGTCACTTTTTTATATTGGTTAAAGTATAATTTTCTATCTCTTTGCATGCTTGAATTTGCTTTGATCGTGATCAGCAAAGTGATTCTAGGGTTTTGGATTCGGCTCGATAGCTTTATTTGATAAGGCTATTGATTTGCTTATTTTAAAATTTTTAAAAATTATTTTTTACTATGTGGCTAAATCTAACAGTGGTATCAAAGCTATCTTTATCTAATTCGATCAAACAAGTGCAATAGTTGTGCATAGAATCGTTCTTGTGCATATCTTGCCAAAAATTTTTGCATTGATTTATAGCATCAATCTTTAAACTCAAAAATTATTTTTGACTTTATATATGGCATGATACATAATTCTAGTTATTAAATTATTAATTTATAATAATTTTAAAATTTATATTATCATGATTGTATGATGCTCAAATTGATGCATTGCTAAGGGTGCAAAGCATGCCTAATGTGATTAGGGTTTGCTATTTTTCTTCGATATACTTGATATATGTTTTAATTTCCATTGCACCCTTATATGATTTTAGTATATCATATGATTGCTATTTAGAATAGTAGAAGCATATCAAATTGCATAATTTGTAGTGTATATTTTATGTGGTTGTAGTTAGGATGTGCTGAGATCAATTTAAAGTCTCTCGTAAAAAATATATTAAGTTGTAATATCGAAATTTATTTTATTAGTCAAAAATAAATTCTTAAGATCAATTAGTGTCGAAAAAAATATCAAAGATAATTTTCTAATTAGGTCTGTATGTTGGCCTGGTCAACTCTGTTGGTGTCTAGAAAAGCGACGGAGAGCCTCCCACCTACTACTTGATCAATTTGGTCTTGTTAATTTTCAGATTTAGATTGATTAGTGATGTAGACATTACAAGGGCCTTCCTTCAAACTTGATCGATAGAGTATATCAAGATCTTAGTGAGCTTGTTGTGCTATCCACAAGGCTTACTATAAAAATTGACATGATATTGATCAAGTATATATTGATGCTTATAGTATATTTGAATAGTATTGCTTTGTTGTGCCATCCACAAGGACAGCATTATTTAAGTATAACCATATGGATTGAAGGGTCAACTTAACTAGAACACTATAGTTTGTTGTGCCATCCACAAGATTATATGTGATCTAGAGGTCAGAAAAAAGATGTTGAGAATTATAGAGTTACAATTGATAAAGAGTTACCCACTCTTGAACTCATAGATATTTATTGTACTATCCACAAGGTATTTGTGAGGAATAAAAATCTTAATCCCACTAAGAAATATTAAAATATTTTTCAATTTTCATAATTGAGGACTATGAAGTTCGATAAAATATTGGGAGACACAATTAGATAAAAATTTAGTCTAGTTATGCATGTTATCATGAGTTGTCCGCTTATATTATATTCTTGTTATTGTAGATTAACTACCACATTGCATCCTCACTTTCACTTAGAGGTATCCTAGATGCAAACAAGTTGACTGGACCTAACAATATCGACTGGTTAAGAAACTTGAGAATTATTCTCGCTCAGGAGAAAGTCTCCTACATTCTGGATACACCTGCTCCAGATTCTCTTAAAGAAGATGCTTCCAAGGAGGATAGGGCCGCGTACAAGATATGAAAAGATGACAGTGTGATTGTCAAATGTATCATGCTTACCTCAATGAGCAACGAGCTCCAAAGGCAGCATAAGGACATGGACGTTCCCTCTATTCTCCTTAATCTTACGGATCTATATGAGGAACAAAGTTAGACTACTCGATATGAGATATCGAAGTAATTATTTCATACCCGTATGACTGAAGATTCTTCCATGCAAATGCATGTCCTAAAGATGATTGATTTGATCATTCATCTGGGATAACTGAATTTTGCCATGGATGGTGAATTGAGCTAGGATTTGATCCTGCAGTCTCTTCCTGACTCTTTTTTCAGTTTGTCATTAATTATCACATGAACAAACTAAACATCAGTTTGCCAGAACTGTTGAATATGCTGAAAATAGCAGAGAGCCATTTCAAGGGTGAAAAGACTCAGGTTCTTCATGTTGATAAGATCAGCAAGAAGAAGGCAAAGAAGGGTTCTAAGAAAAAGATGAACTCTAAGGCTAGCATCTCTAAGAAGAAGGTGAAAAAGATCTCCGTCAAAGGTACTTATTATCACTGTGGCAAGGAGGTCCACCAGAAAAAAAATTGCAAGAAGTACCTTACAACCATGAAATCGACAAGCATTGCTAAAGGTTTGTATATGATACAAACTAATTTATTATTAAGTACTTCACTTTCAGATTCTTAGATATTGGATACCGCCTGTGGCTCATATCTTTACAAATCATTACAGGATCTACAGGAAATAAGAAATTTGAATAAAGGTGACTTCAAGCTGCTCGATGCTAGTAGAGAGTCCATTCAGGCCGAAGCCATAGGAACAAGGATTTTGAAGTTATCTTCGACAGAATTTTGGAACTAAAGATCTGTTATTACATTCCTAATATTGTTAGAAATATTATTTCTGTACTGTTGTTATTGGAACAAGATTTTGAAATAATTGCAAAGAACAATGGTTCTTCTATTTATTTTTTTAATGAATATTATGGAAGTATTTTTATTAATAATGATCTTATGTTTCTTTCACTTAATGATAATGTGCTTTATGTTGATAATATGAAGAAAAGAAAGAGAAAGAATGTGAATGTCACATACCTCTGGCACTGCTGATTTAGCTATATAAATGAGTCAAGGATTAACAAGTTATACAAAAATAATTTTTTTGATCCTTATGATTATGAATCATATGAAACTTATGAATCTTGCTTATGTGAAAAATGATCAAGACTCCATTTACTGGATATAGAGATCGGGCGAGTGATATTTTGGACCTTGTACATATTGATGTATGTAGTCCAATATCGACTCAAGCCAGAGATGGATACTTTTACTTCATCACATTTACTGATGATAGGTCAAAGTTTGGATATGTGTATTTAATGAAATACAAATTTGAAGCCTTCGACAAATTTGAAGAGTAGCAAAGAATGATAAAAAATAAACTGATAAAAGTATTAAAACTCTTCGATCAGATCGAGAAGGAGAATACTTATCTAGTGAGTTTCTCGATTATTTGAAACAAAATGGAATACTCTCTCAATGGAACCTCATACTCCACAATTAAATAAAATTACAAAAAGGAGGAATCACACCTTATTAGATATGGTGTGGTCCATGATGTGTTTCACGGATCTTTTAATATTCTTTTGGGAATACACCCTCGAAGATGCAGCATATATTTTAAATAAAGTACCTTCAAAATCTATTTTCAGCACTCTATATAAAATATAGAAAGAAAAAAGATCCAATCTTAAGCATCTTAAGATTTGAGGTTGTCCGGCTTATGTGAAAAATATTGATGGACATAAACTAGATGCAAGATCAAAAAAATGCAAGTTTATCAAAGTAGAAAATAGAGAGTTGTTTGCTGATTTAATAGTACTAGACATATGGGATTTTGATGTGATATCGGGGATAGATTGGTTTGCCACCTATCATGCTTCAGTTGACGGTCATAAGAAGTGTGTGAACTTCAAGATTCTCGATGAATCAAAATTTAATTTTATAGGAAGCATAGGAGTTACTTCCCAATATATAATCTTAGCCTGGTAAGCCAAATGAATGACAAAGGGATGTAGAGGGTACTTAACTATAGTAAAAAACACTCGATAAGAGGAATCGAGATTGGAAGATATCTCCATAGTGAATGAACTTTAGATTTATTTTTTGAGGATCTTCCTGAAATGCCACTAGATAGAGAAATTGAGTTTGCTATTGATCTAATACCAGGATCAAGTCCAATTTTCAAAGCTCCCTACTAGATGACTCCTACTAAGTTGAAAGAATTAAAAATAGTTGCAAGAATCATTGAATAAGGATTTTATTCGACCAGGTGTGTCAACTTAGGGAGTTCCAATGTTGTTTGTGAAAAAAAAAAAAATTGCATTAAATTTTATATTGACCGTAGAGAGTTGAATAAAGTTACTAAAAGGAATAAATATCCTTGACCTCAAATAGAAGATTTGTTTGATCAATTGCAAGATACATAGGTTTTCTCTAAGATTGATCTTCGATCAGGGTATTATCAGTTGAAGAATGAAGCAGAGGATATACCTAAGACTACCTTCCAAATCAATTATAGACATTATGAATTCTTGGTAATGTCGTTTAGCTAAACAAATGCTTCAGCAGCTTTTATGAAAACTTGATGCTAAATTGAAGAAGTATCAATTTTGGTTGGATAAAGTAGTATGTTTAGGATCCATTATATTGAAAGATGGAATCTCTATGGATCTAAAGAAGGTAGAAGTTATAGTATAGTAGAATAGGCCAACAAATATATTAGATATAAGTAGCTTCCTAGGAATGGCAGGCTACCATAGGAGATGTGTGGAAGGATTTTCTAATATAGCTATATCTTTAACTCATCTAACTCAAAAAGGAGTTAAGTTTGAATGAACCAAGGATTGTGAGTAAAGTTTTCAAGAGTCAATGAGAAGATTAGTTTCTACACCTATTCTCACCATACTAGTAAAGGATTCACAATCTGCAGTGATGCTTCTAGGAAAGGTCTTGGATGTGTACTGATGCAACATGATAAAGTAGTGACTATGCTTCTACACAATTGAAATCCTATGAGCAAAATTATCCTATGCATGATTTGGAGTTAGTGGTGGTAGTTTTCACTCGTAAAATCTGGAGACATTATCTTTATAGTGTATAGTGCAAAGTACTTATGGATCACAAGAGTTTAAAATATATATTTACTCAAAAATAATTAAATATGAGATAGAGAAGATGGATAGAATTATTGAAAGATTATGATTTGATAATTAATTATCATTCGAAAATGTTGATGTCATTGTTGATGCCTTGAGCAGAAAATTTGTGGGAAACTTGACTGTCCTAATCACAAATCAGTAATGAATTTTGGAAGATATGAGAAAATTTGAATTAAAAATTCGAATATATAATTTAAGGGTTCAACTAGCTCATATGAGAGTTCAACCCACATTTACAGAAAGGATTCAAGTTGCATAGACTAATGATTCACAATTGTTGAAAATAAAAGAATTAGTGGAATCAGGTGATCAATATGAATTTAAAAATATGATTGTTGTTCAGAAAGGTAGCAAGCCAAGGGGGGGTTGAATTGGATTGTTTTAAAATTTTAACCAAATTTAAAATCTAAAATAATTTATGCTTCAAATTAACTTATCTAAAGTGCTTGTGAAATACTCAATATATGTAGTAGCGGAATTAAGATATAAGAGAAGTTATGCAAATATTAAAATAATATAAAATATAAATTAAAAGCTAAATAAAGCAAACAAGATAAGATACAACATAAATGCGCAAATTTTAGAGTGGCTCGGTATAATCCCACATCTACATCCACTCTCTACAAGTCTCTTGAGAATTTTACTATGATCAATCCGATTATAGTGCATTTGTTTTATCTGGGATCACAAATAAATCCAGTTGATTTTTCAATATCACCAATCATAATCTTATATAATTATTTTTTGGGATCACAATTAAATCTAGTTGGTTTTATGGGCTCACTAACCAAAATCTATAAAGTCCAATTTCGAGCTTGGATGGATCTAATCCACAAATTTCTTTCTCCCAAAAAAATTTGTAAAGAAAATAAAATATATGAATGCAGAATTTTAGTACCAATAAAATAGAAAATAATTTTTTTTTAGCTCGAAGAAAGTCAATGAAAAGTTGCTCTTTTGATGCTTGACTTCTCTTCTTTGATGCTTGAGAGAATGTTGTTGATGATGGAAAAGATCACCCTTGAAAGCTCACTAAAATCTAGGCACAAAATCTACTTTTTTTCTCTTCTCAAAGGTATTCAATATAGCTCTCGCAAATTGATTGATTTCTATTTTCAGTCCTTTTCTCTTTCTTCCTAATTAATTTTCTAGCATTTAAAAGGCTTAAGAGTTATTTACTAATGAGTTTTGGCGTTGGAAGAGCTGAAATAGCTGTTAGAAGCCAAAACTAGCCGTTAGAAGTCAAAACTAATCATTAGTGTAGTCCCAAGCTTGAGTCGACGTCAGTTTCTCAAGTGTCAACTCCAGCTGTCCATGGGTTGACTGCATCTCTTTGGATGGTAATCTATGTTGCAGTCCTAAAAATACTGTCTTTTATCTTCTTTGCGAGAGTTGGCTCATACTATTCATGAGTCGACTCAAGCATATGCCAGTCTTCTTCGAACATACTAGAGTCAACTCTTCTTTTCTGAGGTCAACTCCTAAACTACCTGAAATATGAAAACTCACTCTTTTCAGCTCGTTTCAGTATAGGGGTCAGCTCCTAACTTTTTGGGGTCGACTCCACTCAGTCTAAAACTTGAAATTCCTTCTTTAAAATCCTTGACTTAGCTTCTTTTGAGAAAATATTTTTCATGGATGAATTGTTGAATGTAAGCACTTGAAAATTCAATTTGGATTGTCATGATCTTTAGCTCAAGACTACTAGGTCAACAACAAATATTAAAGCACCTGCTCTGATACCAATTGTTGTCCAGAAAGATAGCAAACCAAAAGAGGAGGTGAATTGGATTGTTTCAAAATTTTAACCAAATCTAAAATCTAAAATAATTTATATTTCAAATTAACTTATCTAAAGTGCTTGTAGAGTACTCAATATACGTAGTAGCAGAATCAAGATATAAGAGAAGCTATACAAGTATTAAAATAATGCAAAATAGAAATTAAAAGCTAAGTAAAGCAAACAAAGAAAGCCACAATACAAATGCATAAAATTTTATAATGATTCGATGCAAGCCCACATCTACGTCCACTCTCCAAGCGCTCCTTGAGAATTTTACTATAATTAATCCGATTACAATGTATTTATTTTATCCGAGATCACAAACAAATCTAGTTGATTTTTTGGAATCACCAACCACAACCTTACATAATTATTTTTCAGGATCATAATTAAAATTAGTTGGTTTTACGAGCTCACCAACTAAAATCTACAAAGTTTAATTTCAGGCTTAGACGGGCCTAATTCCCAAGTTTCTTTTCTCCCAAGAAATTTATAAAGAAAACAAAATATAAGAATGTAGAATTTTAGTACAAATAAAATAGAAAATAAAAACTCTTTTTAACTCAAAGAAAGTCGATGAAAAGTTGCTCTTTTGATGCTGGATTTCTCTTCTTTGATACTTAGAAGGATGTTGTTAATGATGGAAAAGATTGCTTTTGAAAGTTCATTAAAATTTGTGCACAAAATTTTTTTCTTTTTCTCTTCTCAAAGATATTCGATGTAGCTTTCATAAATTGATTGATTTCTCTTTTCAATCATTTTCTCTTACTTTCCAATTGATTCTCCGATCTTTAAAAGGCATAGGAGTTGTTTGACAATGAGTTTTAGCTATTGGAAGAGCTGGAATAGCCGTTAGAAGCAAAAACTACCCGTTAGAAGTAGTGCAGAAAACTAGCTGTTAGTGCAATCCCAGGCTTGAGATCGACTTCAATTTCTCTCCTACTATCCTAGGGTTGACTCCAACTCTTCAGGGGTCGACCCAAGCTACAGTCCTAAAATGCAGTCTTGCATCTTCTCTGAGAGAGTCAGCTCATACTGTTTATGAGTCAACTTGAGCCTGCACCAGTCTTCTTCCAACATGTCAGAGTCAACTCCTCCTTTTTGGGGTTGACTCTTGAACTACCTGAAACTTAAAAACTCACTCTTTTCAATCCGTTTCAATGCAGGGGTAAGCTCTTAACTTCTTGGGATCGACTTCACTAAGTCTAGAACTTGAAATTCTTTCTTTAAAATCTTTGACTTAGCTTCTTTTGAGAAAATTTTTTTTATGGATGAATTATTTAATATAAGCACCTAAAAATTTTTATATTCATCCTTGAAATATATGATTAAAATTGTAATTATTCAATATTTGATAATCATTAAAATCAATCATAGGGTCAATAATCTTTTCCTTTTTGATAATGATAAAACTTTAGTATATGTGTAAATAATAAATATAATGTGTTTTAATTAAATTGCTAACATAGAGCATGAAGTGACAAAATAATCATATATGAATATACACTTCATGAGTACTTCAATTCAGCTTAAATTTAGATTTCAAATATTTCATGTTTCCATTGATCTAAAGCATCAAGCATTTCAAAAATATAAAACATGTAATCTCAAACATTTTTATTTTAAATATTTCAAGCATATACACATTATAACTCTCCTCCTTTTTAACAACATCAAAAAGCTCAAGAAAAGACTTAGAAGAGATCATCAAAATCAAGCAAATCGAGTTTGAATATGTATCAAATTCAAATTTTACAATATTCTTTTTTTTTTGTTGGTTAACCAAAATATAATCAAACACACTTCTCCCTTTTTTCAAATTTAACTTGAATCCAACTTTCAAATTTAGATTTAATGATTTGTTTCCTCTTTTTGAAAGTTAGCAGTAAATTCAAATTGAATTTCTTCCCCCTTTTTGGAACAATGTAGATTTAAAAATATTTCTCTCCCTTTTTTAATAAAGTTGATGCATAAAATAGATTCTCAAATTCAATTATAAAATTACTTTGAATTTCAAAGATTTAAGAAAGATAGAGCTTTTTAAAATAAAAGATTTTTATAGGATAAGTTCAATTTTTTAAAATTTATTTTTTTCTTTTCTTGAAAAGCATCAAACACTTAAATTCAGTAATGGTATCAATTTTCTTAATTTATCTTAAATAATATCATACCAAGAGTATATCAGAACAAAACATGGTATCAGAGTAAAATAAATTTGAGACAAAGTATTCTTTTTTTTTATCAAGGGATAAAGCAATAAAGTAAAACTAGGTTGTCTGATATCAATTATGAAAATTGATCTTCTTGATATCAATTATTTTGAAAATCAAATTAAATAGAAATTATCTTGATACCAATTAGAGAATTTAAAAAGAACACATTTTAAATCTATTTCTCAAAAATAATCAATCATAGCAAAATATAAAAATATATTTTTAGTTTAGCTTGATACCAATCAATTGTCAAAAATGATTATAGAATCAAGCCAACCAAAGTATAAATGAATGAATCAAATAATCAAAAACACATGAATGTTCATATTAGAAAAAGCATGATATAATTGTTTAATAATTTAAGTTCAAAAATCATTTCTCTCAAAACAAATCAACTAAAATTCTCAATCAAAACAAGATTAAGTTTAAGAAATATTTCTCCCCTTATTTTTTTAAGAGTTAATGCCAGAAAATTTATTTTTCTCAATTCTCCTTCTTTTTCTTTCAAATTATGCATATTCATTTAATTTTAAGTGAATAAGTCTTATATTTTTTTCTCCCTTAGTTTTATAAATCAAGCACATATTCAATCAAGCAAGTATAAACATCAAGCATATTGTATTTTCATAAAAGGTCACATTTTACTGATTTGCAAAACATGATTATAGAAAATAATGAAAACATACACGATGTATAAGAGCTATATCTATCAAAAGATGGATTGCTAGGATCACTAAAAATCTAAGAAATGAATGCTAGCATCCCAAGCAAAGATAGGTCAGGATAATCTTCAGATGAAGGTCTAGGTTGACTAAAAGGAAATGGTGGTCTGATGTCTCCAAATGACTAGCCTCGATGCCTGAATCAATTTTTCTAACTCCTTTCTGATCAAAGATAGAGCTTCCAAAAAATCTTACCTCATCTGTTGTGCCTCTAAAGTATATCTCTAAAGCTCTGCATAGACTGACGTGCCAATCCCGATGGAAACTCTCTCAATAAATACATCCTCATCTAGTCTATCAGATAATCATGAGCTGCTTCTGGATGGTTGGTTTATAAAAGTGGAGTTATTTCTATCTACTCTGCTGGTCTGCTGGCTCCTAGGTCCTATTATCATATGATGTAGTAGCTATATCTCTATACTCAGCTAGTTGGCACTGATATCCTTGATACGCTCAACATCATTTCGATCCAATATAAATCTCAATCTGATGTGTTGCTACTTGAGATGATTCGAGGTACTCTCATTGATTTGTATATGTAGCATGTGTCCAATGCATCTTAATTTGTATGTCTTTCACTTTGAAAACTATACTTTCAACTTATTTTTTAAATTTTTTGATCAATTACAATTCTTTCTTGCTTCATAAACTGAAAATCTATTTTTCTACTCATGGTCATTTCGAAGCTTGGTCCTTCTTTCTTGCATGGGAGAATCACTTAGAGAAGCCATAGATCCATGAATTTACTACACAGGCTTTCCTCTTCTTTGTGTGAGTTGCTTCCAAGGAGCCATTAGAGAACAGGGACCACAAGATTTGGTTGGAAATGGAGAATAGAAGGTCTAATTTTGGTGGGAGAGATGTTTGGAAGGAAATATGGCTCAAAAAAATTTAAAACAAAATGACAGAGTCTTGAGACATGATGAATACATTAAATATGACATAAAAAATATTAAAATTTTTGATATTTAATCTCTATCATTTAGAATTTAATGCTTCTTATTCTCTTTTTCAAAAAATTTATCCTAAGAATTAATTACACAATTAGAAGCAGATAAAGTCACGAATTGGAAGCACTATGCTTTTGAAGGCAGCCACCACCATGCACTCTTGAAAACTCTATCAAGTCTGAATTGGGTTCGAGTTCAAAAAAATTAATTAGAAAGTTTTGGCTTGCATTGAAGAATTTTAAAAAGACAATGGGACGCAAACAACCAAAAGCCCAAGTGGCCCAAGAAGCGCTCTCCTTTCATGTGGAAACAGGACAAGGATTCACGTTGCTCAAAGGAAAAAGGTGGCAGACCACAAGGTAACAGCCAAGGAACCCGGTCCACCATGGACCACCTGGTCCATGAGATGCCTGATGGACCACGTAGAGAATAAAAAGGTCGGGCACGAACGCACATGCAGGAGTGGTTTGAAAATCAGGGAGCTGGGCATGGAAGGTTTCAAACGAAAAGAAGCACGTGGACGAGTGCGTGAGCATGGGTGCTGGGAACGAACGCGGCATCAAGCGGTTCAGGCCATGGCGCGCACGAACATGGAAACAAGCACTTGGGATGCGGACGCGGGCATTCAAATTTCAAATGCGTTGTTTTCATGCGGGCCTGGATGCGGTTTGGAAGCAGAAGCATTGACGCGGTGCAAGACACAACGTTAGCTCGAGAGGCGGAAACAAATGTGTCTGGAACGTGATTTGAAGCATTATTTAAAGGGAGACCACAGACATCATTTGGGACATTCTCCGAATCCTCCCACAACCTGGCTACCATATGTCTCCATGCCTCCACCGTCCTTCACCACCTAGAAGTCATTTTCACTGCCATTTTTCCACCTCTTCTCCCTCTTCCATATTCCACGCCAAAATCCAATATATGCCACCCTTTCTTCTATTCTTTTTCACCTCTACAAACCAACCGTCTACCATCCATTCTTCCTCTTTCTTACCATCCAAAAAGCCCTTCCACACCTTCCAGCCTATCTTGATCCACAAATCTTCTCCCTCCTTCCTTTTTGAAAGCAAGATGAAGATGGCGATGACGATCGGCACCTCTTCCATGCGTAGCTAGACTTCTCCATTTCGAAGAGGAGATGAAATTCTATGATGAACAAATTTATTTTCTTTTCCTATCTTATGTAATAAAAATAATAAATTTTTTTATTCTCTTAAAAAAAAAATACATACATCCTTCTCATTTAAAAGCTAGATGATTTAACGATAACAATAGAGAGATGATCAAAAAAAATCATTAAAAATTGTTCATATTTTCGACTTAACCATTATAATACTAATATTCCAATGATGTATTCATTAACCTTCTAAGTAGATATTAGCTGCAATTAGAAGTGCATGATAGAGCATTCATTTTTTAGCACTAGGGTATGTAATATTACTTCTTTTCTTATTTGAGGATGAGTAAAGCTTAAGTTGGAGGATGTGATGAATACAATAAATATGACACAAAAAGTATTAAAATTTTTGATATTTAATCTCTATTATTTAGAATTTGATGCTTTTTATTTTTTTTTATAAAAAAATTTATCAAAAAAATTAATTACACAATTAGAGACGGATGAAGTCATAAATTGGAAGCACAATGCTTTTAAAGGCAGCCACCACTCGTGCACTCTTGAAAACTCAATCAAGTCTGAATTGGGTTCGAGCTTAAAGAAATTAATTAGAAAGTTTTGGGTTGCATTGAGGAATTTTAAGAAGGCAATGGGCTGCAAATAGCCAAGCCCAAGTGGCCCAAGAAGCCCTCTCCCTTTCATGCGGAAATAGGGACCAGGATTCACGTTGCTCCAAGGAAAAAGGTTGCAGACCACAAGGGTAACAGCCAAGGAACCCGGTCCACCATGGACCACTTGGTCCATGAGATGCCTGGTGGACCACGTGGAGAGTAAAAAGGTTGGGCACGAATGCACATGCAGGAGTGGTTTGAAAATCAGGGAGGTGGGCGTGGGAGATTTTAAATGAAAAGAAGTACGTGGACGAATGCGTCAGCGCGGGTGCTAGGAACGGACGCGGCATCAAGCGGTTCAGGTAAGGCGCGCACGAACGCGAAAACAAGCACTTGGGATGTGGATGCGAGCATTCAAATTTCAAATGCGGTGTTTTCATGCAGGCCTCGACGTGGTTTGGAAGCGGAAGCATTGACGTGGTGCAAGATGCGCCGTTAGTTCGAGAAGCGGAAACAAATGCATTTGGAACGCGATTTGAAGCTTTTAAAGAGATACCATAGACACCATTTGGGACATCCTCTGAATCCTCCCACAACCTGGCCAACATCCGTCTCCATGCCTCCACCATCCTTCTTCACCTAGAAACAATTTCTGCTGCCATTTTTCCACCTCTTCTCTCTCTCCCATACTCCACACCAAAATCCAATATACGCCACTGTCTCTTCTTTTCTTTTCTACCTCCATAAACCAACCATCCACCATCCATTCTCCTTCTCTCTTGTCATCCAAAACCTTCTATACCTTCCAACCTACCTTCCTCCACAAACCTTCTCCCTCTTTCATTCCTGGAAGCAAGATGAAGATGGCGACGGCGGACGGCACCTCTTCCATGTGTGGCTAGACTTTTACATCTCGGAGAAGAGATGAAATTCTATTATAAATAGATTTATTTTCTTTCCCTATTTAATGTATTTCTTTCATACAAAAATAATAAAATTTCTTATTCTCTTTATTCATACTTGTGTATTATTTTCTTTGGCTTAATTAAAACTTTGAACAATTCATTTTCCACAAAGACGTGCTGTGATTCAAGGGATATAGTTTGTGCTCAAAAAAAAAATGGATTGTATTAAAATTTTAATCCTTCTTCTTTAAAATCGAAAGTTGGGATAACCTATACTCATAAAGAGACAGGCGTAATCCGAAGATATAGTTTGTACTCAAATAGAGATAGACTATATCCAAAACCATTAATCACAGGCCCTTTGCATGGTTAGAATACCAAAATTTGTTTAACAAAAAAAATGGATTTGCAATTCCCGAGGTATCTAAGGCTTGATCACTTTTAAAAGTTAATTTCCTTTATGATCACTTTTAAAAGTTAATTTCCTTTATTTACTAGTTATTGAGCATCTTTCAACCAAAAGTTTTAGATATTTCTTTCTTTCATTTTGGAACAACTGCCCAAGATCTCCTATGGATCAACCCTTATTTCCACTACTCTACATAAATAGTGCTGGGTTAAGGAATAATTTATCTTTGATCGCTCTCATGACAAGAGCATATTAAGATATTTTCAATTAAGAAAACCCATCCTAGACATAGCGGTTGGCCCTACTAAATCAAGAGTCGGCTCTTGAAAAAGAGTCGAATCTAGTAAAACTGGGAGTCGACTCACAGAACTATTTCTCCTCTTGAAATTATCAGTCGACTCCTCAGGGCTAAGAGTTCACTTCTCAAAATAAAAAATAGTTTAAAGAGTTTCAAACCTAGGAAAACTTGCAAATTGAATAGAGATCAATGGGCAATCGAAATAATGATCAAGAAAGATATCCAAATTAATTTGATGGATCAAAAGTTAATCAATTCAGGGGTTTATAACCAACCAAAGTAAATAGGATCAAATTAAGTCTAGGGGAACTAAATGATAGCCCTAAAATTTTGGTTCAATTAGAAAATTTTCAAAGTCTTAAGGACCATCCTAAGATGCACTCATACAACACAATATCATCAAGCATACAATCTTTTATGAGTAGATAATTTATCTTGAAGATCTTAGATTATGCAATTTTGAGAGCTTTCAATATTTAGATATCTTTTGGGGGTGTCAAAATTTGGTTCGTAAGATTTATACACCAATTAAGTTTATTCTGATTCAATCTTTCTTATATAATTGATGATTAATATTGTATACAAATTTTGACATAAATAAGTGTTCATTATGATTCAGCTTTTGTAAATAATTATCAATCAAAATAGTATGATACAAGGAGTCAAAGAAGCATGCTGATTTTATGGTAAAAATATAAGCTTATATAATAAACACTCAAAATGATATATATAGAATTAAGAGTGCAAATACTAGTTGCAAGCAATGCATTCAAACATCCTAAGCATCATCAAAATCAATCAATTCAGCAAGGTAAATACAACAATTATGATGGTATGATGCTGAAAATAAGTTTGCTTGTACCAAATATTATCATCCATCTATTTTAAATCCCAAGTATCTATTTTTAAGAATTTACTACTTGTATACCCTTGGATGCTTGAATATCTGCAAAAGTTATTTTCTGAATTTTGATACCCAAGCCATCTTAGATCTATTGGAGTGAGTGCATATGATTCTTTTTGGAAACTAAATTTATTTCACCACAGTATGACCAATTCTTTTAGTATTATAGTTTGAAATTTTATGACCAATTTTGTTGCATTTAAAATATATGATAGAATAATTTTCAAGTGAGGTTCTAGTAAATATATTTTTAACATATTTCTATTTTCTTAGAGGATTAAAGTCAATTCCAGCCTTATTGAAAATAGTCTTTTGATTATTTAATGTCAATTAAAAATTTTGAAAACTAAGTGTAAATTTTTCTGCTATTGATTTCAAAACTTTAATTTTTTTTCTTAATTTTTCATTTTCTTCGTCTAAAGATTTTTTAGATTTCATAAGATTTTCTTTTTCTTCAGTAAAAATTTTTATTTCCCTCACAAGTTGATCTTTCTCAATCAAAATTTTGCTCTTTTCTTCAGCCAAAAATAGATTAGACTTTTTGAGTTCTTTATTTTTTAGTCTTATCTTTTTGCATTCATCTATTGGATTATTAAAGACTTCAAATAATTCATCAAATATAAATTTAGAAGAATTTTTAATACTTACCTCATCATTGTGAGTCATAAGGCAAGGATTTGTAGTATTTTCTTCCTCTTTCTAATTTTTCTTTTCTTTGCCTTGCTCCCCCCTAATCATTACTTTTTTTTTCTTCTTTGTTTCTTCTTTTTCTTCTTTCCATCCTCATGATCCATGAGACATATGTTGGGAAGTTCTTCCTTATTTTTTTTGAAGCTTGGTTCTTCTTTTTGATTTGCTCCCTTATACATTGCTTGCAATTTATCCCATATCTTTTTAGCTGAAATACATGGAGAAATTATATTGAATTCATTAATGTCTAATGAACAATAAAATATATTCATGGTCTTAGCATTTAATTGGACCATTTCTTTATCATAGTCGATTAATGCATTGGATGTGTGCGAGCCATCAATTATAATCTTCCATAAATTATAATCATATGCTTGTATAAAGATTTTCATCCTAACTTTTCAATAGATATAATTAGAACCATTAAAAAGTGAGGATCTATCTATAGAATAGCCTTCAATAAGAAAACATTCAATTTAGATCGCCATGATCTTTAGCTCAAGACCGCTAAGTCAACAATAAATATTAAAATACTTGCTCTGATACCAATTATTGCCCAAAAAGATACCAACCCAGGAGAGGGGGTGAATTGGGTTATTTAAAAATTTTAATCAAATCTAAAATTTAAAATAATTTATGCTTCAAATTAACTTATCTAAAGTGCTTGTGACGTACTCAATATATGTAGTAGTGGAATCAAGATATAAGAAAAGCTATGTAAGTATTAAAATAATATAAAATAAAAATTAAAAGCTAAGTAAAGCAAATAAAGAATGCCATAACACAAATGCATAAATTTTATAGTGATTTGGTGTAATCCCACACCTACATCTACTCCCCAAGAGCCTCTTGAAAATTTTACTATAATCAATCCGATTACAGTATATTTATTTTACCTGGGATTACAAACAAATCTAATTAATTTTTTGAGATCACCAACCATAATCTCACACAATTATTTTTTGGGATCATAATTAAACCCAATTAATTTTATGAGCTCATCAATCAAAATCTATAAAATCCAATTTCAAGCTTGGATGGGCCTAATCCCTAAGTTTTTTTCTTCCAAAGAAACTTGTAAAGAAAACAAAATACAAGAATACAAAATTTTAGTATGAATAAAATAGAAAATAAAAACTCATTTTAGCTCAAAGAAAGTCGATGAAGAGTTGCTCTTTTGATGCTTGACTTCTCTTCTTTGATGCTTGGAAGAATGTTATTGATAATGAAAAATATTGTTCTTAAAAGCTCACTAAAATTTGTGTATAAAAATCTTTTTTTTTTCCTTCTCAAAGACATTCCATGTAGCTCTCACAAATTGATTGATTTCTCTTTTCAATCATTTTCTCTTGCTTCCCAATATATTCTCCAACCTTTAAAAGGCTTAGAAGTTGCTTAACAATGAGTTTTGGCTATTGGTGAAGGAAACATGCGATCCACATTGCATGGCCTAGAGGGATAGGAGAATAGATTTCAAATAAAAATTTTCATAACTTTTATGAAACATACCTTGATGTATAGCAGAAAGGTGATCAAGGTTGTAGAAGTTTCTGAAATTGATTGCTTTACGAGATTCAGATATCCAGACCCTCTACTTCACTCGCAAGCCAAGCAACATAGGAGAGAGGGATGAAGACTTCTTTAGAAGGGAGGGAGAAGAAGGCTTTGAGATTTGATCTTGATGTTTGGAAGGAGTCCACACACCCCCACACCAAGGGAGAGGGGACGCCCAAGGGAGAACATGCCTAAGAAAGGGGATGCCCAAGGGGAGGAACACGCCTTGATGATTGCTTGTTTGATTTCTTCCTTCTCCACATCCCTCCTTAAATAGACAAGAAGTCTTAGATCAAATCAAATACCTTTATGAGTTAGGAATAAGACTCTTCAAGTTTGAATCAAATCCAAACTATCTAATCCATGAGTATTCCTAAAGGAAGTAGGAGAGGCACCAACTTGTGCCTCTCTATTTGGCGCCTCTCTCCCTATGCCGCACGCCTAAGGGAAGGGGTGTAATTTTCAGCTATTGGGATTTCATGATTTCATGCATGCAAAAATTTTGAAACAAGTATGTAGCAAAAAGTTTAAAAATTCAGATTAAATCTAATTTAATCTAAGCATACATAAGATCAAATTTTAAAATCATAAATAGGATCTACATATATGAGATAGGATTCAGATATAAAAATTAAAAAAAAAATAAATATAAAAGATCTAATCTTCATACCTTGGTGTGGGTTGATCTACACCGTGAACTGATGATCGTAGATATCTTCCGAAGGTCTCTTGAAGCCACACAAGTGTTCGGCCTCTATGGGTATTTACACGAGACTTTGATCTAATTAGAAGCTTTTTGATCTCATCAGGGTGTTAGCTCTCTTGCAGAGATCGTATTTTGATGGTTAAAAAATTTTTTTTTTCTTAAGATACTCTTAGAGAAGAAGAAGAAGATAGGAGAAAGTTGATCTCCACGCTAGAGATCATGAGAAGAATCTTTTCTTCTCTTTTCTTCCTAAAATCCATGTATCAAATCTCTACACTAGAGATGTAAAAAAAATTTTCCAACTTTTGGACAAAGAGGAGAAGAAAAACTCATGTCCAAACAAAGACAAAAGAGAGAGAAGAGGACCTAATGTTGCCCAGCTATGCAACCCAAGAGGGGGGGTGAATTGGGTTTCTAAAAATTTTAAGCCCAACAAATAACTTATGAAGAACAAAACAATGGCTTTAAATCAATATTAATTACCTAAAGTAGTATTGCAAGGATATAATAAAGAAATAAGATAAAGCGATAAAGCACACCACAAACACAAGGATTTATAGTGGTTCGGTGCTAACCTTGCACCTACATCCACTCTCCAAGATCCCACTTGGGAATTTCAATCCACTATCCTTTGTATTCAACCCGAATACAAAACGTCGGAAACTCCGACACTAGCTATCCCAAGCTAGAATACAAGACGTCGGAAACTCCGACCCTAGCTATCCCAAGCTAGAACACTTATTTTCCGGGTACAAGCAAACCCAAAACACTTCGATTTCAGGTTCGGATCAACCCAAAGTTTTGAAAATCCTCCAAAAACAAGAGCAAGAACTCACAAAGAGTAAGAATATTTAGAGCACAGATGAATACAATAACAGCTCCTTAAATGAGCAAATATAACAATAAAAGCTTTACTCAAATGAAGAACCCCTTTTTCAGATTTTCTCAAGATGAATGAACGGTTGAACGCTTGAGAAGAGGTTGATTGTTGATTGAAGATCTCTTGAAAGCTTTGAACAATCTCTAGATCAAGGTTGAAACGATAGGCGTGAAGAATTCTCTCCTTGAAAGATCTTCCTTTTCTCTTTCACAATCTCTCTGGTATATTGTGGATCCTCTCTCTTTTTCTCTATGGATATTTCGTTGATCTCAGGCTTTTTCTTGCAAATTTCGGATCCTCTCTTCTGTTCTTCTCTTTTTCCTCCTTTTTCTCTTCACATTTGATTTCACGTTTGATCCGCTATTTAATCTGCAATTTCTTTCATCAAATTAAGCATTTTGTAGCATTAGAAGCAAGAGAAAATAATTTAGGCAGATAAAGAGCCGTTAGAGGATTTTTAGGAAGCATAAATGGCAATTAAAATGGGCAAAAAAATAGCCGTTGCTGACATTTCCCGTCGCAGGGGTCGACTCATGAGTCGACTCATGCTTCAGGGGTCGACTCATGAGTCGACCTCTGTTGCAAAAACCAGAGAATGCTTTTCTGGAATTTCTTGGCTCAAATTAGCAGGGGTCGACTCATGAGTCGACTCATGCCTTATGGGTCGACTCATGAGTCGGCTCACAGGTCGTGCCAAGCCAGAAAACTAGCGTGCCAAGGAGAATTTTTGCGTGCCAATCAGCTCACAGTGCCATGAGTTGACTCATGAGTCGACTCATGCACTTCAAACCTTCATAACTTCAAAAATATAAGTCCAAACACAATAAAATTTTTACCAATAGATTTCAAATCATTTGTTCTACCAAATGATACTATCAAATCAGAATTTTAGTGAAATTACGATTTTGCCTTTGAAGAGCATAAGGACTTTTTTATTTTAAAATTTTGTATCCCTTCAATCTGCTTTGTAATCATCAAAATCAATCTAGGAGCAACAATCTCCCCCTTTTTGATGATGACAAAACATATGAACAAAAATATTTATGTTAATACATTAATTTCAAAAGAATCCATTATAGGTGTATATGCTTGAAAAGAGTATGATTCTTTTGGCATGTAATATAAATGCAAAAATAGTTTGTCCATTTTCTTAAAGATTTGAAAAGGGTATTAGATCATTTTGAGTTCAAGATATATCAGAGCAAGAGAAGATAAATAACTTTTTCTATGTATCAGAGCAAAAATAATTTTTACAATGATATCAGCAAAGATTTTATAATGTATCAGAGCAAGAAAATTTTTAATGTATCAGAGAAAATTTCATACAGTATCAGAGCAAATGTTATAATATATTAGAGAAACCTTCACACTGTATCGGATCAAATGTTATCATGTATCAGATCAAGTTGAAAGAAATTGTAGGATGTATCAGAGTAAAACAAATTTCTTATTGATGTATCAAGGTGAGTAAAATTTCAAAAGCAAGTTTGAATATCAGAGCTTATATAAAAAAAATACTTATTTGCATTGTACTCATGATTTTGCTTTTGATGGATAACTTTTTGTTAAAGTTCTGTCTGATACCAAATTTTGATACCAAAATTTCTCAAAGTTTTGTTTAATCTTTCAATCCTTGTTTTTATCTAATTTCTCCAATATTTGTTTAATTTCTTCAATATTTATTTTAATTTAATTTCTCCCCCTTTTTCTCATAATTTAGGGTTTTTCTTTTTGTCTAATTTCAATTTTTGTTTAATTTTAATTTCTTCCCCTTTTTGACATCATCAAACATAGTTAACTCTTCCTTTTCTTTTTCTGAAATATTCTTTAATTTCTTCCTCTTTAGAGTTTTTCACAGATGTTTGCTCCCCCTTAATATAGCAATTATCAATAGCAAACAACAACAAGGAGAAGATAATATTTCAATAGATGTATCAGAGATTGAAATATAACCAAAATATAATCATTACAAAGAGGTAGAAATATAGGTAAAAGATGATTCCATTAATATCATAATTGTTTCAATACATAAAATTCAACCAGCTAAATGTCAATACATGGCCCCAAGGTATAGATCCTAGAACAAGATACTAACTCCTAAGATCTAGTAAAGATCAAGATAAGTCAATGATCAAGACAAATCATAGATCGGAGTCATCAGATATGGTATGAGAAGATGATGGATCAGAAGTACGTCCTCTACCCCGTCTGCCTCTGCCACGAGATGAACTGGGAGGCTGAGAACGCTGAGATACTAGGGCTGATACCATGAGTCTGATAGAATCAAGTACGTTCAGTGCTCTGGAAACAGATTGAAGTAGAGCAGTGAACTGGGTGGTAGCATGCTCACTCGATCCTCTGATCTCTTTCCTCAGTAGCTCATATCCACCTTCTAATGCTCCTCTGAGCCTTCCAGCCTCTGCAGTGAGGTCTGTGACCTCAATAGTAGACTCCTGTGGCTGGGGATGGGCCAATGCAAGAACTTGCCCCTGCAAGTCAAGAACTCTGCCAGTAAGTCTCTAGACTGTATCCTCAAGCTGCTGTATCCTGACGGACTGATCTGAAATCATCTGAAATACAGTGGAGATGTGGGGAGTAATGGTCTGATCAGAAGAAGTAGCTCCAGGTGCAAAAGAAGTACTACTCCACTGGCTAGACAACAAAGAAGCCACACGCTGAGATATATGCTCGATCTGATCATCAGCCAGTCTGAACTCTGATGGAGGTGCTCTGCTCTCTGGCTGATACACTGGTGTGGGCATCCTAGTAAACTCAGAAGGGCCAGCCTCAGTATCAGGAATGAACTGGGTATCTGGTGAAGCTTCCCTGAAATCATGTACAGGAGAAGATGGACCTTCTTCTTCTACTCTGCCTTCAGTTCTGACTTCAGCTCTTTCCTCAGCTCTCTCCTCAGCTCTTTCTTCAGAGCCCTTGATCCAACCACCAACAGTCTTTGTAATTCCCATTCGGTGCAGGCTGTGTTGGTTGAAAGTGTCCACATGTGAGAGCTTGGTAGGTGTCTCCCCCTCACAGCTAACTCCAAACCTCCTAAATACTCTAGTAAGGGCCATACCATAAGGCAAGTGTGCCTTGGATCTGTTCAAAGTTTCTCTCATGGCCTCTATCATAAGTGCAGGGAGGTTTAGGGGGGTCTGAGTGATGATATGAAACATGACACATACATCTCTGCCAGATAGTAAGTCATGTCTACCACTCCTAGGAAAGAATAGTTTTGTCACAATCTGATGCAGGACCCTCATCTCAATGGACAGTAGCTTTGCTTCCAATCTGTTTAAACTTCCTGAAAAATCTTCTCCTAAGATTATTCTGATCCCTTCTTCTTTAATTAGGAGTTCCATATATGAGTATCCTTCACTAGGCAACTGAAGTATCTCTCCCAATATCCTAGAATCCAAACAGATGTCAATCCCCTTAACAGTTGAAGTCACAGACCCGTTTCCATAATTTAGGTTCTGGTAGAACTCTCTGACTAGATCAACATAGGTGACTTCCTTAAGAGAGCAATAAAGTTTCCATCCTTGATTTTTGATCTTGGTAGCAAAAGTAAAGCCTTCTTTCTCAAAGAACCGAAAATCTATATTTTTTCCGGTTTCTACTTTTCTATCAGAAAGAAGATTTACACTGGGGCTTATTGAGGATTGAGAGGGACCTTGAGCAGGTACTGAAACTGGATTGGGAACAGTGGAAGACTGAGCATGCCTTTTCTTTCGGACAATTTCCTCAGGCTCTCGGATTGATTTCCTTCTTTTGGGAAGTTTCATCTTTGGAGCCATATCCAATAAAGTAGCAGACAAGAAGACTTGAATTCAGTGGAGGAGGGATCACAAAAGAGTAAAGAAGAATTTTGGTGGAGAAAAGAAGTGGATTTTGAATGAACGGTGAAGTTCTAGGGCACGTTCCACCCGCGCCTATCACTGCGAGAAAGCACAGAAAAGTCCTTTTCAAGGAGGCGATTTTTGGTGGAGAGAAGGAGGGAGAATTGCCTCAGAATTGATCCTTGGATTTGGAGCAAAAAGAGTTGGAGAGGACGGCTTTCGGAAGGAAGACGACGAGAAGATGAGTCGTCTCATAAACAGGGTTTCCCGTTTTAAAAACAATGAACCCGATGGAAGTTGGTGGGATTTACAAGTTTGCCATTGAGTCGACTCATGGGGGTCGACTCATGAAGTTCAGAAAATCAGGAAAAATACAAATAAATTCCAGAAAAATTCAAAATTTTGGGAGAAGGAATTTTGCTCAATGATAAGTTTTTAGAGAGATAAAACTGAGCTTTTGGAACCAGGATAGTTGTTGAAAATTGAGCTCTAAGAATATTTGATAATAATTAAGAGAAGTTTAGGCAAATGGATCTAGAATTCCTAGATTTCTCCTAATTTCACAGAATCTATCCTTACTAAGGGCCTTTGTAAAGATATCAGCTAATTGATTTTCAGTGCTAATATATTCAAGAATTATATTTTTGTTTTGAACATGCTCTCTTATGAAATGATGTCTTATTTCAATATGTTTAGATCTTGAGTGTTGTATTGGATTTTTAGATAGATTTATGGCACTTGTATTGTCACATTTTATTGGAGTTTCATTAAGTTTGATTCCAAAATCTTCGAGTTATTGCTTAATCCACAAGATTTGAGCACAACAACTTCCGGCTGCAATGTATTCGGCCTCAGCCGTAGACAGTGCCACCGAATTTTGTTTCTTGCTAAACCATGAGATTAGGTTAACTCCAAGAAATTGGCAAGTTCCACTTGTGCTTTTTCTATCTAATTTACATCCAACAAAATCAGCATCAGAATATCCTAACAAATTAATTTGTGAGTCCTTAGAGTACCATAACCCTATAGTTTGTGTACCATTTAAGTATCTAAGGATTCTTTTAACAGCATTCAAATGAGATTCCTTAGGATTAGATTGATATCTTGCACATAAGCAAACACTAAACATGATATCAGGCCTACTTGCAGTTAGATATAATAATGAGCCAATCATACCTCTGTAGTATTTTAAGTCTACGCTTTTACCTTCATCATCCTTGTCAAGCTTACTTGAGGGACTCATTGGTGTGCCAATAGGTTTGCAGTTCTTCATTCCAAATCTTTTGAGTAGTTCCTTGGTGTACTTGCTTTGGGTGATGGAGATTCCCTCTTTTGATTGTTTGATTTGGAGTCCGAGAAAGAAAGTGAGTTCTCCCATCATGCTCATCTCGAACTCTCCCTGCATAAGCTTAGCAAAGTCTTGACAAAGGGATTCATTAGTAGACCCAAAAATTATGTCATCAACATAAATTTGTATAATTAGCATATCATTTTGGTTTCTTCTAATAAATAGGGTTGTGTCTACATTGCCTCTTGAGAAATCATTATTTAGTAGAAATTTGCTTAGCCTTTCATACCATGCTCTAGGTGCTTGTTTTAGACCATATAAAGCTTTATTTAATCTAAAGACATGATTGGGAAAAGTATGATTTTCAAATCCAGGGGGTTGTTCTACATATACTTCTTCAGAAATATATCCATTTAAAAATGCACTTTTAACATCCATTTGAAATAGTTTGAATTTCATAAAGCAAGCATAAGCAAGTAGAAGTCTAATGGCTTCTAATCTAGCAACAGGTGCAAAGGTTTCATCAAAATCAATTCCTTCTTCTTGATTATATCCCTTAGCAACCAGTCTTGCTTTATTTCTAATTACATTTCCATGCTCATCTAACTTGTTTCTAAAGACCCATTTTGTGCCAATTATTGAATAATCTTTAGGTCTTTTCACTAAGGTCCAAACATTATTTCTTTCAAATTGACTGAGTTCTTCTTGCATAGCATTAATCCAGTTATGATCATTTTCAGCTTCTTCAAAAGTTTTAGGTTCAAGTTGAGATACAAAAGCACAATGATTAAGTACATCTCTAAGTGAAGAACGTGTTTTTACCCCATGCATAGGATTACCGATAATTAATTCCTTAGGGTGGTTGTGAACATACCTCCATTCCTTGGGTAAGTCATTTGTACCTTGAGGTTGTTCTTGAATTTCTTCACCTTTCTCATTTTGTTCATCTTCTTGATCCTTGTCTTCTGGAGTTGCTGAATCTTTCAGAGTGATCTCCTTCATACCTTCTATTAGTGGATCTGCATCATCAACACCCTCATTCTTCCTTGAAGGAGGATCGTTAGATTCATCAAAGACAACATGTATGGACTCCTCAACTACTAAGGTTCTTTTGTTGAACACTCTAAATGCTTTACTAGTGGAGGAGTAACGTAGAAGGATTGCTTCATCTGATTTTGCATCAAATTTACCAAGTTTTTCTTTGCCATTATTTAATACAAAACATCGGCAACCAAAAACATGAAAATAGGCAATATTTGGTTTTCTTCCTTTCCAAAGTTCATAGGGGGTTTTCTTTAAAAATTATCTTATTAAAGCACGATTTAAAATGTAACGTGCTGTGTTAATAGCTTCCGCCCAAAAATATTTTGGAAGGTTGCTTTCACAGAGCATGGTACGGGCCATTTCTTCTAAGGTTCTATTTTTCCTTTCAACTACCCCATTCTGTTGGGGTGTCCTAGGAGCAGAGAAGTTGTGGCCAATTCCATTTTCATCACAAAAATTTTCAAAGTCATGATTTTCAAATTCTGTTCCATGATCACTTCTAATATTTTGAATTGAAAACCCTTTTTCATTAGTGACTTTTCGATGAAATTTCGTGAAAATTTGAAAAGTTTCATTTTTGTGAGCTAAAAAGAAAACCCAAGTAAAACGAGAGTAATAATTATTACAAATCCATATCATTTTCCTCCTAGACTAGTGGTTTTAGTTGGTCCAAATAAATCCATATGTAAGAGCTCTAAAGGTCTAGAAGTTGAAATAGTATTTTTTGGATTTAAATGATACTCTAGTTTGTTTACCTAATTGGCATGCATCACAAATTCTATCCTTTTCAAAATTCAATTTTGGCAAACCGAGAACTAAATCCTTTTTGATTAATTTTGAAAGAGAATGCATGCTAATATGTGCAAGTCTACGATGCCACAGCCAACTAGTCTTATTTATTTTAGCATTTAAGGAAACTAGGCATTGCATGTCTAATTTAGTTAAATCATTCAAGTCTATCATATAAACATTGCCATGCCTATGTCCTATAAATTTAATGCCATCGTTAATAGGACTCGTCACAATGCATACAGATGATTCAAAACTTACTTTATACCCTTTATCACAGAATTGACTAATGCTAAGTAAGTTATGCTTTAAACCTTTAACAAGTAAAACATTCTCAATGTATTTGGAGGGAGTGATACCAATGTTACCTATCCCGATGATCTTTCCTTTGCCATTATCTCCAAAGGTGACCATCCCTCCATTCTTAGCATCAAGCGTGATGAATTGTGATTCATCACCAGTCATGTGTCTCGAGCATCCGCTGTCAAGATACCATTTCCTGTTTCCTTCTTGGGATGCTAGACACACCTGCAAGCACAGATCAAGTTTCTGTCTTAGGTACCCAAGCTTTCTTGGGTCCTTTCAGGTTAGTCAGAATGGTTCCTTTTGGAACCCATATTTTCTTTGTGTTTGCATATTTGTTAATAAGACATGTGTATGATTTATGTCCTATTCTTTCACATTTAAAACAAGTAATATTTGTAGGCTTTTTGCTTGAATAATTTGCATAAATATCCTTCAAAAATTTTTGTTTCTTCAGGGGTTTATAACCAAGTCCAGCCTTATCATATATAGCTTTCTGATTATCAAGGATCATATTTAGCTTGTTTGAACTTAAGGTGAACTTATCTACTATAGATTTCAGCCTGTTAATTTCATCCTTAAAGTTTTGATTTTCTTGAATCAATGTGAATTTTTCAATTGAAAGAATTTCAGCTTGTTTCACTAAGGACTGATTTTCCAATTTCAGCTCTTTGTTTTTCTTCCCTAGTTTCTTTAATTCATCAATTGAATCATAGAATGCTTCATGCAATTCTTCAAAAGTAAATTCACTAGTGGATTCAGAAGTTACCTCATTTTCATGTGCCATCAGGCACAGATTGGCTTGTTCGGTTGAGGTTTCCTCGTCGGAGCTTGAGTCATCACTCGCACTCCAGGTCGCCATCATTTCCTTCTTTTTGAATTTCTTTGGACCTTTCTTCAATTGAGGACATTCGGATCTGAAATGTCCAGGCTTCTTGCACTCGTAGCATATAGGGGTTTGATCTTTCTCCTTTTCTATGCTTTGATCCCCTTTTGTAAATTTCTTTCTCATCCCCTGTTTCCTTTTTCTTAGAAACTTCTTGAATTTCTGGGTGATGAGAGCCATCTCCTCATCCTGGTCTTCATCTTCAGAGTCATCTGTTTCATAATCAGGTGAAGTTGTGGATTTTGAGGGCAATGGTTCTTTTCTTTTTGATTTCATCCTCTTGATGTTGCATCATGCTAAGTTCATGAGTCATCAAGGATCCAAGAAGCTCTTCTAGAGGTAGAGTGTTCAAGTCCTTTGCTTCTTGGATGGCAGTCACCTTGGCTTCCCAAGTTCTTGGCAGTGACCTGAGAATCTTCCTTACAAGTTCATGTTAGTATAAGATTTGCCAAGACTCTTTTAAACCATTGATTATATCAGTAAAACGAGTAAACATAGCAGTTATGGACTCATCATGCTCTATTTTTGAACAATTCATATTTATGTACAAGCATGTTTATTTTAGACTCTTTTACTTGATTTGTTCCTCATGGGTGACTTCTAACCTATTCCATATTTCTTTAGCAGATGCACAAGTAGAAATGCGATTAAATTCATTAGCATCTAGTGCACAATAAAGAACATTCATAGCTTTGGCATTTAATTGTGCCAATTTCTTGTCAACCTCATCCCATTCTTTCTCGGATTTGGTTGACTCCTCACCATCTATAATCTTGGGTGGGTGTGGTGAGGACCATTCACTATGATACTCCACATATCATAGTCGAGTGCTTGTATGAAAATCTTTATCCGACCTTTCCAATAGGTGTAATTAGACCCATTGAAAAGTGGAGGTCGGTTTGTTGATTGCCCCTCAGCTAGAGAAGTTCCAACATGGGTTGCCATAGATCTTTGGCTCTTTGATTGTTAGATCAAAGAAGGGCTAGAGCACTGGCTCTGATACCACTTTGTTGCCCAGCTATGCAACCCAAGAGGGGGGTGAATTGGGTTTCTAAAAATTTTAAGCCCAACAAATAACTTATGAAGAACAAAACAATGGCTTTAAATCAATATTTAATTACCTAAAGTAGTATTGCAAGGATATAATAAAGAAATAAGATAAAGCGATAAAGCACACCACAAACACAAGGATTTATAGTGGTTCGGTGCTAACCTTGCACCTACATCCACTCCCCAAGATCCCACTTGGGAATTTCAATCCACTATCCTTTGTATTCAACCCGAATACAAAACGTCGGAAACTCCGACACTAGCTATCCCAAGCTAGAATACAAGACGTCGGAAACTCCGACCCTAGCTATCCCAAGCTAGAACACTTGTTTCCCGGGTACAAGCAAACCCAAAACACTCCGATTTCAGGTTCGGATCAACCTTTCCTTGTTTTGGAAATCCTCCAAAAACAAGAGCAAAAACTCACAAAGAGTAAGAATATTTAGAGCACAGATGAATACAATAACAGCTCCTTAAATGAGCAAATATAACAATAAAAGCTTTACTCAAATGAAGAACCCCTTTTTCAGATTTTCTCAAGATGAATGAACGGTTGAACGCTTGAGAAGAGGTTGATTGTTGATTGAAGATCTCTTGAAAGCTTTGAACGATCTCTAGATCAAGGTTGAAACGATAGGCGTGAAGAATTCTCTCCTTGAAAGATCTTCCTTTTCTCTTTCACAATCTCTCTGGTATATTGTGGATCCTCTCTCTTTTTCTCTATGGATATTTCGTTGATCTCAGGCTTTTTCTTGCAAATTTCGGATCCTCTCTTCTGTTCTTCTCTTTTTCCTCTTTTTCTCTTCACATTTGATTTCACGTTTGATCCGCTATT
>NC_026000.2:33577451-33648984 GCF_000442705.2 Elaeis guineensis | reverse complement strand
ACTAGCGTGCCAAGGAGAATTTTTGCGTGCCAATTCAGCTCACAGTGCCATGAGTTGACTCATGAGTCGACTCATGCACTTCAAACCTTCATAACTTCAAAAATATAAGTCCAAACACAATGAAATTTTCACCAATAGATTTCAAATCATTTGTTCTACCAAATGGTACTATCAAATCAGGATTTTAGTGAAATTATTTTGCCCTTGAAGAGCATAAGGACTTTTTCATTTTTTGTATCCCTTCAATCTGCTTTGTAATCATCAAAATCAATCTAGGAGCAACAATCTCCCCCTTTTTGATGATGACAAAACATATGAACAAAAATATTTATGTTAATGCATTAATTTCAAAAGAATCCATTATGGTGTATATGCTTGAAAAGAGTATGATTCTTTTGGCATGTAATATAAATGCAAAAATAGTTTGTCCATTTTCTTAAAGATTTGAAAAGGGTATTAGATCATTTTGAGTTCAAGATATATCAGAGCAAGAGAAGATAAATAACTTTTTCTATGTATCAGAGCAAAAATAATTTTACAATGATATCAGCAAAGATTTTATAATGTATCAGAGCAAGAAAATTTTAATGTATCAGAGAAAATTTCATACAGTATCAGAGCAAATGTTATAATATATTAGAGAAACCTTCACACTGTATCGGATCAAATGTTATCATGTATCAGATCAAGTTGAAAGAAATGTAGGATGTATCAGAGTAAAACAAATTTCTTATTGATGTATCAAGGTGAGTAAAATTTCAAAAGCAAGTTTGAATATCAGAGCTTATATAAAAAAAATACTTATTTGCATTGTACTCATGATTTTGCTTTGATGGATAACTTTTGTTAAAGTTCTGTCTGATACCAAATTTTGATACCAAAATTTCTCAAAGTTTTGTTTAATCTTTCAATCCTTGTTTTTGTCTAATTTCTCCAATATTGTTAATTTCTTCAATATTATTTTATTTAATTTCTCCCCCTTTTTCTCATAATTTAGGGTTTTCTTTTTGTCTAATTTCAATTTTTGTTTAATTTTAATTTCTTCCCCTTTTTGACATCATCAAACATAGTTAACTCTTCCTTTTCTTTTTCTGAAATATTCTTTAATTTCTTCCTCTTTAGAGTTTTTCACAGATGTTTGCTCCCCCTTAATATAGCAATTATCAATAGCAAACAACAACAAGGAGAAGATAATATTTCAATAGATGTATCAGAGATTGAAATATAACAAAATATAATCATTACAAAGAGGTAGAAATATAGGTAAAGATGATTCCATTAATATCATAATTGTTTCAATACATAAAATTCAACCAGCTAAATGTCAATACATGGCCCCAAGGTATAGATCCTAGAACAAGATACTAACTCCTAAGATCTAGTAAAGATCAAGATAAGTCAATGATCAAGACAAATCATAGATCGGAGTCATCAGATATGGTATGAGAAGATGATGGATCAGAAGTACGTCCTCTACCCCGTCTGCCTCTGCCACGAGATGAACTGGGAGGCTGAGAACGCTGAGATACTAGGGCTGATACCATGAGTCTGATAGAATCAAGTACGTTCAGTGCTCTGGAAACAGATTGAAGTAGAGCAGTGAACTGGGTGGTAGCATGCTCACTCGATCCTCTGATCTCTTTCCTCAGTAGCTCATATCCACCTTCTAATGCTCCTCTGAGCCTTCCAGCCTCTGCAGTGAGGTCTGTGACCTCAATAGTAGACTCCTGTGGCTGGGGATGGGCCAATGCAAGAACTTGCCCCTGCAAGTCAAGAACTCTGCCAGTAAGTCTCTAGACTGTATCCTCAAGCTGCTGTATCCTGACGGACTGATCTGAAATCATCTGAAATACAGTGGAGATGTGGGGAGTAATGGTCTGATCAGAAGAAGTAGCTCCAGGTGCAAAAGAAGTACTACTCCACTGGCTAGACAACAAAGAAGCCACACGCTGAGATATATGCTCGATCTGATCATCAGCCAGTCTGAACTCTGATGGAGGTGCTCTGCTCTCTGGCTGATACACTGGTGTGGGCATCCTAGTAAACTCAGAAGGGCCAGCCTCAGTATCAGGAATGAACTGGGTATCTGGTGAAGCTTCCCTGAAATCATGTACAGGAGAAGATGGACCTTCTTCTTCTACTCTGCCTTCAGTTCTGACTTCAGCTCTTTCCTCAGCTCTCTCCTCAGCTCTTTCTTCAGAGCCCTTGATCCAACCACCAACAGTCTTTGTAATTCCCATTCGGTGCAGGCTGTGTTGGTTGAAAGTGTCCACATGTGAGAGCTTGGTAGGTGTCTCCCCCTCACAGCTAACTCCAAACCTCCTAAATACTCTAGTAAGGGCCATACCATAAGGCAAGTGTGCCTTGGATCTGTTCAAAGTTTCTCTCATGGCCTCTATCATAAGTGCAGGGAGGTTTAGGGGGGTCTGAGTGATGATATGAAACATGACACATACATCTCTGCCAGATAGTAAGTCATGTCTACCACTCCTAGGAAAGAATAGTTTTGTCACAATCTGATGCAGGACCCTCATCTCAATGGACAGTAGCTTTGCTTCCAATCTGTTTAAACTTCCTGAAAAATCTTCTCCTAAGATTATTCTGATCCCTTCTTCTTTAATTAGGAGTTCCATATATGAGTATCCTTCACTAGGCAACTGAAGTATCTCTCCCAATATCCTAGAATCCAAACAGATGTCAATCCCCTTAACAGTTGAAGTCACAGACCCGTTTCCATAATTTAGGTTCTGGTAGAACTCTCTGACTAGATCAACATAGGTGACTTCCTTAAGAGAGCAATAAAGTTTCCATCCTTGATTTTTGATCTTGGTAGCAAAAGTAAAGCCTTCTTTCTCAAAGAACCGAAAATCTATATTTTTTCCGGTTTCTACTTTTCTATCAGAAAGAAGATTTACACTGGGGCTTATTGAGGATTGAGAGGGACCTTGAGCAGGTACTGAAACTGGATTGGGAACAGTGGAAGACTGAGCATGCCTTTTCTTTCGGACAATTTCCTCAGGCTCTCGGATTGATTTCCTTCTTTTGGGAAGTTTCATCTTTGGAGCCATATCCAATAAAGTAGCAGACAAGAAGACTTGAATTCAGTGGAGGAGGGATCACAAAAGAGTAAAGAAGAATTTTGGTGGAGAAAAGAAGTGGATTTTGAATGAACGGTGAAGTTCTAGGGCACGTTCCACCCGCGCCTATCACTGCGAGAAAGCACAGAAAAGTCCTTTTCAAGGAGGCGATTTTTGGTGGAGAGAAGGAGGGAGAATTGCCTCAGAATTGATCCTTGGATTTGGAGCAAAAAGAGTTGGAGAGGACGGCTTTCGGAAGGAAGACGACGAGAAGATGAGTCGTCTCATAAACAGGGTTTCCCGTTTTAAAAACAATGAACCCGATGGAAGTTGGTGGGATTTACAAGTTTGCCATTGAGTCGACTCATGGGGGTCGACTCATGAAGTTCAGAAAATCAGGAAAAATACAAATAAATTCCAGAAAAATTCAAAATTTTGGGAGAAGGAATTTTGCTCAATGATAAGTTTTTAGAGAGATAAAACTGAGCTTTTGGAACCAGGATAGTTGTTGAAAATTGAGCTCTAAGAATATTTGATAATAATTAAGAGAAGTTTAGGCAAATGGATCTAGAATTCCTAGATTTCTCCTAATTTCACAGAATCTATCCTTACTAAGGGCCTTTGTAAAGATATCAGCTAATTGATTTTCAGTGCTAATATATTCAAGAATTATATTTTTGTTTTGAACATGCTCTCTTATGAAATGATGTCTTATTTCAATATGTTTAGATCTTGAGTGTTGTATTGGATTTTTAGATAGATTTATGGCACTTGTATTGTCACATTTTATTGGAGTTTCATTAAGTTTGATTCCAAAATCTTCGAGTTATTGCTTAATCCACAAGATTTGAGCACAACAACTTCCGGCTGCAATGTATTCGGCCTCAGCCGTAGACAGTGCCACCGAATTTTGTTTCTTGCTAAACCATGAGATTAGGTTAACTCCAAGAAATTGGCAAGTTCCACTTGTGCTTTTTCTATCTAATTTACATCCAACAAAATCAGCATCAGAATATCCTAACAAATTAATTTGTGAGTCCTTAGAGTACCATAACCCTATAGTTTGTGTACCATTTAAGTATCTAAGGATTCTTTTAACAGCATTCAAATGAGATTCCTTAGGATTAGATTGATATCTTGCACATAAGCAAACACTAAACATGATATCAGGCCTACTTGCAGTTAGATATAATAATGAGCCAATCATACCTCTGTAGTATTTTAAGTCTACGCTTTTACCTTCATCATCCTTGTCAAGCTTACTTGAGGGACTCATTGGTGTGCCAATAGGTTTGCAGTTCTTCATTCCAAATCTTTTGAGTAGTTCCTTGGTGTACTTGCTTTGGGTGATGGAGATTCCCTCTTTTGATTGTTTGATTTGGAGTCCGAGAAAGAAAGTGAGTTCTCCCATCATGCTCATCTCGAACTCTCCCTGCATAAGCTTAGCAAAGTCTTGACAAAGGGATTCATTAGTAGACCCAAAAATTATGTCATCAACATAAATTTGTATAATTAGCATATCATTTTGGTTTCTTCTAATAAATAGGGTTGTGTCTACATTGCCTCTTGAGAAACCATTATTTAGTAGAAATTTGCTTAGCCTTTCATACCATGCTCTAGGTGCTTGTTTTAGACCATATAAAGCTTTATTTAATCTAAAGACATGATTGGGAAAAGTATGATTTTCAAATCCAGGGGGTTGTTCTACATATACTTCTTCAGAAATATATCCATTTAAAAATGCACTTTTAACATCCATTTGAAATAGTTTGAATTTCATAAAGCAAGCATAAGCAAGTAGAAGTCTAATGGCTTCTAATCTAGCAACAGGTGCAAAGGTTTCATCAAAATCAATTCCTTCTTCTTGATTATATCCCTTAGCAACCAGTCTTGCTTTATTTCTAATTACATTTCCATGCTCATCTAACTTGTTTCTAAAGACCCATTTTGTGCCAATTATTGAATAATCTTTAGGTCTTTTCACTAAGGTCCAAACATTATTTCTTTCAAATTGACTGAGTTCTTCTTGCATAGCATTAATCCAGTTATGATCATTTTCAGCTTCTTCAAAAGTTTTAGGTTCAAGTTGAGATACAAAAGCACAATGATTAAGTACATCTCTAAGTGAAGAACGTGTTTTTACCCCATGCATAGGATTACCGATAATTAATTCCTTAGGGTGGTTGTGAACATACCTCCATTCCTTGGGTAAGTCATTTGTACCTTGAGGTTGTTCTTGAATTTCTTCACCTTTCTCATTTTGTTCATCTTCTTGATCCTTGTCTTCTGGAGTTGCTGAATCTTTCAGAGTGATCTCCTTCATACCTTCTATTAGTGGATCTGCATCATCAACACCCTCATTCTTCCTTGAAGGAGGATCGTTAGATTCATCAAAGACAACATGTATGGACTCCTCAACTACTAAGGTTCTTTTGTTGAACACTCTAAATGCTTTACTAGTGGAGGAGTAACGTAGAAGGATTGCTTCATCTGATTTTGCATCAAATTTACCAAGTTTTTCTTTGCCATTATTTAATACAAAACATCGGCAACCAAAAACATGAAAATAGGCAATATTTGGTTTTCTTCCTTTCCAAAGTTCATAGGGGGTTTTCTTTAAAAATTATCTTATTAAAGCACGATTTAAAATGTAACGTGCTGTGTTAATAGCTTCCGCCCAAAAATATTTTGGAAGGTTGCTTTCACAGAGCATGGTACGGGCCATTTCTTCTAAGGTTCTATTTTTCCTTTCAACTACCCCATTCTGTTGGGGTGTCCTAGGAGCAGAGAAGTTGTGGCCAATTCCATTTTCATCACAAAAATTTTCAAAGTCATGATTTTCAAATTCTGTTCCATGATCACTTCTAATATTTTGAATTGAAAACCCTTTTTCATTAGTGACTTTTCGATGAAATTTCGTGAAAATTTGAAAAGTTTCATTTTTGTGAGCTAAAAAGAAAACCCAAGTAAAACGAGAGTAATAATTATTACAAATCCATATCATTTTCCTCCTAGACTAGTGGTTTTAGTTGGTCCAAATAAATCCATATGTAAGAGCTCTAAAGGTCTAGAAGTTGAAATAGTATTTTTGGATTTAAATGATACTCTAGTTTGTTTACCTAATTGGCATGCATCACAAATTCTATCCTTTTCAAAATTCAATTTTGGCAAACCGAGAACTAAATCCTTTTTGATTAATTTTGAAAGAGAATGCATGCTAATATGTGCAAGTCTACGATGCCACAGCCAACTAGTCTTATTTATTTTAGCATTTAAGGAAACTAGGCATTGCATGTCTAATTTAGTTAAATCATTCAAGTCTATCATATAAACATTGCCATGCCTATGTCCTATAAATTTAATGCCATCGTTAATAGGACTCGTCACAATGCATACAGATGATTCAAAACTTACTTTATACCCTTTATCACAGAATTGACTAATGCTAAGTAAGTTATGCTTTAAACCTTTAACAAGTAAAACATTCTCAATGTATTTGGAGGGAGTGATACCAATGTTACCTATCCCGATGATCTTTCCTTTGCCATTATCTCCAAAGGTGACCATCCCTCCATTCTTAGCATCAAGCGTGATGAATTGTGATTCATCACCAGTCATGTGTCTCGAGCATCCGCTGTCAAGATACCATTTCCTGTTTCCTTCTTGGGATGCTAGACACACCTGCAAGCACAGATCAAGTTTCTGTCTTAGGTACCCAAGCTTTCTTGGGTCCTTTCAGGTTAGTCAGAATGGTTCCTTTTGGAACCCATATTTTCTTTGTGTTTGCATATTTGTTAATAAGACATGTGTATGATTTATGTCCTATTCTTCCACATTTAAAACAAGTAATATTTGTAGGCTTTTTGCTTGAATAATTTGCATAAATATCCTTCAAAAATTTTTGTTTCTTCAGGGGTTTATAACCAAGTCCAGCCTTATCATATATAGCTTTCTGATTATCAAGGATCATATTTAGCTTGTTTGAACTTAAGGTGAACTTATCTACTATAGATTTCAGCCTGTTAATTTCATCCTTAAAGTTTTGATTTTCTTGAATCAATGTGAATTTTTCAATTGAAAGAATTTCAGCTTGTTTCACTAAGGACTGATTTTCCAATTTCAGCTCTTTGTTTTTCTTCCCTAGTTTCTTTAATTCATCAATTGAATCATAGAATGCTTCATGCAATTCTTCAAAAGTAAATTCACTAGTGGATTCAGAAGTTACCTCATTTTCATGTGCCATCAGGCACAGATTGGCTTGTTCGGTTGAGGTTTCCTCGTCGGAGCTTGAGTCATCACTCGCACTCCAGGTCGCCATCATTTCCTTCTTTTTGAATTTCTTTGGACCTTTCTTCAATTGAGGACATTCGGATCTGAAATGTCCAGGCTTCTTGCACTCGTAGCATATAGGGGTTTGATCTTTCTCCTTTTCTATGCTTTGATCCCCTTTTGTAAATTTCTTTCTCATCCCCTGTTTCCTTTTTCTTAGAAACTTCTTGAATTTCTGGGTGATGAGAGCCATCTCCTCATCCTGGTCTTCATCTTCAGAGTCATCTGTTTCATAATCAGGTGAAGTTGTGGATTTGAGGGCAATGGTTCTTTTCTTTTTGATTTCATCCTCTTGATGTTGCATCATGCTAAGTTCATGAGTCATCAAGGATCCAAGAAGCTCTTCTAGAGGTAGAGTGTTCAAGTCCTTTGCTTCTTGGATGGCAGTCACCTTGGCTTCCCAAGTTCTTGGCAGTGACCTGAGAATCTTCCTTACAAGTTCATTGTTAGTATAAGATTTGCCAAGACTCTTTAAACCATTGATTATATCAGTAAAACGAGTAAACATAGCAGTTATGGACTCATCATGCTCTATTTTGAACAATTCATATTTATGTACAAGCATGTTTATTTTAGACTCTTTTACTTGATTTGTTTCCTCATGGGTGACTTCTAACCTATTCCATATTTCTTTAGCAGATGCACAAGTAGAAATGCGATTAAATTCATTAGCATCTAGTGCACAATAAAGAACATTCATAGCTTTGGCATTTAATTGTGCCAATTTCTTGTCAACCTCATCCCATTCTTTCTCGGATTTGGTTGACTCCTCACCATCTATAATCTTGGTGGGTGTGTGAGGACCATTCACTATGATACTCCACATATCATAGTCGAGTGCTTGTATGAAAATCTTTATCCGACCTTTTCAATAGGTGTAATTAGACCCATTGAAAAGTGGAGGTCGGTTTGTTGATTGCCCCTCAGCTAGAGAAGTTCCAACATGGGTTGCCATAGATCTTTGGCTCTTTGATTGTTAGATCAAAGAAGGGCTAGAGCACTGGCTCTGATACCACTTGTTGCCCAGCTATGCAACCCAAGAGGGGGGTGAATTGGGTTTCTAAAAATTTTAAGCCCAACAAATAACTTATGAAGAACAAAACAATGGCTTTAAATCAATATTAATTACCTAAAGTAGTATTGCAAGGATATAATAAAGAAATAAGATAAAGCGATAAAGCACACCACAAACACAAGGATTTATAGTGGTTCGGTGCTAACCTTGCACCTACATCCACTCCCCAAGATCCCACTTGGGAATTTCAATCCACTATCCTTTGTATTCAACCCGAATACAAAATGTCGGAAACTCTGACACTAGCTATCCCAAGCTAGAATACAAGACGTCGGAAACTCTGACCCTAGCTATCCCAAGCTAGAACACTTGTTTCCCGGGTACAAGCAAACCCAAAACACTCCGATTTCAGGTTCGGATCAACCTTTCCTTGTTTTGGAAATCCTCCAAAAACAAGAGCAAGAACTCACAAAGAGTAAGAATATTTAGAGCACAGATGAATACAATAACAGCTCCTTAAATGAGCAAATATAACAATAAAAGCTTTACTCAAATGAAGAACCCCTTTTTCAGATTTTCTCAAGATGAATGAACGGTTGAACGCTTGAGAAGAGGTTGATTGTTGATTGAAGATCTCTTGAAAGTTTTGAACGATCTCTAGATCAAGGTTGAAACGATAGGCGTGAAGAATTCTCTCCTTGAAAGATCTTCCTTTTCTCTTTCACAATCTCTCTGGTATATTGTGGATCCTCTCTCTTTTTCTCTATGGATATTTCGTTGATCTCAGGCTTTTTCTTGCAAATTTCGGATCCTCTCTTCTGTTCTTCTCTTTTTCCTCCTTTTTCTCTTCACATTTGATTTCACGTTTGATCCGCTATTTAATCTGCAATTTCTTTCATCAAATTAAGCATTTTGTAGCATTAGAAGCAAGAGAAAACAATTTAGGCAGATAAAGAGCCGTTAGAGGATTTTTAGGAAGCATAAATGGCAATTAAAACAGGCAAAAAAATAGCCGTTGCTGACATTTCCCATCGCAGGGGTCGACTCATGAGTCGACTCATGCTTCAGGGGTCGACTCATGAGTCGACCTCTGTTGCAAAAACCAGAGAATGCTTTTCTGGAATTTCTTGGCTCAAATTAGCAGGGGTCGACTCATGAGTCGACTCATGCCTTGTGGGTCGACTCATGAGTCGACTCACAGGTCGTGCCAAGCCAGAAAACTAGCGTGCCAAGGAGAATTTTTGCGTGCCAATCAGCTCACAGTGCCATGAGTTGACTCATGAGTCGACTCATGCACTTCAAACCTTCATAACTTCAAAAATATAAGTCCAAACACAATGAAATTTTCACCAATAGATTTTAAATCATTTGTTCTACCAAATGATACTATCAAATCAGAATTTTAGTGAAATTATGATTTTGCCCTTGAAGAGCATAAGGACTTTTTCATTTTAAAATTTTGTATCCCTTCAATCTGCTTTGTAATCATCAAAATCAATCTAGGAGCAACACCTAACAACCAACCTTTGGTTGTTGGTAAGAAAGAAGGGATAGAAGCAACCACCTTACCTCATGCCCTCCACCTCCATGTTGCACCCTCTCCCTATGAATTTTTCACACACACATCCTCTAATTTTTGGCATCAAAACTTGATCATCATCAACCCTTCTAACACCCCATATGGTGCTAGGTTTAAATAGAAATTAGATATAGAGTTTAGATAGGAGATAAGAGTCCAAAGTCCCTTGGACTCTAGGATTTTTGTGCCACCCATCCTATCAAATTTTGTGCCCTCATATCTCATAGAAATAAGAGGATTTAAGAGCTTCTTACATGCTAAAAAACTCATGCAAAAAGGAGTGGGATGAGGCATCCAAAAATCTGGTTGGCATGGGACTTAGTTCGTGCATGAAAGGAGGGAGTTTTAACATCATAAGACTCTTTTTTAGGTGGCTGATTTAAACAAATTTAAACTCTAATCAATTATAATCATATTAGAAATTGATTAGATCCAAATAGATGAAATTTTAAATTTGATTAGGAGCTCAAACTATTTAGATTAAATATCACCTAATTAGAGAAGGAGTCCTAGTCCTTTTGAACTCTTTCTTGGTGCTTGAGTCAAACTCAATTTAATCCCAATCTAATTAGGATTTAGTGCACCCATGAAGAGAAAAATTTTTAGTCCAAATAGAAACTCAAATACTCTTTATTAGATCATAATCTAATAAAGAATTAAGTCAAATCCAAATTCTAATCAAATAAGAACTTATTCTTCCATACGATTTGATTATCTCATAACCCAATTAGGCTTGATCAAATCAAACCCATGTCAAGTCAAATTAAATCTAATTTAATTAGACTTGATGCAAGCCCTATTGCTCAATCAAATTGAGTCAATTAACAATCTACTTGTTAATTAATCCTCCTACAACTCACTAACTCTTTAGCGAGTTACTTAATTGCAACTTTTGTATTGGATTAATCATCAATCAAATTGATAATCAAATCCTATCATGATTTATAATCATAATTCAACCATCTGATCAGTCAAAAGCTTCTTTATGTATGACCCCATAGTTTCTATTCTATCTGATAGTGAGATATATTGTGATCCATATCATAATATCATCAAAACTCCTTTCAATGGGTTGGAACCATTCCAACTCTACCCATCAAGGATCATCGATCATCAAGATGATGCTCGTGGGTCTCACAATCCATCAGTGACACCTAGTAGTCTGTAGTGGGAACCCAGTAGAATAAAAGGTGATGAACCTCTAGGTTCAGTTAACGTATGATACAATCCCTCTATCATGAGTTCCGACCAGATGATAGGTCATGGATAAATCATCAAACCTTATCATCGATCATATGATAAATTCAATCAGCTCGAGTCCATGTGTAATTCTCATGAAAACTCTTTTTCATTAATTATATTGCTATGGTCATAGACTTAAAGACTCAGCTTTTTAAATCCTATAGGACTACTTTCTTCTGTTAGGATCGATAGATCCTATCTAGGTACACACCCTACTCTTACAGTAAACCAACTGTTGCCAACATCCACTATAAAGACTTATTGAGTCAATGTTTATGTATAGTCAAACTCCACCAGCCTCACTGCAAGCAGCTGTAACATCGTAGGTTAAAGAACCAGTCACACTACTACAGCATCGAGAAAGTCATTAACGAGTGAGCAGACATCCATATGACTTTTCGTGTTGGTTACGCTTAGTGCTAGTTATTTTCCAACAACTACCTGCACTCTCGCTCCAGTGTCACTACACCACAGATTTGAGACTCATCTGCCTGAAGGAAGCGATCCACGCACTGGTCAATCTGGATCAATCACCATCCCCATGATAATTTATGACCAAGAGTAATTTAAGAATTAACCATCAATGACACATGTCTCAAATTCTTAACTCTTTGAGAATATGTGTCATCATCTTGTTAATCCCTTGGATGATTCATGGACACATAAAATATAAATGATAATATAAATACCTTTTAAGTATAAAATCATATCCTAGTAATATGATATGTGTCAGTCAAGATTAGTTTCTAGGATATACATTCAACAATCTCCCATGTACCAAGCTCAATCTGCCATGTACCAAGTCCCATCTTTACAAGATAAATTTTAGTCTTCGGCTAGCTAAGTGACTTACTAGTGAGTTATCCACATCTCATATAGAGTTTACTCTTTGCACCTCTATGTATTTCTATTTGAGGTAGTCGCGTGTTCTGTTACTTTATGTGCTTGGATATTTGGTGAGACCTAGGCTCTTTAGCAAAGGCTACGGTGCCATTGTCTTTGCAGTATAGTGTCATGACATCTGATGGCATGACATCCAGTTCTGCAACTAACATTAGAATCAGAATGCATCTTACACATCTATAGTGTATTCACCTTCTATTGATCGACTGCTTGAAATCCTTTCAAGATATCGACATGATTACACCTATGATGTAGACATTCTACCATCAACGACAGACATAAAATCTGAATTGGTGTATCCTCCCACTCCTAGCTTTGATCCTTCTTCAAATTGAGAATAAATCTTTAGTTCTTCTCAAGAACTTAAAGATATTTTCACAGTAATCCAATGCTCTCAGCCTGGATACAACTGATATCTACTCATGACGTTTATAGTATTAACTATATCAGTTCAAGTACATTACATGGCATACTTCTATGTTCAAGAGAATAGCAGACCCCTCTCTGAAATTTCTATGCTGAATCCTTTTAGCATCTAGTTTCTATACTTTATCTGTGAAAAACAAGCATCCAATTGTATCTATCTCTATAGATCTTTATATTGTCAGAATATAGGACGCTTGCTTCATGTCTTTCATGGAGAATTCTATATACAATCATATTTTAACTGATGTCAATATTGGACACTCCCATTAACCCTTTTGAAAATATATAATTCTTCATTTCTAATCAAACAATTTGATCATATTATCAAAATGAATGTTCCAACTCTAAGATTATTGCAGACTTTGTGATCACTTATCATAAGAAGTGAAATCCATAAGCTATCCCATATAGAAATCTTCAAAAGATATCTAGTCAGAAAAGCTATTTCACATCCTTCCTTGGAATCGATGTCTAATATCGCCTCGTTGTAGGTTTTACGATCATCTCTATGTTTTCTATTTCCCATAAGAAATGATTTTCCTTTACATCCTCTGTTAAGCATACCCAATACCTTTCGAGAGGATGGAAGATCCTACTATATGTATGAGGTGGAGGAGGAATATATGTATACTGGCTCATAATGAATAGGTTCTTTAGATCTTTTGACTCGCTGCTCTTCAGAGACACTCTCTTCGAGCTAGACTTTCCTTCCACAACTTCATCTTAGTTAAATAATTTTTCAAGAAAATAGCATGATAGGTCACAATCATATTGTAATCCTTTCAGAAGAAAAGTAGTATCCCAAACTCTTTTAAGATGAGCTTTATAGACCTATCCTCTAATATATCCACCTACTGTTCTTAACACAGGCTGGACATGCTTGAATTTTGAAATAACAAAGATTCAGTTCTTACCATGCCATATCTCATACGGTGTGTTCGGAATAAATTTAAAGAGAACCCAATTCCATAGAAATAAAGCATATCCCTAAAGAAATAAAATAAATCAGTGAATTCCATCATGGACCAGACTATATCTTATATAGTCCCATGACTCTTCTTAATTATCTCGTTGAGCTAAGATGTACTAAGAGGGGTCTAATATGAAACTATACCATTATATGAGATAAATAAAAATTTTTTTCTTTGGTATTACATCCTCGATTCGATCAAAGTACTTTTAAAAATTTTTTGATTTGCTTCTCTACTTTACATCTGAATTCTTTGAACCTTTCAAAAATTTTAGATTTGTATCTTATATACTTTTCCATACCATGACTGATCATCGATAAAAGTAATAAAATAGAGACAACTCTTTTTGTTAGTACAACAAATAGGCTACACACATCAAATGTGTATTAGAATAAGTATCTTAGTGGTCCTTTTCCTCTTGTCCCATAAGAGTAGTTTGGTCATTTTTTCTCAAAGAGATGATGCACAAACTAGATATGACTCAATAGTCAACGAGCCCAAAAGTCCATATTTCTTTAGTTTGTTAATCATTTCTTCTCCTATATGACTTAGTCTAAGATTTCACATATACTTAAAGTTTATCTCAACTCTAGATCTCTCAAAAACAATGGCATTCACTGCTTGCTTAATTAAGTTTACAGATGTATCACCAGGCAAATGATAGAGACTATCTCTAAAAACTAAATTCAAATGATAATCACAAAAGGACAGATACTCATGGCCACAGCAGCAACTCTTGCTCTATTGTCAATTTTAAGGATTATTTTTTCAGCCCTCTACCTTCCCATAGACTTTATATAAATCACTAGAGTCTATAACTCAACTGAGAGAAGAGAAAATCATACGGATAGTATTGAGCAATTTCGACATACCTACTCAAAGCGTGTTTTTGTTTCTTTAGGCTCTTCAGGTATTTATCTTTAAACTCTTTCAAGATTTCTTAATTACCAATATTTTGATCAATTTAGATAAGATGCTAAGATGATCATTCATATGGTAGTTTACCATAAACTATCCATATAAACTAAACAAAAATCACAGGATCAAATCCACAAGTAATTTCTTGTGCATGGTCATGTCAAGCCTTTTAAGCTCCTTAATGTCTTTGATCATTATCAAATAATGATCATAGACAAACTATCTATCATACATCTCATGCACTATGCGACTCTTATCACCTCACAATACTTGTAGATAAATCAATGTGTGGTTGGCAATGGATATGTGCTTATGCATACGTTGGAGTTCATCTAACATGGACTTCAATATATAGCACCTATCTTTATTGTCATTGTCCATCGACTCATCAAGTATAGCTTGTTGACTTTAGGTTGGACAGACTGTTAACATCAGAATAACTTGATAGAGAATATTACTTAATTTTTTAAAATTAAGAATGATTCTTAGATATGTGAGTCAGTCTATGTAATTGGTTTCGATTAAACGGTTGATATCTAAGATTTGAGCTAGAAGGTTGGAAGCTGACATAATGAACATCAGAGAGCAAAGATTCTAATTAGATGTTTGTACTTATTTTATAATTTATTCTAAAAATTTTTAGATGTAAAAAGACTCTCACTATTTTATCAGATCTCCCATACTCTTCAGATAGAGAAACGAAAATCCTAATACGATAACTAAATTTCTAGTGGGTGCTGCAGTCCCACCGATATCGTGCACCTCACCTAATAGTTATTGGTAATACGAATACCGATGCATGGATAATTCTTTATCCAGTTACTTTTCTAAGCATGTTGCAGCGACTTGGTCTCTAAGTCATGTAGGCTCACCTAACAGTTATTGCCCATACTCCTTAGAAAAGTCAGACCTATCATTCACAAGCAGGTGCAAAGCTGTCATTGGATCCCTCACCTAACAGTTATTGGGTCCAATCCCATCTTTACTCTGGAGCAACTCTTTGCTAATCGAGTGGTTGCGTATTCCGATACAATTGAACCATTATGACCAGCTGAGAACAATCAACGCTGGTAGTATGCATGCACATCTATAACGGTGGAAGATCATTGAACTTAATATTAATGGAGAGATTTAGATTTAGATCTCATCTAATCAATCATCACATGACTAATCTAATTGGCATGGGCTAAATCAAATTGCCAAACAATCATATTTGAGACTCAATCTTCCAAATTAGATAGGTAAGTGGAGATTGGTGAGGATCCCCCTATTGCTTTTCTTAGACATCAATAAATTGCTAGATCAGCAAATAAAACTAATTAAATAATCACCTTTCAATTACTTACCTTAGACACCAATTGGTTAATTGATCTGAATAGGTTAGCTTAGGTGAATCAGATTCGAGCCATAGAGCCAAATTAGATCCTTAAGTTAATCGATTCTATATGTGGGTGTCAATCGATTCGATCAACAATAATTATATGATCTTAAGCCCTATTGACCTAACCCTAATCAAAATTTGACTCGATTTGATCAACAGCTAAATCGATTTAGACCCAATATGATCAAATCAGAAATCCTAGATGTAATCCAATTACATGACCTAATTTGACCTACCCATGACCAATCCTTCATGCATAAACACTAATTTCAGATCTTAAATCAAAATTTTCAAATTTAAATTCTTTGCATGAAAAGTATGTTTTGATTTTCGAAATAATTTTCAGATCATATATACAAATATATATCATATATATGAATAAAGTTCAGATCATAGAAATAAATTTTAGTCCTAAACATGCTTTCATATATCATATATATGTATCAAAATAGATCTCAAAACTCTTTTCAGATCTAAACAATAAAATATATATCATATATATGCTGAAAAATTAGATCTAAAATTTTATTTAATTAAAAAAATTTTAATATCATTCGAGGACAATCATACAGCATAATATGTTATGCTAGGATAACCTTATGTCAGAACGATATCAAAAATTTTTAGATCTAAAATTTTTCTCTATAGATTTTAGATCTAAATCCTAATCTTATACATATGACATGGCTCTGATACCACTATTGAAATTTTATGATTTCATGCATGCAAAAATTTTGAAAAAAGTATGTAGTGAAATTTTAAAAATTTAGATTAAATCTAATTTAATCTAAGCATGCATAAGATCAAATCTTAAAACTATAAAAGGATCTACATATGTGAGATAGGATTCAGATACAGAAATCAAATAAAAAAAAATAAATAGAGAAGATCTAATCTTCATACCTTGGTGTGGGTCGATCTACACCGCAAACTGATGATCGTGGATATCTTCCGAAGGTGTCTTGAAGCCGCACAAGTATCTGACCTCTATGGATATTCACACGAGACTTCGATCTGATAAAAAACTTCTTGATCTCACTGGAGTGCTAGCTCCCTTACAGAGATCGCATCTGGATAGTTGAAAAATCTTCTTTTCTCTCAAGACACTCTTAGAGAAGAAGAAAAAGATAGGAGGATATTGATATTTACGCTAGAGATCATGAAAAGAATCCTTTCTTCTCTTTTCTTCTTAAAATTCATGTACCAAATCTCTACACTAGAGATGTAAAAAGTTTTATCCAATTTTTAGACAAAGAGGAGAAGAAAAACTCATGCTTAAACTAGGACAAAAGAGAGAGAAGAGGATCTAACAACCAACCTTTGGTTGTTGGTAAGAAGAAGGGATAGAAGCAACCACCTTCTCACGCCCTCCACCTCCATGTCGCACCATCTCCCTATGAATTTTTCATGCACACATCCTCTGATTTTGGCATCAAAACTTGATCATCATCAACCCTTCTAATACCCTATATGGTGCTAGGTTTAAATAGGAATTAGAGATAGAGTTTAGATAGAAGATAAGAGTCCAAACTCCCTTGGACTCTAGGATTTTTGTTTCCACCCACCCTATTAGATTTTGCACCCTCATATCTCATAGAAATAAGAGGATTTAAGAGCTTCTTACATGCTAAAAAACTCATGCAAAAAGGAGTGGGATGAGGCATCCAAAATCTAGTTGGCGTCGGACTTGGTTGGCACATGAAAGGAGGGAGTTTTAACATCATAGGACTCTTCTTTAGGTGGCTGATTTAAATCAATTTAAACTCTAATCAATTCTAATCATAAGAAATTGATTAGATCCAAATAGATAGAAATCTAAATTTGATTAGGAGCCCAAACTATTTAGATTAAATGTCACCTAATTAGGGAAGGAGTCCTAATCCTTTTGAACTCTCTCTTGGTGCTTGAGTCAAACTCAATTAATCTCAATCTAATTAGGATTTAGTGCACCCATGAAGAGGAGAATTGTTAGTCTAAATAAAAACTCAAATATTCTTTGTTAAATCTTAATCTAATTAAAAATTAAGTCAAACCCAAATCCTAATCAAACAAAAAATAATTCTCCAATACGATTTGATTATCTCATAACCTAATTAGGCTTGATCAAATCAAACTCATGTAAAATCAAATTAAATATAATTTAATTAGACTTGATGTAAGCCCCATTGCTCAATTAAATTAAGTCAATTAGTAATTTAATTGCTAATTAATCTTTCTATAACTCACTAACTCTTTAGCAAGTTACTTAATTATAATTTTTGCATTGGATTAATCATTAATCAAATTGATAATCAAATTCTATTATGATAAATAAAAGTAATTCAACCATCTGATCAGTTAAAAGTCTCTTTGTGTATGACCCCATTGATTTTATTCTATCTGGTAGTGAGATATATTATGATCCCTATCACAATATCATCAAAACTCCTTTCAATAGATTGGAACTATTCTAACTCTGTCCATCAAGGATCATCGATCATCAAGATGATGCTCGTGGGTCTCACAATCCATCAGTAACACCTAGCAGTATGTAGTGATAATTCAGTAGAATAAAAGGTGATAAACTTCTAGGTGTAGTTAACGTATGATACAGTCCTTCTATCGTGAGTTCCGACCAGATGACAGATCATGGATAAATCGTCAAACCTCATCATCGGTCATATGATAGATTTAATCAGCTCAAGTCCATGTGTGATTCTTATGAAAACTCTTTTTGATTAATCATACTGCTATGGCCATAGACTTAAAGACTCAGCTTCTTAAATCTCATAGGACTACTCTCTTCTGCTAGGATTGATAGATCCTATCTAGGTGCACACCCTACTCTTACAGTAAACCAACTGTCGCTAACATCCACTACAAGAACTCATTAAGTCAATGTTTGTATAGCCAAACTCCAGCAGCCTCACTACGAACAGCTGTAACACCACAGATCAAAGGATCAGTCATACTACTGCAGCATTGAGAAAGTCACTAACGAGTGAGCAGACATCCATGTGATTTCTCGTGTTGGTCATGCTTAGTGCTAATTATTTTTTAACAATCATATACACTCTCGCTTCAGTGTCACTACATCGCAGATTCGAGACTCATCTGTTCAAAGAAAGTGATTCGTGTACTGATCTATCTAGATCAATCACCATCCTTATGATGATCCTATGATCAGGAGCAATTTAGAAATTAACCATCAATGACATATATCTCAAATTCTCAACTCTTTGAGAATATATGTCATTATCTTGTTAATCTCTTGGATGATTTATGGATATATAAAATATAAATGATAATATAAATATCCTTTAAGTATAAAATTATGTCCTAATAATATGATATACGTCAGTGAAGATTGACTTTTAGGGCATACATCCAACATTAGCACCCCCTCCTCCATCTTGGTTGGTCAAATAGGTGAGAGAATATCAGAAAAATATGGCTTAGTGCCTCAAATCTAATTTGGTTTAGATTTGAGTTCAATTTGAATCTAATTCGAACTAAATTCGAAAAGACTGCTAATCTTAATCTAATTAGGATTTAGATCCAAGTTCAACTTAGATAATTAACCCAATTTAAACTTAATAAAATTAAGTTGGATTAAATTAGATCTAATCTAAAATAATTAAGACTTAAATTCAGCCTCTCATAATTTTTTAAGTTATAGATTTGATCAAATTCATCCTCAAAATTAAACCTATGCCTCATGTACAGTGCTAACTAGACATAGTCAGTGTTTTATTCTGTATGATATATAAATTAATTTTTAATTAAATAAATTTATATTTTTAATTAGATCTCATACTTTCAAATTGAATACATAGATATGAGGTCAATTCTTTCCTACGTTGTTTGACTTTATGCGTGACTCCATAGGTTTGAATACTAATCCTATAGTATAGAAACTATTTTTGTACTAATCGAAGTGATCATCTAGCAATAATACCTGATGATAAGTCATATATTTTTATATTTATTTTAGATATTTTTGATAATTTATGATGTTAATATTTTCTAAAAAATCTAATTTCATAAATAAATTAAATTTTTTTATAAAATAAATAATTTTAAAAAATATAAAATTAGAGTATATTTATGAAAAATAGATGTCAGACTAATTGAATAATTTAAGCACCCAAATAATAAAAAATTAATGAGTAATTTAATTCATTTTTTTATTTTTCAGGCATAAAATTTGAGCAAAATCAAGCCAAAAAATCAAAAAAATCAATTTTAAATAGCCTTCGATGCACAGTGGACTGGCCGCTCGGTCCACATAATCAAGGGTGTGGTCCACAGCATAGTTTCATGGTGCACGATGTGGTTTACATGCGGGTGGATGAGTTTTGCATGATCGGATGATTGAGATCACTCCAAACATGCGATCGGACGATGCAAAACATGCTATCCCATATCCAACAATGGTGGCCCACTTATAGTGCGTGATCTAACAGGCCAAATCAATTTGAAGCAAGATCGAATGATTGTGGTTGATTGTCGATCGAAAACTAAATAATGAAAGATTTTTGTGCGGGATCTGAAGGCCAAAACTCGATCTGATGCTCGATCCAACGGCTGACAGCGATCCTGACTGAGAATAGGAAGATCTTTATGCTGATCAATGATCGAAAATAGATCTATCATGCGATCCGATGGTTGTTGTTGATCTCGATTGTGATGAGAAGTTTAACGATAATTTTTGGGTTGATCTAGGCGGTCTAAACAAGATCCAACGACCAGAAAATGAGGACACAGGTTTAACACGATTTTGAGAGATTTTAGGACTCCGTTTGCTACCAAAAAAAGATGAAAAACTTACCTATAAATAAGGAGGTCCAAAAATAAGAGAAAAAATAGAAAAAATTAGTGAAAAAATAAAAAAATAGAAAAGAAATTAAATAAGTTTAAGGATCCAAGGGAAAGAAGAAAAGAAGTCGGTTTGCCCTACAAAGTATGAAGAAAGAAGAAGAGGTCGTCAACCATCTTTTCGATGAGGCTATACCAATCAACTTCAGATCTTTATTATAATTTTATTTTATTTTATTTTATTATTATTTTTTAAATTTTTTATAATTAAATTTTAATTTTAATTAATATAAAATTTATTTTTTTTATTTTAAATTTTTATCTTTTATTTTTATTATAAGTAGATGCTAAGATCTAGTTAGTAGATCTTAGTACCAATTTATTTTCTTACACTTTAAATTTTTATTATTTATTTTTATTATAAATAGAAGTTAGGATCTAGATAGTAGATCTTGATACCTAATTTATTTTTTATACTTTTAATTTCTATTTTCTGACTTAAATTACTTTTCTCAAAATTTTATTTTTTTATAAAATCAAAAATTTTAAATTAAAATACTATCTTCTCTATGGATTCGACTCAACTCACTACTTTCTATATATTTTTAATTTTTATTGAAGTCGAATTTAATTTGATAATCATGGTGTCCTAATAACAACATCGCAACCTATCAATTTTTGGCGCCATTGCCGGAGAAAGCACCAATTTTAATATTTAATTTCATTAATTTTTTTATAAATATAGCTTACTAATTTTTTGATTTTTTTATTTTTTTATAGAAAAAAAAGAGAAGAAAAGAAGGATGAAATGCTTCAATTTAGTGAGATCAATCCTAACCCTAACCCTAAACTATTTTTTTTAGTATTAATTACTATTTTTTTCAAATTAACATAAAATTCACCCATATAAAACTAATAAAAGCTGCATGATAAAAGTAGAAATTTAATTATTTAGAAGCATTCATTCATCATCTTAGATTTACTTTTGATGATCGCTGGAGACAAGATAAGCTTTCAAGTTTAATTAGTTTCATGCATCTAATTTAGTTGCATAGAATCTCTTGTTTGAAATTGGTTGTATATATTCATCTTAAATCAACTTAAGGGCAACACCTATTAATAAAATAAAGTGAAGATTTTATCACCCTTTCTTAGCCCAAAAACAACCAACCGGCATCCATCATTAATCCAAATCTAATTAAAATTAAGTAGACATTGGCCCCTAGGATCAATTGAGTTCAGTTTGAATATTGTGGTAAAGTCAAGCGCAAAGTAAGTTTGAACTCACTCCTAAAACTGATGTCTAAGGCAAGAGATTACAAAGACTAAGCCTAAGTGGATTTGTGGTTATTTACTTGATTCTGTTAGCTTACTTAGCCAATCCAATTGGTGTCTAAGGCAAGCAATGGGAGGATCCCATGACCCCACCTTTTACCTGGCTAGTTGAAGGAAGTGAGAATAGACCCAACTTGCATCTAAGCTAAACCACTCTACATCAAACTATTAGGTCTAAGAAACTCATAAGTGTCTAGGTTTAATTGCTTGCTAACTTGATTGCAATTAACACTTCACCACAACTAATTTTTCTCATCTATCGCCTCTAGGTCTAGGACTTTCCTAAGGTTCTCACCTTTAGAACCTCTCTCTTTCTTCCTCTTCTCTTTCCTTTCTCCTTCTTTAAAAAAAAAAAAATCTGAACCACATACATTAGGGATTGCACTGGTACATGCACGGTAGGAGATCTCTTTATCCTGATCTAGTTGAACCTAATCCTGAAATTGAATGGCTGATTCACGTTAAACTTAAAAATCAAATGACTGAAAATCTAGAGAACCACTTAGGTAGATAAAGAAATATTTTATTTCTTCCACCTATAACTCATCAACTTGTATCTACTTACTTGATATCCCTATAAGCCATTATGAGATCAAGTCGACCACAATCCAGATGCTCCCATCTTTCTATGAGAACACCAATGAAGATTCTTACAAGCATCCAGATGAGTTCTTAGAAATCTGTTCCACGATGAAGATTTAAAATTTTACTGATGATGTACATAGACTGATCTTATTCTCCTTCTCACTTAAAGACAAAGTCAAGTACTGGCTTGGCACGATAGGGAGATCAATCCAAACTTGGACTGAAATGCAGCATGAGTTTCTTAAGAAATTCTATTCCATAGGTTGAACCAACACTATGAGGTAAGCCATCATTGGATTTGCTCAGATTTCAGGAAAACAAATTCATGAATCATGAGAAAGACTTAACAAACTTCTTAGAAAATATCCACACCATGGTCTATCTAAGTGGCAAATTGTTCAAGCTTTTTATGAAGGTTTAGGTGATCAGTATAGACAGATGGTAGATGCATCTTGTGGAGGTGTATTCATGAGTAAGAGTGAGGATGAAGCTTATACCTTGTTTAAAATCTTGAGAGAAAATTCGATCAACCATGCTTCATTATCTTTCTATGAAAGATCGATTCCTCAGCAAAAGCAGACAGAAATTTTTGAGATCAAACAACCAGACTCTAGTTCTAAGGCTGACTTGAACTTAATAGCTTAAAAATTAGATAAAATTGATCTTCTTGCCCAGAAGTTAGATCAGTTCCTAACCCTAGATCAACAATCTTCTACGCAATACACACCACCTCTCAATTATCAGGAGATCTGTTCTATCTGTGCTAGCCCAGCCCATCATGTGAGTGAATATCCCACAGCTGCACAGTTTTCACCTTTCATTCAAGAATAAATTCAAGCTGCCTAAGGTTTCTTCAAGCCTGTCAATGGCCCATTCTCAAACATATATAATCCAGGTTGGAGGAACCATCCTAATTTTTCTTAGAGATCCCAATAGACTCAAGCTCAGATCCAAATTCCTCCTATACAAAACTTTCAAAATAGGCCCCAATACCAGAATTATGTCTATAAAAGAGGTCAGCCTAGTCAGCTTATCCAGCTATCATACCATAATTAGCCGTCATATCCACCTCCTTAATAGACCAATCTAGCTGATGATAGATTTAATCAACTCTAATAATTGACTATGACCCAATAGCAATCTATCTCTAGACTAGAAGCACAAATAGGACAGTTAGCTGAGTCTACCATGAGGAGAGAACCAGGTCAATTGCCAAGCCAACCGATATCAAATTTCAGGAACAATCCATTCACCCACCAACCACCTGGACCTAGTCATCAATCCAATGTCCTACCTAAGAATCCCCAATTTGAGAATATCAAAGTAATTTTTGAGCTTAGAAGTGGTAGGATTTTTAAGGATCCATATCAAAACTAGATGAGAGAGGCTAGTACTGATGAAATAATAACTTGAATGAAGAGGTTAGTACTGAGACTAACCCAATAGAAGAACTTGAGCCTAGAACTGGTACTGATTTGAGTGAAAAAGATAAAAAAAAAGAGAGCGATGTGTTACCTGAAACCTATAAACTAAGAGTCCTATTTCCTTCAGCTCTAGAAGCCAGTTCTTCCCATAAAAAGCAAAGAGCACGCAACGAGGAACTAATGGAGTTGTTTAAGCAAGTTCACATTGATCTACCCCTTCTCAATGTGATTCAACATGTTCCGACTTACGCTAAATTTTTTAAAAAATTTTGCACCCAAAAGCATGAGTCACGAACCACAAAGAGAATTATGCTATCTGAAGATGTTAGTGCAGTCCTGTTGAATCCATTACCTCAAAAAATGAAAGATCCTAATGCTCTTTTGATTTCATGTGTTATAGGTGGCATCACCTTTGACCAAGCTTTGTTAGACTTATGAGCTAGTGTCAACCTACTTCCAACCTCGGTTTATAAAAAATTTGGGATAGGAGAACTGAAACCCACATTGGTTATTTTGTAACTCGCTGATAAATTTGTAAAGACGCCATGTGGTCGGATCGAGGATATCATAGTCAAAGTAAATACATGTTATTTTTCAGTAGACTTCCTCATACTTGATATGGAACCATCCCAATAGCTGAATTAAAATTTCATAATTTTAGGTGTCCATTCCTAGCCACTGCCAATGCCAATATCAATTATAAAATATGAGCCATGAATATTTTTTTTGAGGATCAAAAGATGGGAATTAATATTTTTAATACCTCAAAATATGCTCAAAAGGAGGAAAGCTATTCAGTAATTAATCTGATAGATGAGATAGTTGAAGCCGATTCCTCAGATTTGATGGAAGATGATTTTCTGGACGAACCCATTGAAGAAACCCAAAATCAGGATGTGAATGCTTTACTTGATTCACCTCACCCAGCACATTCACTAACTTGGTCAATGAGAATTGACCCCTTATCTAAGTTAGAAACTAAACCACTACGTCCTTCAATTCAGGCCCCACCACAATTTGAACTGAAACCTTTGTCTGAATCACTTAAGTACGTATTTTTAAAATCTGAGAAAATTCTACCAGTAATTATTGCTTCTGATCTAACCCCTGAGCAGGAAGACCAATTACTGAATGTGTTAAGAACATATAGAGAGGCCATAGGTTGGACTATTGCTTATTTAAAAGGTATTAGTCCATCAATATGCATGCACCATATTTACACAAAGGATAATGCCAAACCCATCTGAGAAATGCAAAGACAGCTCAACCTAAATATGCAGGATGTAGTCAAGAAGGAGGCAATTAAATAGTTAGATGCTAGTATCATTTATCCTATTTCTGATAGCCATTGGATGAGTCTCATTTAAGTTGTTTCAAACAAATCTGGACTCACGGTTGTCCACACCGACCATGGGGATCTAGTGCCAACATAATTTTCCACTGGGTGGCGTGTTTGTATAGATTATAGAAAACTCAATGCAGCCATCCGTAAAGATCATTTTTTCTTATCCTTTATTGACCAAATCCTAGAGAGACTAGCTGGCCAATAATATTTTTTCTTTTTAGATGGATACTTAGGATACAATCAGGAAGCAATTTATTCAGGAGATCAGAAAAAGACCACCTTCATATGCCTCTATGGAACCTTTGCTTTTTGTAGAATGCCTTTCGGACGTGTAATGCACCCGCGACCTTTCAAAAGTGCATGATGTCAATATTTTCAGATATGGTAGGAGATTTTCTAGAGATATTCATGGATGATTTTTCAGTCTTTAGAGAATCCTTTAAGAGTTGCCTCAATAATTTGAAGAGAATGTTAAAACGATGCATTGAGGCTAATCTAGTTTTAAGTTGAGAAAAGAGCCATTTCATGGTTCAAGAGGGGATCATCTTAGGGCATTATGTGCCAAAGAGAGGAATTGAGGTTAATAGAGCAAAAGTTGAACTGATTTCTAAACTTCCTCCACCCACTTCTGTCAAACAAATCTAATCTTTTCTTGGTCATGTAGGACTCTACCATCGTTTCAACAAAGACTTTTCTAAAACATCCCATCCTTTGTGTAATCTACTTGTTAAGGATGTTTCTTTTAATTTTGATGAAGAATGTCTTAAGGCTTATAAATTTTTAAGAGAAGCTATGACAAAAAGCTCTAATCATCCAACCTTCAGATTGGTCACTACCTTTTGAGATCATGTGTGATGCTTCTGATTTTGTCATAGGAGCTATCTTGGGTCAAAAGGTAAACAAATATCCAGTAGTGATTTATTATGCCAGCAGAACTTTGAATGAAGCTCAAATAAATTATACCACAACTGAGAAAGAGTTACTAGCTATAGTGTTTTCCCTAAAAAAGTTTCGATCATACCTGTTAGGATAAAAAATTATGATTTATTCAGATCATGCGGCTTTGAGATATCTACTCTCAAAGAAAGATACTAAACTAGGATTGATTAGATAGATCTTACTACTACAAGAATTTGATATTGAAATTTGAGATAAGAAAGAATTTGAAAATATTATAGCAGACCACCTACTGAGGATCCTAGTTAAAGATTGTGAACCTGCATCAATTGAAGAATCTTTTTCGAATGAACAAATTCTAGTAGTTTTACATACAAAGACTCCTTGGTTTGCAGATATTGTGAATTACTTAGCAGTTGAACAAATTCCTGATGGCTGGTCTAAAAATAAAAAGGATCGATTCTTTACTCAAATCAAGTATTATTTTTGGGAAGATCCTGAACTTTTTCGAATTTATGCTGATCAGATTATTTGTAGATGTATTCTTGAAACTGAACAATTGAGTATCTTGAAATTCTATCATACTCTTACTGGCGGAGGATTTTTTTTGGATAAAAAACTATGGCCAAAGTATTGCAAAGTGGTTTTTACTGGCCCATATTGTTTAAGGATGCTTATACTTTTAGTCAGAAATGTTTTAGGTGTCAAGCTTTAGGAAATATTTCAAAAAAAGATATGATGCCCTTGAACCCCATCTTGATAGTTGAAATTTTTGATGTTTGGGAAATTAATTTTATGGGACCCTTTCACCCTCCAATGGTTTTGAATACATTTTGGTGGCCGTCGATTAATTTTCTAAATAGATTGAGGCAATGGCAATACGAACCAATGATCATAAAGTAGTTATAAAATTTGTTCAAAAGAATATCTTTTCTAGATTCAGATTTTCTCATGCTATCATTAGCGATGGCGATACCCACTTCACAAACTATCAGTTCCGAACACTGTTGCAAAAATATGGGGTCACACATAAGATAGCTATACCATACCACCCGCAAACAAGTGGCCAAGTTGAAGTATCCAATAGGGAGATCAAGAATATCCTACAAAAGATTATTAGGCCTGATCGTAGAGATTGGTCAGATCGATTAGATGATGCATTATGGGCCTATAGGATAGTTTATAAAAATCCTATTGGAATGTCTCTCTACATATTGATTTATGAAAAAGCATGTCATCTTTCGGTAGAACTTGAACACAAAGTATATTGGGCAATCAAGCAACTGAATTTTGATTTGAAACAAGCTAGTTCCAACTAGATATTGCAAGTAAGTGAATTGGATGAATTGAGATAAGAGGATTATGAAAATTTATGAATTTATAAAGAGAAAATGAAAGCCTTTCATGACAAACACATTTCAAGAAAAACCTTCGAGCCAAATCAACAAGTCTGGTTATTTAATTCAAGGCTAAAATTATTTTTAAAAAAATTGAGATCTAGATGGGATGGACCTTATATAGTAAATCAAGTATTTTCATATGGTGCAATCAAACTTTATGATCCTAAATCTATAAATTTATTTAAGATAAATGGTCAAAGATTAAAACCATATATTGAAGGGATGTCACTAAATCGAGCTATTGATCAAGTAGCATTAACAGACCCATACTGAACTGAGTTGCATTATGTCTGGCTGAAGATAATAAACTTAATGCTTTCTGGAAGGCAATCCGGCTTTTACTTTTTGATATCTTTTATATTTTATTTAGATTAATCGAGTCTTGCTTAGTATCTTTCATTGGGATTTGAAGACAATATTGGCTAAGTTGGGAAGATAATAAATTTTGAAAAGACTTCTAGATCAAGTGACATCTCTCCTTTTCTTTTCTCTTTGTATGTACCATTTATTTTCTTCACTCCATTGAGGATAATGTCGATTAAGTTGGAGAGAAAAATAATAATAATAAATTTTTAATCCTCAAGTAAGTTAGTATTTAGTATTTAAGTACTTGAATACACTTAAGAATTGAGTTAAATCAAGTATTTTTAAAAGAAAATTGATGTACAGACTAGAGAGTTTGTGAGATATCGAGAGATCAAGTATTAAAAAAATCCAATAAAGAGTTAAGTTTAGAACTTAAATAATTTTTTTTGAGCATTTCTAAATATTGCTACCAGCATCAAAGAAGAGCTTACTTCCTATGGGCTTGTGTAAGGTAACTATATATTTCTTTATATATTAAAAATAAAAATTTTTAAGTACTTCATGCTGAGTAACCGGGCCTCTTTGCCTAAGCAAGCATTGAGTTTCGCATCAAAAGGTATGAAGGATAAAGAAATTCTATTGTAAAGCTAGTTTTAACTCATAGCCTATTTGATTCGAGCAAGTAAGTTTGAGGGATATTCTATACCTAGTACCCTAAAGCCATTTGGTTCAGAAGTCACTGATTGAAAACTTGCTATATGGGTCAAACAGAAAGCTTAAGGGATTAAGTTAATCAATAGCAGTACAATATTTAAAAAAAAAATCAATAAATGAAGGATGAAAGTAATAATATACTTATCCATATGAAGGTTAATGATTTGCAGATAAAGGTAGGGATAATTTAGAAAAAATTTAAAAAAAATTTAGTATTCTTAGCTTAACTCCCACATTGATTAGTATTAATACCCCAATGATATACCTTACTCACACTCTACTTTACATCAGTGGCCTTTTTTGAAAATTATCTGATAAAATTCGAAACTCTAAGTTAAATGGTACTTAACTCTAGATTCTTTCTTTACTCGAGAATGAGCAAAGTTCAAGTTGGGGGGTGTGATAAGTCATATATTTTTACATTTATTTTAGATATTTTTATCAATTTATGGTGCTAACATCTTCTAAAAAAATCTAATTTTATAAATAAATTAGATTTTTTTATAAAAATAAATAATTTTAAAAAATATAAAATTAGAGCATATTTATGAAAAATAGATATCAAGCTAATTAAATAATTTAAGTACCAAAATAATAGAGAATTAATGAGTAAATTTAATTCATATTTTTTTTCAAGCATAAAATTCGAGCAAAATCAAGCCAAAATACCAAAAAAATTAATTTTAAATAGCCTCCGATGCATGATGGACCGACCACTCGATCCACAGAATAAGGGTGTAGTCCACAGCATAGTTTCATGGTGCACGATGTGATTTACAGGCAGACGGATGAGTTTTGCACAATCGAACGGTTGAGATCACTCCAAACATGTGATCGGACGATCCAAAACATGCTATCCTATATCCAGCAGTGGTGGCCCACTTCCAATGCACGATTTGATGGCCCAAATCAATTTGAACCAAGATCGGATAGCTATGGTTGGCTGTGGGCTAAAAACTAAATGATGAAGGATTTCTGTGCATGATCCGACGATCAAAACTCGATCTGATGCCCAATCCAACAGCTGACAGCGATCCCGACTGAGAATAGGAAGATCTGTGCGCTAATCAACGATCGAAAATAGATCTATCATGCAATCTGATGGCTGTCGTTGATCTCGATTGTGATGAGGAGTTTAACGATGATTTTTGGGATGATCTGGATGGTCCAAATAAGATCCAATGGTCAAAAAATGAGGACACAAGTTTAACACAATTTTGAGGGATTTTAGAACTCCGTTTGCTATCAAAAAAAGGTAAAAAATTTATCTATAAATAAGAGAATCTGAAAATAAGAGAAAAAATAGAGAAAATCAATGAAAAAATAAAAAAATAGAAAAAAAATTAAAAAAGTTTTGGGATCCTAAGAAAAGAAGAAGAGAAATCAGTTTGCTTTATGGAGTACGAAGGAAGAAGAAGAGATCGTCAATTATCTTTCTAATGAGGCTGTATCGATCAACTTTAAATTTTTATTATAATTTTATTTTATTATTTATTTTAAATTTTTTTATAATTAAATTTTAATTTTAATTAATATAAAATTTATTTTTTTGTACTTTAAATTCTTGACTTTTATTTTTATTGTAAGTAGATGCTAAGATCTAGTTAGTAGATCTTAGTGCCAATTTATTTTTTTATACTTTATATTTTTGTTATTTATTTTTATTGCAAGTAGAAGCTAGGATCTAGATAGTAGATCTTAGTATATGATTTATTTTTTGTACTTTTAATTTTTATTTTTTGACTTAAATTATTTTTTTAAAAATTTTATTTTTTTATAAAATCAAAGATTTCAAATTAAAATACTGTCTTCTCTGTGGATTTGATCCAACTCATTACTTTTTATATATTTTTAATTTTTATTGAAGTTAGATTTAATTTGATAATCATGGTATCCTAACAACAACATCGCGATCTATCGCCTGACATCCAGATAGGTCGAATAATTGCAAAGCGACATTGAAGAACCTAGGCATATGGTTATTGCATAATTTATCTCTTTGATCCTAATGCTCAGGATGACCTAGGATTAAACTGTCAATCTTGGATAAGTCATCCATATTGTATTTCAATCTTTTTTAAATCCTGTGACAGCTCATAAGAATTATCCTGGCTAAGATTTTACTGGATTGAAATACAATGATGCATTAACTCCTATAATCTGAAGGGATCAATCCCATCTTAACTCACACACCAATTTCACAAGTACTTGACTGTACCAAATAGCCTTCCATCACTATATTAAAAATATAGGTAGTCTGGTCTCAAAGCATAATGAGTTGCTTGCAAGTCACCATGGTGATCTCAGGTCGGAGGGATATTTATGCCCATATCCTTTGCGAGCTATCCTTGACCGTAGAGCGCTCTGTAGGTGAGTCACTATTCAACCAACCCATATAGCATACAATGACCTATACTCGATAAACATTATTATCCTTATTATTAATATATCATTTGATTGCAAACAAGTTTAAAAATTATTTGATAAATTCTTCTTTATCGATTATATTATAGTTCTAAAGATTTCATTATAGTACAAAAGTTTAAAGAAAGATGCACACTTATGATGAATTTATCAAAAATAATTTTTATTTATTAATAATTCATATACAAATTATAAAGAGCATAATATCTATAGATAGATAATTGACTTTAAGACATATTTCTCAACAACTTTCACTTGGACTAAAGCCAATCAGGACTGTATCTAATACCCATCTTCCACTTGTGGTCATTGAACTCTTTGGTCTCAAGAGCTTTAGTGAAGGCATCGGTCAAGTTTTTCTTTTCATCAATCTTCAGCAGCTCGATATCACCTTGATCAACGATCTCATAGACAAGGTGATAGCATCGCAGAATATGTTTGGCTCTTTAATGGGACTTAGGTTTTTTGGCTTGAGCGATGGCACCAGTGATGTCACAGTATAGTAGAACTGGACCTTCAACTAAGAGAACCACTCCAAGTTCGTAGATAAACTTTTTCAACCAAACAATTTTCATTGCAGCATCGGATGCTGCAATGTATTTCACTTCGCATACTGAATCAGCTACTGTATACTGCTTGAAACTCTTCTAGCAAATCACTTCACCATATAAAGAAAAAATATAGTCAGACATACTTTTACTATCATCATGATCTGATTGAAAACTGAAATCAGTATATTCTACAAGTTTAAAGTCAGTATCTCCATAGATTAACCATTGATCCTTAGTATTTCTCAAATACTTAAGGATTATCTTTCAATGGTTCTTATTCAGATTAGACTGATATCTACTCACTACTACTAGTGAGTAGGCCACATCTAACCTCGTATATGTCATAGCGTACATGATAGATCTCACTGTCGAGACATATGAGATTCTACTCATATGTTCTCTCTCTTGAGGAGTTATCAGACAATTCTTTTTAAAGAGAATAATTTCTTAGCCTATCGGTAGACAGCACTTCTTAAAATTTTTCATACTAAACCATTTCAGCATGATATCAATATACGTGGATTGGGATAATCCAAGCAACCCTTTAGATCATCTCTATATATTATCATCCCTAGGATGTAGGATGCTTCTGTCAAATCCTTCATAAAGAACTGTGATGGCAATCAAAGTTTTACACTCTGTAATATAGGGATGTTATTTTCAATTAAGAGAATATCATCCATATATAGTACAAGAAATATGACTACAGAACCATTAGCCAATTTATAGATACAGAGCTCCTCTTTATTCTTAACGAAGCAATACGTCTTAATCATCTTATCAAAATTCATGTTCCAACTCCAAGAAGCTTGTTTTAGTCCATAAATGGACCTATTTAGCTTGCACACTTTAGATTCATCTATGGATGTAAATCTTTTAGATTATATTATATACATCTCTTCTTCTAACTTTTCATTAAGGAAAGCGATTTTAACATCTATTTGTTAGATCTCATAATCTAGGTATGCTGTTATAGCAAGTATAATTTGAATGGACTTGAGCATTACCACAGGAGAGAATATTTCATCATAGTCAATACCATAACATTAACGATATCTCTTGGCAACTAGACAGACTTTATAGGTCTCTATCTTCTAGTCCACTCCTCTTTTTCTTTTGAAGATCTATTTATACCCTATAGGTTTAATCTCTTCAGGTGGATCAACAAGTGTCCATACACCATTGATCTACATGGACTCTATTTCGAATTTCATGGTGTTTAGCCATTTCTCAGAGTCGAATCTCTGCATGGCATCTATATAGGTGATCGGATCCTCATCGTTCTCATCTAGTTCGATAGGATTACCATTTCAAATCAAGAAATCATAGTATCTATTCGATTGATATGGTACTCTATCGGATCTCCTTAATGGTGCCTCTATAACAGGCTTCAGATTTGATTCTCCAATCAAATCTAGTTCTATATTTTTACTCAAAAGTGTTTGATTTTTTACTTCATGAACTTCACCAAGCTCAATCTTAGTGTAATCACTTCCTTCTCTAAGGAATTTTTTTTTTAAAAGACTGTCTATTACTGACGAATACTTTTTATTCTTTAGTGAGGTAGAAATAGTATCCTTTTATTTTCTTTGGGTATCCTACAAATAAATATTTATCAGACCTAGGTCCAAGCTTATCTGTCTTTAACCGTTTGACATAAGTCGGACATCTTCAAATCTTAAGATGTGAGAGTACTGACTTACGTCCTGTCTATATCTCATATGAAGTTTTATTGACAGACTTGCTTGAAATTTTGTTCAGTACATAGCAAGCAATTTCTAGAGTATATCCCCAGAAGGAGATTGGCAGAGTGGTAAAACTCATCATGGATTGAACCATGTCTAATAGTGTTCGATTCCTCCTTTCTGATACCCTATTATATTATGGTATTTTCGAAGGAGTCCATTGAGAGAGAATCCCATTCTCCTCTAGATATATCAAGAATTTACTGATAAAGTATTCTCCTCCTCGATCTTATTGAAGAGTTTTATATTCTTTTTAGTTTATTTTTTTTACTTCACTATGAAATCATTTGAACATTTCAAATGATTCAAATTTATATTTTATAAGATAGACATACCCATACCTTGATAGGTGATGAGTACTGAAAATATATCGATAAAAGTATTAATTTATACAATAATTTATATTTATTCCTTAAAAATTAATATTTTTATTTATTTTTTTTAGAAAATAAGAGCATCAATAAAAAAAATATAATTTATAGATTAAAATAAAAAAAAATTGAAGCAAATCAGACTTAAAATGGATTCAAAATCAAGATCCAAAGGCAAGCTAAAAATGAGCTCAAAATCAATTCAAACCGGCTCGAATCTAACCTAATTAAACCACAGTGCATGATGGACCGATCGATCGATCCATGGAATCAGGGTCACGGTCCATAAAAAATTTTGCAGTCCATATTGTGGTCCATGGGTGGGTGGCTGGCTTTTGAATGATCGAACGGTTGAGATCGCATTGAACATCCGATCGGACAGTCTAAAACATGCTATCCCATATCAAGTGATGGTGGCCCACATCAATTATGCGATCCGATAGTTTCAAGCAATCCTGAGTGAGATCAGATGGTCCTAGTTTGTTGCTGGTGGGAAAACTAAATAGAGAAGGATTTTTTGGGCACCATCCAATGGTTGAAAACAAATATGAAGCCCGATCCAACGGTTGGCATTGAATCTGATTGAGAACTGAAGCTGATTTGTGCTGATCAATGGTCAAAATTCAATCCATCACACGATCCAATGGCTGACAGTGATCCTGACTGTGATAAGGAGATAAGCGATGATTTTTGATGCAATCTCGTGCATCCAAACATAATCTGATGGTCAGAAATATTATACATGGGTTGGATATGTTTTGAGGGGTTTTAGGACTTTATTTTTTATCAAAAAAAGATGAAAAATTTATCTATAAATAATGAGATCCAGGAACAAGAGAAAAAAAGTAAAAAAAAATCAAAAAAATTTAAAAATAAAAAAAATAAGAGAAGTGTAGGGATCTAAGGAGAAGAAGAAAAGAAGCAAGTTCGCTCCATGGAGTACGAAAGAAAAAGGAGAGATCATCAACTATCTTTCTGATAAAACTGCACCGATCAACTTCAGATCTTTATCATAGTTTTATTTTATTTTATTATTATTTTTAATTTTTTTATAATTAAACTTCACTTTTAATTAATATAAAATTTATTTTTATTATATTTTTAAATTTTTGTACTTTATTTTTATTATAAGTAGAAGCTAAGATCTAGTTAGTAGATCTTAGTATCAAATTATTTTTATGCTCTTTAAATTTTTAATATTTATTTTTATTACAAATAGAAGCTAGGATCTAAATTGTAGATCTTAATACTTTATTTATTTTTCATACTTTTAATTTCTATTTTCTAACTTAAATTATTTTTTTTAAAATTTTATTTTTTTATAAAAATTAAAGTTATCAAATCAAAATACTACCTTCTCTGTGGATTCGACCCAACTTACTACTTTCTATATATTTTTAATATTTTTTAAAAAATTAAAATTAATTTGATAATCACGGTGTCCTAACGACAACATCGTAAGCTATTAATTTTTGGTGCCATTATCAGGGAAGGCATCAATTTTAATATTTAATTTCTTTAATTTTTTTATAAATATAGCTTACTAACTTTTTTTTATTCTTTTTTATAAAAAAAATTAAAAAAAGAGATAGAAAGCTTTCAATTTTGCTTGATGAGATCAATCCTAACCCAAGACTTTTTTTTTATATTATTTATTTATTTTTATAAATAAATCACTCTTTTGATCAATCCTTACCTTATCTTATCCTAACCCAAGACTTTTTTTTATAAATAAAGCTTTCAATTTATTTATTTCATCACTCTTTCTTAATCCAAAAACAACCAACTAGCATCTATCATTAACCCAAGCCTAATTAAAATTCAGTAGACGTTGACCTCTAGGATCAATTGAGTTCAGTTCGAGTATTGTGGTGAAGTCAAGTGCAAAGTAAGCTTGGACTCACTTATGAAACTGGTGTCTATGGCAAAAGGTTACAAAGGCTAAGCCTAAGTGGACTCGTAGTTATTTAATTAGTTCCATTAGCTTATGCCTGGTTAATCCAATTGATATCTAAGGTAAGTAATGGAGGGACTCCTACGACCCCATCTCTTATCTAGTTAGTTGAAAGAAGTGAGAACAGACCCAACTTGTATCTAGACCAAGCCACTTTACATTGAATTGTTAGGTCTAAGAAGCCTATAAGTGTCCTAGGTTTAATTGCTTGCTAACTTGATTACAATTAACACTTAACCACAACTAATTCTTCTCATTTATTGTATCTAGGTCTAGGGCTTTTTTAAGGTTCTCATCTTTAGAACTTCTCTCTTTCCTCTTCTTCTCTTTCTTTTCTCCCTCTTCTTAAAAAAAAATTGAACCACACAAAAAATAGCTAGAAGAAATTTGATTTCTATCTCTGTGCTGGTATAGGATAACTATAATCTTTATTTCAATAAAGATATGTGTTCAATTTATTTTAAAAATAAAATTATTGTACGTGCTTTCTTGATTGATGATCTTTACCATTTGCATATAGATATGAGTGCAAATATTAACGAGTAAATAGTGAATGTCATAGGATCTAAAAGACTTAGAAGATTAGCCATAAGTATCCATGGCACCTTAGGTTAGGCCATGTTGGAGAAGACAAACTCAACAAATTGGAGAAAGATGGTCTTCTTAGACCATTGACTTTCGAGTGTTATCCAGTCTGTGAATCATGTCTTCAAAAAAAAATGGTCAAGCTGTCCTTTATGGGATAAGGTGAAAGGGCCACTAAGATATTAGCCCTGGTATACACTGATATGTGTGGTCTATTCGATGTACAAACTAGGGGTGGTTATATCTACTTCATAACTTTTATCGATAATTTTTTACAGTATGGATTTATGTATTTGATGCATCGAAAGTCTGAAGCTTTTGAAAAGTTCATAGAGTTTAAACATGAAGTAGAAAAATAAATTGAAAAATTCATAAAGGTTCTTCGATCATATCGAGGAGGAAAATACCTTCATGAGAAATTTTGGACCTATCTCAAAGATAATGGTATAGTCTTACAATGGACACCTCCAGGGACACCTCAGCTTAACAGGATATCTGAAAGAAGGAATCAAATCCTATTAGATATAGTTCAATCTATGATGAGCTTTACAGACCTTCCTGACTTTCTCTGGGGACATGCTTTGCTTTATGCGATTCATCTCTTAAATCGAATTTCCTCTAAATCTGTTCCTACCACACCATATGAGTTATGGCATGGTAAGAAGCCAACTCTTAGGTACCTTAAGATTTGGATATGTCCGACCCATATCAAGTGATAGTAGAAGGACAAGTTAGAGGCTAGATCCTTTAGGACTCATTTTATAGGGTATCCTAAGAAAACTATAGGATACTACTTCTATCTTCCCGAGGATCACAATGTGATTGTGAGCCATCATGCCATCTTCTTAGAAAAAGAGTTTATCTAAGATGGAGGCAGTGGAGGAAGATTGAGCTCAAAGAGAAAGTCTCTGAAAAGCATCAAGTCTAAGAACCTGAACCCAGTAATGAGCCAGTAGATGTGATATCTCCTCCACCTCATAAATCAAGTAGGATCTCCCATCCTCCTGGAAGATACTTAGATATTCTTACAGAGGATTTAGAGAAAGCATTCCTTATGGAAGATAGGGATATTAAGAATGATCTCAAAACCTACGATGAGAAATATTAGATGTAGACTCCGAAAAATGGATAGAAGCGATGAAGTTAGAAATTGACTCCATGCATTCTAACTAGGTTTGGTCCGTAGTAGATCCACTTGAAGGTATTATACCTATTGGGTGTAAATAGATTTACAAAAGAAAAATTAGGTTAGATGGTAAGGTAGAGACCTATAAGGCAAGGCTAGTCGCGAAAGGTTATAGTCCATGCGAAGGCATCAACTATCATGAAATCTTTTCGTCCGTAGCCATACTAAAATCTATTCATACTCTGTTTGCCATAGCAGTATTTTATGGTTATAAAATTTGACAGATGGATATGAAAATTATCTTTCTAAATGGATATCTTGAGGAAGATATCTATATGGAGCAGCCTCTGAGTTTCACGTTCAGTGATTGTGATCACAAGATCTGTAAGCTACAAATGTCCACATATAAACTTAAGCAAGCATCTCGAAGTTGGAACACTCACTTCAATGATATAATCAAACCATTTGATTTCATCAAAAATGAGGAGGAGCTGTGTGTGTACAAAAAGGTTAGTGGGAGCGCTGTCACATTCCTTATATTGTATGTGGATGACATCCTCCTGATTGAGAATGATATTCCCATACTGAAGTTGGTCAAAGTATGGTTGTCGAAAGAGTTTGCCTTCAAAGACCTAGGAGAAGCTTCCTACATTCTTGGTATAAAGGTCTATAGAGATAGATCTAAGAGAATAATAGGACTCTCACAACATATGAACATAAAGGAGGTGCTGAAGAGGTTCAACATGAAAAATTCCAAGAGGGGTCTTTTGCCCCTTAGACATGGCATTCATCTCTTCAAGAAGATATGCCCTGACACACCTGAGGAGATCCAGCACATGAACAAGATCTCTTATGCTTCGGCAATAAGGAGCCTCATGTATGTCATATTATGTACACGTCTTGATATAGAACTTACCGTGAGTGTCATGAGTAGATATCAGATGAATCCAGATGAAGAACACTGGATTACTGTTAAAAATATCCTTAAGTACTTGAGAAGGACTAAGGATTTGATATTGATCTTTGATGGAGGATCGAAGCTGAAAGTTGAGGGATACACTAATTCAGACTTTGTGGTTGATGTCGATGATAGAAAGTCTACATTGGGATGTATCTTCTTGTGTAATGGTGGTGTGGTTAACTGAAAGAGTTTCAAGCAACCGACCATTACAGATTCGATCATGGAAGCCGAGTACATTGCCACCTCTAAAGCTGTTAAAGAAGCCTTTTGGTTCAAAAAATTCATTGCGGAGCTGGGTGTGATGCCATCAGATGCCATTGCATTGCACTGTGATAACAACGACATCATAGCGCTCGCTAAGGAGCCAAGATCTCACCAGAAGTCCAAGTACATAGAGCTGCGATTTCACATTATACGTGAATACCTCGAGAAGAAGTTCGTCGAGGTGCAGCGAGTCAACTCCATGCTGAATGTGACGGACCTGCAGACCAAGCCTCTCAGCCAGCAGAAGATCGAAGCTCACCTTAAGAAGATAGGTCTTAGGTATATGACCAATTGGCTTTAGATCAAGTGGGAGTTTGTTGGATTTGTACCCTAGAAGCTAATTGTTGGCTGACATATTATGTAATTCTAGGGCCTAAACTTGTACTTGTAATCTTTTTATTATCAATAAAAGGCTTTTTTATTCCAATCATGTTTGTGTCTATGATTTGTCTTAGAAATTAACAAAGAAGATTTTTACATATTTTTAAAGAGTTAAGAATTTGAGACATACATTAATTAGTGGTTAATTTCTAAATGCTCTCGATCAAAGAATCGTCACGGAGGACAGTGATCAATCTATTAGAGATCGGTGCATGGTTCACCTCCTTTGTGGGCAGATGAGTCTCAGATCTGTGGTGTAGAGACACTAGGATGAAGGTGCAGGTGGTTGTTAGAGAACAACTTGCATTGAGTGTAACCAACACGAAAATCACATAGATGTCTACTCACTCGTTAGTGGTCTTCTCAATGCTGTAGTAGTACGAGTGGTCCTTTAACTTGTGATGTCATTGGCTATTCGCAGCGAGGCTACTTGATTTGACTGCACATTCTCTTGATCTCTAGCCATTTAGTTCCTTGCTATGTATGTTAGCTTTAGTAGATTCAGGTTCGCTGTTTAGAGTAGGATGCACTTAAATGAAATCTATCGATCTTGGTAGAAAAGGAGAAGTCCTATGCGATTTGTGAGATTGAGTTCAGAAAGTCTTTGGTCAAAGCAAGTGTGAATACTGAAAAAATTTTTTACAAAATTCACAAATAAACTCGAGCCGAGCCAATATAGTATATGACTGACGATGGGGTCTGACGAGTTCTCCATGATCTCCATCAAGTCGGGACTCATGATAGAAGGACTGAATCATATGATAACTGCATCTAAAAATTTATATTTTTATTCTACTGGATTGCCACTATATATTGCTGGGTATCACTGGTAGATTGTGAGACTCATCGGGCGTCATCTTGATGATCGATGACTTTCGAAGTATAGAATTGAAAATATTCCAATCCATCGAAAATAGTTTCGATGATATTGTGATGAAGATCACAATATATCTTACTATCAGATAGAATGAAATCTATGGGATCACACATTAAAAGATTTAATCTTGAATTTGTCAATTGAGCTTATGAAGTTTCAATTGGGTTAGGATTTATCAAAATCCTATTAGGTTTATAAAAATCATGCTAGCACACGGTTAAACCTAATTCTTCTGGAAACTTTGATTTGATCAAGTCTATGGCCTTGAACCTAACCTAAATCCATTTGAGTTTAGTTGGGCTCTTAATTGTGAGCCCAAGAGGATTTAATTAAGTCAATTAGTTGATATAAGTATCCTAACATTATCTCTTCTTTATCTCCTAATTATCTCTAAGTATGCATGTGGAATTAAAGGAAAGAGGGAGGCGCAGTCTTCTCCTTTTGACAAGACCAAGGGGCTCCAACACCCTGAATTTGCCAAGTGGGGCTCACCCCCTTCTCATGTGTGGCATGGAGGAGAGAGAGGTGGGGGCACGCCCCTTTCTTATTTGGTTAGAAACCCTATTGTGGGGTACCAAGAGTTGACACCCCAACTATTTGACATGTATTCCTATGGTGCCTCTTGTACATGCTTAAAGGGACTGATTATATACCATTTATATTTGATTTTAATTGGCATAAATCAGATTAAAAAGAAGGTAGAAGATTCTTATAAGATAAGGATCTATCTTTTTAAGATAATTGGGTTCCTTATATGTGTCAGGATAGTATCTATATAAAGGGAGGTCTCTAGGGTTTCTAATTAATAGAAGTTTTGGTCAACAAAATTGATTTTTGGTGAAAAATCTCTCTCTCTCTCTCTCTCTCTCTCTCTCTCTCCCTCCCTTCTCCATGCCTCCTCTCCTCCCTCTCTTCTCTTCTACGCCCAAGAGTTGGGTGTCCCCTTTTTCCACATGCCAAGAGGTACTGCTTCGTCCTCAAGAGTGAAGATCGAGGAGAAGAAGAAGAAGGCTACAGATCAAGGAGTTGATCATGCAATCCAGATCAAGGTGTTGATCAAAGTGCTTAAGGCTAAGATTTTTTTTGAGAAGAAGAGTCTTCTACGAGGAGAAATCAATTCGAGATTGATCCCGATGGATATCCATAAAGATCGGACATGTGTGCAGCTTGAGCATCTACGAATCTGTGATCATCAGAAGCGGTGAATATCTACCCACACTAACATAATGAGATCTGATCTCATATTTATTTTTAAATTTTAGATTGTATATATGTGTTTTCTCCTGGGCTTGGGTAGGATTAGATTTGATCTTTTGCATGCAGGGTTAAAGGGTTTAACCCATTTTGTTTCTACTGTATTTTTTTCAAAAGTTTTGAAATCTACACATGCTGCCTATCCGATTTTCTAACAAAGTAGTGGTGGCCTGCATCAACTACACAATCCGATGGTTCCAAGCAATCTTGAGTGAGATCGGATGGTCTTGGTTCGTTGTCGATGGAAAAACTAAACAAGGAAGGATTTTTGAGCGCCATCCAATGGTTGAAATTAAATCTAAAGCCCAATCTGATGGTCGACATTGAATCCGACTGAGAACTGAAGCTGATTTGCACTGATCAATGATCAAAATTTAATCCATTATGTGATACAATGGTTGACAGTGATCCCAACTATGATAAGGAGATAAGAAGTGATTTTTGATATGATCTCGTGCATCCAAACATGATGCAACGATCAGAAATATTGTATGCGGGTTGGACACATTTTGAGGGATTTTAGGACTCCATTTTTTATCAAAAAAAGGTGAAAAATTTATCTATAAATAAGAAGGTCCGAGAGCAAGAAAAAAAAAAAATAATAAAAAAAATAAAGAATAAAATAGAAGAAAAATTAGAAGAAGTGTAGGGATTTAAGGAAAAGAAGGAGGAAGCTAGTTCGCTCCATGGAGTATGAAGAAAGAAGAAGAGGTCGTCAACCATCTTTCTAATGAGATTGCACCGATCAACTTCAGATCTTTGTTATAATTTTATTTTATTTTATTATTTTTTTAAATTCTTTATAATTGAACTTCACTTTTAATTAATATAAAATTTATTTTTATTATATTTCTAAATTTTTGTACTTTATTTTTATTGCAAGTAGATGCTAAGATCTAATTAGTAGATCTTAATACCATTTATTTTTATACTTTTTAAATTTTTATTATTTATTTTTATTATAAATAGAAGCTAGAATCTAAATAGTAGATCTTAATATCGGACTTATTTTTCATACTTTTAATTTTTATTTTTTGACTTAAATTATTTTTTTCAAAATTTTATTTTATTTTTATAAAAATCAAAGTTATCAAATTCAAACACTACCTTCTCTATGGATTTGACCCAACTTGTTGCTTTTTATATATTTTTAATATTTTTTAAAAAATTAAAATTAATTTGATAATCACAATGTCTTAACGACAACATCACGAGCTATCAATAGGTCGTCAGTGAAAGTAATGAAGTAGTTGAATCCACCCCTAGCACTTGTGCTCATGGATTCACATACATCATTATATATTAGACTCAGAACATTTGTGGGTGACTCATCTTTTTCTTTAAAAGGTGACTTTATCATCTTACCAAGAAGATGGGATTCATAAGTTTGTAATGATTCATAATTGTTAATGTCAAAGATTCTCTCTTTAGTTAACCTGTTTATCTTGTTCTTGTTCACATGATCTAGCCAACAATGCCAAAGATGGGCATCACTGATATTATCTATCTTAGGATATTTATTAGGCATGTATAATTACACTTATAGGCTATGATAGAAGGTACATGCCATGTTTCAATTGTTCATGCACAATTGTAGTACCATTCATAATGATATTACAAAAATTATCTTTTAATAAAAAGTTGAAACTAATTTTGGCCAAAAGACTTATAGAGATGACATTCATAAAAAAAGAAGGATAATAATGATAATCATCTAACATGACAATGTTAAACTCAAAAATAAGCTGAATAGCTTCTAAAGCTAGAACTGGAATAAGACTTCCATCTCCAATATTCAGGAATTATTTGCCATCTTTAAATTTTCTATTGACCTGAAGTCCCTGTGATAGGATCGCGATGTTGTCGTTAGGACACCGTGATTATCAATCTAATTTTGATTTGAATAAAAATTAAAAATATATAGAAAGTAGCGAGTCGGGTCAAATCCACAGAGAAGATAAGATTTTGATTTGAAATCTTTGATTTTATAAAAAAAATTTTTGAAGAAAGTAATTTAAGTCAAAAAATTAAAATTAAAAGTGCAAAAAATAAATCAGGTTCTAAGATCTATTATTTAAATCTTAGCTTCTACTTACAATAAAAATAAATAATAAAAATTTAAAGTATAAAAAATAAATTGGTACTAAGATCTACTAACTAGATCCCAACATCTACTTGCAAAAAAATAAAAGATAAGAATTTAAAAGTATAATAAAATAAAATTTATATTAATTAAAATTTAATTATAAGAAATTTAAAAATAAAATAAAATAAAATTATAACAAAGATCTGAAGTTGATCAGTTCAGCCTCATCGAAAAGATGGTTGATGACCTCTCCTTCTTCCTTCATACTTCGTAGAGTGAACTAGTTTTTCTTCTTCTTCCCTTTGGGTCTCTAAATCTATCTATTTTTTTATTTTTTTAATTTTCTCTTGAAGTTTTTTTCTCCTCTCACTTATTCTCAGATCTCTTATTTATAGATAAATTTTTTACTTTTTTTTGTCACAAAAAGAGTCCTAAAACCCTTAGAAATCGTATTATACTCGTATAATTTAATTCTGACCATTAGATTGCATTTGGACTATCCAGATCGCTCCAAAAAATCATGTTTAAGTCCTTATCAGGGTTAAAAATATTTTTAGCCATTGGATCAGGTCTCGAATTTGATCTGGGTCGTTGATCAGCACTCAATTATTCCTATTCAAAGTTGGAAACCACCACAATAGTCGGATCTTGCTTCAGATAAAATTTGGACTATCGATCAGTGCAAATTTCTTTCGCTCACCTGTGAACTGTATCGTGAACTAGGTAATATTTCTTGTGGACCGCACCCTTGAATTTATGGATCGAGTAGCCAGTCCATCGTGCACCGAAGGTAATAAAATATACTTTTTAAGATATTTTTGCTTGATTTTCATATCTAATGGTTGAAGAGTCCAATTGAATTATGACTCTGGTGAGGAGTCCTACTGAGATTGTGATTTTGGAGAAGAGTCCCACTAGACTGAAACTCTACTATTAATATAAAATTAATTAATAATTAGATTACTAATTAAATTAATTTGATTGAGCAAAGAGTTTTGGATCTAGCCTAATTGAATTAGATTCAGTTCGACTTAGATTGGGTTTGATATGATCAAGCCTGATTATAAGAGAAATTAGATCCTGATTCGATCAGAGCTTGGACTCAGCTAATTTCTAATTGGGTTAGAAATTTATTGAGATGGTTGGACTCCTAATTTGATTAAGTTCATTTCTATCATTAGGTTCAAATCAAATTTGATTTATTTTAGAATCGAATTAGAAATGAAGAGTCCTAGTCGGCAGGGACTCTATCCTTATCTCTTGTGCCACACGTAGACCTATGCCCATATCTCAATGCCAAATTGGATTTGGCTTGAGCCTTTTGGTGTCAAGGGAGTGGGCCTAGTAAGGGTGGACAGTAATGGATGCTAAGTCATAATCTTATCTTCTGCCTAATTCGAATGCGATCTGAATTAGAGATAAGGTGATAAGAAAGAAAAAGATTTTTCAAACAAAAAAAATTGTTGGTGCCTAAATGAATTTTTTCTTAATTTTCTTAGAGAGTTTTTGGATGTGTGAGATACCAGATCTCCTCTTGATGCCAAAGACCTCTTTCTAGAAATTTTGGGATGCCCAAAATTTCGCTGGGCGTGGACTCTTTGGCACCCTCTCCCCTTGGATGAAAATCCTAGCCCTAGTCTATAAAAGGGTGGCTCCTCCCTTTGGCATCACATAGTTATTCCCTTGTTGGTTTTTGTTTTTCTAGAGCTTCTCCTCCTCTTCCTCTCTTCCTCTTCTAGATCTCTTCATCCTTTGGAGCATCCAAGGCCATTGAAGAAGAACGAAGAAATTAGCCTCCAAGTTTCTTGCAAGCTAGCACTTCTAAGGACCCTGATCTGTGCCTGTCTTCATGTGGACATGCTGTAGAGGCCAGATGACTTTGTGTGACTGCAAGCAACCTGAAGGAGAGCCTTTCCAAGCATTGGACTAGTGAAGATCAAGATTTTTTTGGTTTGATAATGGTTTCTAACCTATCTTGATCGTTTTGTTAGATCTAATAGTTAGATCTAGGATTACTGCATCGATGAGATCGATGTGAGTATTTATTTTTGAATCTAAAGTGCATCTTAATTCATATTTTTTATCTTGATATGATAGTCTAGATTAGATCTTATATATGTAATTTAGATTAAATCATTTAATCTTATTATTCTGCTGTATAAATTTTTAAAGTTGCATGCATAGTACTACCACATGTTTCCTTCATGAAGAAGATTGAATAATAACCTATATAAGATGGAGGGCTCAGTGGTTACAGTAGTGCAGAGGTTCTTGCAGCAGCATAGGAGGAATAGTTAGCATATCGGCTATGGCACTCTCGGATGGGACACATGAGCGACAGAGGGCTCATGGAACTCAGTAAAAGAGGTCTGATTCCAACACTTAAGAAGGAGGGAGACAACCTATATGAGTCTTGTATTTATGGCAAACAGCATAAGATAAGATTTGCCAATAGTACCAAGCAGAGTGAAGGTGTTCTGGAGCTAGTTCACTTAGATGTGTGGGGACCGGCCCCTATTTCTTCCAGAGGTGGGGCAAAGTACTTTGTGACCTTCATTGATGACTTCTCTAGGAAGGTGTGGGTGTATTTGATTAGAAAAAAATCAAAGATGTCTGTCCGGTTCAAAGTCTGGAAAGTTGCAGTGGAAAAGGAGATAAAAAAATCGATGAAGTGCCTCAGATCTGACAATGGAGGGGAGTATACTAGCACTGAATTCAAAATTACTATGAAGAAAATGGCATCAAATGCTATTACATAGTAAGGATGACTCCTCAGTAAAATAAAGTGGCCGAAAGGATGAACTGGATATTAACAGAAAAGGTCAGAAGTTTGAGACTACAGGCATCCTTCCCAAAGCTTTTTGGGGTGATGTGATCACTTTCTCTTATTTTCTTGTTAATAGGTCTTCTAATCACAAGTTTAATGGAGGAATTTCAGAGGAGATCTAAAGTGGAAAGAAAGTGGAGCTTGACCATATGAAGATTTTTGGTTGCTCGACCTATGCACTGACGGAGGCAACCAAAAGAAGCAAACTAGATCCTAAATCACAAAAGATGGTCTTCATTAGGATTCCACATGGAGTCAAAGGTTACTTGCTGTGGGATCCTTATTCTTAGAAGTGCATCATCAATGGAACATAATCTTTGATGAGAAGAGCATTCTAAAGAGGCCAGAAGGTGCGGATGGAGCTGAAAAGGCTGAACAGGACAGCAGTCAATAGCATTCATAACTAGGTGATGTGCCTTCAACTTCTACTACCAAACGTCTTCCTTTTAAGGTGAAGTTTGGCAAGCATGTTTCCATACACATGGAGGACCAATGAGGAGGGCCATCTGTCTGAGAGGAGGTACAGTTAGAGCCACAAACATCAAACTTGCAGGACAATACAAGAGGAGTGGCACTGCATAAGCTAAAGAACACCATTCACAAATCTATACGGTATGACATTGATGAGACCATCTCCTATACTCTCATCATTGCTAATGAAGATTCAAAGACTTTTGAGGAGGCCATAGAGAGTTTGGATCGAGATATTAAAAAATATAGATGATTTCATACATGTATTTCAAAAATTTTTAAAATAAAATATAGTTTAAGATAAATAGATTAATCATATTAATCTAACATGTATATGATCTAATCATCAAATCAATGTACTCTAGGATCTATGATATGATATGTTGCATATAAAATCTGAAATAATCACATAATAAAATCTGCATGTATGGATGTAAGTAGTAGATCAAATTTACATCTATTTGAGTTCAAAACTCGATACCTGAGTAGGGATTGATGATCACCGCTGTTGAGAGATATGATAAAGAGGGTCCTCGCTGGTTGCTCACAGCCACACATGCGTCCGGCCTCTATGGGAAGTCCACTCGAAGCTCCGATCTGATCGGTCTTCTCGGGAATATTAGTTCGTGCGAAGACCTTCTTCTTAGCTGATCTAGATTTTTTTTTTAAATCTCTTAAATCTTTTCAGAAGTTGAAGATACACTTCTGGAGGAGATAAAGAAGTGAAACAAAGATGGTGAAGAAAATAATTTCTGTCTTATTTTTTCTCTCTTCTCAAAGCCTTAGGACCAAACCCTAGAATTCAGGATTTGCGCCAACCCAAGAAAAGAGGAGTCTCCTCCTCTTTCATGCCATGAAACCACACCCAAGACCCCTCTCAACATGAAGGCCTCTATCTCAGGTCTCTTACACATACAAAAGTGAAAAATAAAATCTTTTTTTATTGGCGTGTAAGGAGGTGGGGTGAAGAGTCCAACAATGTTTGGACTCTTCCATACATTGTCACCTCTCTTCACAATTCCACACCCCAAAAATTATGTGATGCCCCTTTTCTTTATTTTCCATGGTAAAACCAGATCCTTATCTGATTTCTCACATTGAGAACTTCCTCAAAATGTCACACAAAAGAAAGAATAAAAGGGAAGTGGGCGGCAATGCTATAGATAAGGTCAAACCTTATCTAATATGGTATCCCATTCAAATCAAATTTGAACATACCATATAATATCAGATTTTATCCATATTTGGATGTGAGATAGAGAAGGGAAAGAGCTCTTTGATGTGAAAAAATTTCATACAAAACAATTTTGTGTGTGATGAAATATGGCATGCAAAGTGGGAGGTGCAAGGGAGAAGAGTCCAATGCTATATGGACTCTTAATTTCCTTATTTGAATCCAAATCAAATCACATCTGGTTTAGCCCAAATAAAATAGATAAAATCTAATTTAATTAGATTCATAAATTTTTAATAAAATTTTAATCAAATTAAAAATTGATTAAATCAAAGTTCTGATCAAATCAGTGACAATTCTCCCTTAGCAATTAGGTCATCTCATAACCTAATCGAGTCAAACCTAATTAAACCTAATTCAATTAGATTTTATTTAATCCTCTTTGCTCAATCAAATTGAGTTAATCAGTAATCTAATTACTAATTAATCCTTCATTAATTTACTAACACTTGATGAATAAATTTATTACAACTTTTGCATAAGGTTAACCATCAATTGAATTGATGATTAAGCCCTTGAACAAGTCTCAATCGTTGATCGGCTACATGATCAGTCGGAAATTTTTTTTGAATGTGACCCCATAGATTTGAACCTAGTATAAGAATAGATTTTTAAATTAATCAATGTAACCATCTAGCAATGAGATCCAACATCTGGATAGGTCGAATGATGATGAAGTAATATTCAAGAACCTACTGGTGTATGGTTATCATATAATTCATTTCTTTGACCCTAATACTTGAGATCGACCTAGAATTTAACTATCAATTCTAGATAAATCATCCATATTGTATTTCAATCTTTCAAATCCATCACATGGATTATCTAGACTTAGATTTTGCTAAATTGAAATATATTGATATATTAACTCCTACTAATTCGGAGGGATCAATTCCATCTTGACTCATATACTGACTTAACAAATACTTGAATGCATCCAGAAATCTTCCATCACTAAATTTAAAACTCAGTTAGTCCGACACCAAAGTACAATGAGTTGCTTGCAAGTCATCATTATGATGATCTCAGGTTGGAGGGACACTTATACCCATATCCTTCGTGAGCTACTCTTGATAACAGAGTACTCTGCAGTTGGTCACGTTCAATGAGATGTACTTCTATATCTCACTTGCATATCATATTAGTGTGGAGTTGGTTACGAGGACAACCAATGCATATGGTATACAACAATCTATACTTGACATCGCTATCATCCTAATAATAGTGTATCATTTGGTCATGAACCAATTTAAGGACTACGTGATAAATTCTCTTTTATCGATCAAAGTAGTCCTAAGGACTTCATCACAATATAGGAGTTCGTTAGAAGATGTCACCTTGTGATGAAAAAAGTTAAATAATTTTTATTATTTATCAATTCATATATATTTATAATTAACACAATCATCAAATGATTAGCTTTAGGACATATTTTCCAATACGGGAGTCATGGATACAGACCATCATGGAAGAGATGGAGTCACTGGATAAGAATTGGACATGGCAGCTAGTGGATCTACCTAGTAATGCTTGAGCTATTGATTCAAAATGGGTGTTCACACGGAAGGAGGTACTTTCAGAGGAAGGTGGAGTTAGATATAAAGCAAGACTCATCGCAAAGGGATACTCACAGAGAGAGGAAGTGGACTACACAGAAGTATTCTCTCCGGTAGTACATCATGCTTCAATCCGGATGTTGCTGTCGCTTATAGCTCAGCATGATATAGAATTAGAGCAGATGGACATGAAGATGGTGTTCTTACATGAGAACCTAGAGGAGAGGATCTACGTGAAGCAACTAGCTAGATTCATACAGACTGGATTGGAGGAAAAGGTATGTCTACTCAAGAGATCTCTCTACGGTTTGAAGCGATCTCCCCATCAGTAGTACAAAAGGTTTGATTCTTTTATTTTGAGCCTTGATTTTTTCAAATGTGAATATGATAGCTGCATGTATATAAAGGATATGGATAATGATGATGCATTGTACTTACTTTTATATGGGGATGACATGCTTATTGCAAGCAGGAGTGCTGATGTTGTGAGTGAGTTGAAATCAGCACTGTCAGTCGAGTTTGAAATGAAGGATTTGGATCTAGCAGAAAGATTCTCGATATAAAAATTTATTGAGATAGAAGGAAGGGTATTCTCCACTTATCATAGGGAAGATACATTCAGAAAGTGTTGGAGAAGTTTGAGATGGATAAGTCCAAATTGATTGGAACACCTTTGGCAAGTCACATGCCTCTTTCAAAGCAACAGTGGCCCCAGACAGAGGAAGAGAAAGAGTACATGGAGAGAGTTTCATATTCCAGTGCCATGGGCAGCATGATGTATGCTATGATGTATTGTAGGCCTGACATAGCACGTATTTTGAGCCAAGTGAGCAGGTACATGACTAATCCTGGAAAAGAACATTAGCAGGCATTGAAGGATCTTATAGTATCATCAAGAAACTCGAAGGCTTGGTCTGATTTTTGGGTAGCAAGGTGGACCTAGGAGGAACTTCAATATCTCAAGTGAGTTTTTAGATCCATTAGAAAGGTTTGTTGATGCTAATTTTGCAGGTGATCAGGACACAAGGAGGTCTACTATAGGATATATTTTCAGCATGTATGGTGAGCCTATTTTTTGGAGATCAACCCTTCAACCTATCATTGTCTTGTCTACCATAGAGGCCAAGTATATAGGGATTACAGAGGCTGCTAAAGAGGCTCTTTGGATGAAGAGACTCATATCAAAAATGGGGGTGGAGCAGAGCACAGTGGTGCTGTACAATGATAATCAAAGTGCTCTTCACTTAGTCCAGAACCTAGTCTATCATGCACAGATGAAGCATATAGATGTGAGATAACACAGGATCAGAGAATTGGTGGAAGTGGGTGAGTTATTGCTAATGAAGATTCATACAAAGGAGCACTAGACTGAGGCTCTGATGAAGGTTCTTCTGCAGGAAAGTTTTCTCTTATATGTTGCACTGACGGGTCTGAAGGACTATGCTGATTTTGCTACAGTTTTAAAGCACCAAGATGGAGATTATAGGATCTGGTGTGGTGCTTTCAAGCCTTAGTTGGCCAAAAAAAAGGTCAAGATTTATGATCCATGAGATGTTCATGGGGGTTCTAAGGCCATTTGGGCTCTAGGGTGAAGGCTGTCAACCTTCACGATCTCGAGGTCCAGTATTTAGGGCTTTAAGGGTCTTGAGGCCCAAGTTATTAGGCCTTGAGGGGCTAACCCATTATTGGACTAGGATTAAGTCCAAGATCAGTGAGTTCATACAAGTCAAGGGTGTACTTGGGCTTAGGTGAGTGCAATCATATGTGGTTTAGCCAAAGAGAGTTTTGGGTTTGGGTCATATTGACTATGTATATATATACACTCATGTAATTAGTGTACGGTGAAATAGAATCAATTGAAACCCTTTCTCCCTAACATCCTCCCTCTCTCTCTAATCCTTCGCACATCCTAAGCTCTCTCCCTCTCAAAAACCCTAGCCTCCACCTTTAAGAAAGGAGAAGAATCGCCTCTAGAAATCTGCAGCACTAGAAATATGAATGCCTCTCTTCTTATTGCTGGTTCTTCACGCTCCAAAAAGTTAGGGCATTAAAATAGTAGATTTTAAGATTGATAAAGTATCTACTAATTTGATTTAGGTCGCTCAATCAAATCCTAACAGATTAGGAGTAGGAGAAGTTAGAAGAGGCTGCCACTCAGAAATCTGCAGACACCTGCAGATTTTAGCATTCAAGGTATTACAACACCCCAAGTCCTCTATTTTTGTGATTTGCGGCTGTTCTCTAGATTTCCACACATGTGAGAAAATCCTTAATATTTCTAACCTAGATATCTATTGAAACTCCAGAGTTTGAAAGACTACCGATGTCCTCTTAACCTCTTTTAGATATTTCACAATTATGGAACCTTCGGCTTCATATTCACCTCAGGCTTGTTCAATGATGAGCTGCGAGTTGGTGAAAACTTTGATTTCCTTCACTCTGAGCTCTCTCTTAAGACAAAGTCTGACAATCAAGGCTTCATACTCAGTCTTGTTGTTGAAAGCTTTGAAGTCATATCAAAGAGTGTACTCTGTCGCTACTCTATCTGGATTGGCGAGAATGAGTCTTGCTCCATATTCTTATGCATTCGAGACCTTATCGATGTACAGGATCCACTGCAAAAAATTTTCAATAACCTCAGATCTTGTCAATGATAATTCTTCTACATCTTAGAGGATCTTGCTTGTATAGTAAATCGATTTTTGATTTTCTACATTCTCTCAAAATAGAACCAAACTAATAGCATCAGGTGAAATAGCTAAGTATAATGATAATTGCTTACCTTCCTCGAGTTTGGAGAGAAGCGGAGGAGATCCGAGGTCCCACTTAAGATGCTCTAATGTGGTTCGGCACTCGTCCATCCATTCAAATATCTTCATCTTTCTAATACTTTGAAAAAAGGAAGGCATTTCTCAATCGATTTGAAGATGAATCGACTGAGAGTTGCAACCCGACCCGCCAAGCTTTGGACTTCCCGCTTGGTCGTCAGATGCTTTAAGTTGAGGAGAGCTTGGATCTTCTCTAGGTTGTCTTCTATCCCTTATTGGATCATCAAGAAGCTAAGAAATTTCTCTCCTTAAAGATACACTTGTTCGGGTTCAACTTCATCCAATGCGTCGCAGTTCATCGAAAACTTCCTCAAGATCGACAATATGTCGATCAGCTTCTGTACTTTTAACAAGCATATCATCAATGTAGACTTCCATATCATGGCCTATCTAATGTTTGAACACCTTGTTGATGAGGTATTGATAAGTTGCACCTATATTCTTTAAACCAAAAGACATCATTTAATAACAATACATACCTTTGTCAGTTATGAATGTGGTCTTTTTCTCATCCTCGGATGCCATCTGAATTTGATTATACCCCAAGAAGGCATCCATGAAGCTTAATAATTGATGTTCTATGGTGGCATCGATGAGTTGGTTGATTTTTGTGAGCGAAAAGATATCTTTCGGATAAGTCTTATTGAGGTCGGTATAGTCGATGCAGATTCTTCACTTGCCATTGGCTTTCTTGATCATGACAATATTAAAAATCTATTTCGAGTATTATGCTTCCCAGATGAATCCTGATATTATCAACTTGTCAACCTCTTCATCGATGGCCTATTGTCATTCTGAGGTGAAGCTTTTCTTCTTTTATTGTACTTGTCGATGATTTGGATTCACATTTAACTTATGAACAATAATATCAGAAAGAATTCTTGGCATGTCTGATGCTGACCAGACGAAGATGTCTTCATTAACTCGATGGAAGGTCATCAGTTGATCTCTGTCGTCGGTCGTCAATTGGGAACCGATCCAAATTATTCTGGTTGGATCATCTTAGAAAGGGATGGTGATGAGCTCCTCAGCTGGCTCTCCTCGAGATACTTTTACATCCTCTCTGTGATCTTCAATTGGTAGGGCCTCCATCGATTTCTTGCCTTTGATTGTGGCAATGAAGCATTGTCGAGCAAGCATTTGGTCTCCTCAAATTTTGCCGACATCACATTGAGTCAGGAATTTAACCATCAAATGGTACGTGGAGATGATTGCTCCGAATGCATTGAGCTCGGGTTATCCTAGAATCACATTGTAAGTGGATGGCACTTAGACAATGAGGAAAGTTAGCTGCTTGATTCGTTGTTGTGGCTTCATCCCAATAGTTACTGGCAAAGTGACATCTCCTTCCACTACTATGGAGTTTCCTGAGAATCTAATTAAGGGAGTGTTCACTCACCTTAGTCGATCAGTTGATAATTTCACTCTTTAGAAAGCATCATAAAATAAGACATCCGTGAAGATTTCATTATCAACAAGAACTCTTTTTACATCATAATTTGTCATCATCATTGAAATGACAATGCCATCATCATGAAGAGTTTGAACTCCTCAGACATCATCATCAGAAAAAGAAATCAAGTCACTAATCCTCTATCTCTTCAGATTTTTGACTTGATTGCCAACCCCCTACCACCTCCAAGGCCCGAGATCATGTTGATGACACCAACCATTCGTCAGGTGTTGTTGTTATCCTCATCAGGCTGGTGCTGGATCGTTTTCTCGAGTGTTCGATCTCACTGTTCCCAAACATATTTACCAACGTAGCCTCTTAGAATGAGAGCTTTGATTTCATCCTTCGACTGGAGGCACTCCTCAGTGTTGTGACATGGTCATGATGGAAGCAGTAGTACTTCTGCTTGTTCTATCAAATTGATGGAGTCTTCATCGATGGAGGTACCTTTCATCCTCGATCTTTGTGAGGTGATCAATAGGGCGTAGCTATTTTGATGACCAATAGGGCATAGCTTTTGGCACCAAGGTGAACTCCTCAGTTGTGGAGCTTTTACCAATTGAGAGGATTCTGGTCCAGCCTGGTTTAGGCATGTGTCCTCCCGTGCATGCTTCTTTTTATTGAAAGCCCGATCTTCCTGACGTGCGATCCAACCCTCTTCAATCAGCATGTACTTGCAGACCCGAGCTAAAAGGTTAGCATAGTTCCTCAAATATGTCTTGTCGAGGGAGTAGATAAGGTGCTCTTTGCAGAGGCCTCATTTCAAAGCCGACATAGCAATGGCTTCATCCTGATTGCACATTTCTAATGTGGCCACATTAAATTGCACCTCATAGTCACACAAAGATTCTCCCTCTTCTTAGTGGAGGGAGAAGAGACTATCCAAAGTCCTCAGTTGGACTCAGCTATTTCCAAAGTGAGCAACAAACTAGCATCTGAATTGGTCGAAAGAGGTAACGGACTCCGATTAAAGTGTGGAGTACCAGGTTCATGCCGCCTTCCTTAGAGTTGCCAGAAAGAAGAGACAGAAGAGGACGTCTGAAGCATCCTGAAGCATCATGAGGGCCTTATAGCCCTTCAAGTAATCCAGCGGGTCGGTGGAACTATCGTATGGCTCCACCATCGGCATCCTGAACCGACTTAGAATCGATTCTTGAAGGATGGAGCAAATGAAGGATGGTTAGGAACTGAAGCTGAAGACCTCATTATTCCCTTTGCCACCCACCTGGACCTCAACCAGTCGGTGCTCAATCTTGTGGATCTTCTGTTCGAGGTCCTCCTTCTAGTGAGATCATTCGGGTTGGAGAGAATAGCCCAGCATCGAATATCTGCTACAAGAAGTATGGGATTGTTGGTTGTTGGAAAGTCAGGTAGAAAGTATGTATAGATTTCAAAACTTTTTTGAGACATGCAACGAAAATCATCATGGTTAAAACCCTTTTAACCCACATGCATTAGATCATGTCTATATACTACACGAAGCCCCAGATCTATGACAAACATGAAAGAGATCTAAAAATCATGTAGACCACATCCACATGTATAATGAGATCAGATCTCATCACTTTTTCATGGATCGTAATTCACCACAGCCGATGATTCATGGAGTTGAAACTAGTTCCTTTAGCCGTGCACGTGTCCGACCTCTACAGGTATTGATATAAGATCTTTTCAAATCAGAGGTTGGCGATCTTCCTAGGATGCTAGCTCCCTTGCAGAGATCCCTCTTGATGCTTGATCTGGGCTTCTTCTCCTAGACAATCTAAGAGATAAAACAAAAGAGAAAATAGAAGAAGATTGGAGAACAATTCTTAACCCACAAAACCCTAGACTCTTCTAGGAAATAACCCACGCCCGAAGGGCTACAATTGCTCATGCCCAAAGCCTACTCTCTTCTCTTTTTGGTCAGCCAAACTCAGATAAGAACACCTAAAATCGACAGCCAAGAGAAGGGGTTCTTCTAAAGAGTGGAAACAAGGTTTGGATGAGAGCAAACAACCACTAGATAACAACCTGGTTTGAATTTGAATTCAAATCAAATTTTAATTCAGATCAAACCATATTTTATCCTTATCTAAGAGAGGCCAAGGCTGGTCGACCAAGCCTTGATAGGCATGCAAAACCTCCACACCAAAAATAGATTGGCGTGGACAATGGGCGTGGGCAACTGGGTTGGGGTGCTAGGTCAGGCTCTAGTCCAATTTAGCTTCAATTTGATCCAAACCAAATCAGATCTGATTAGAGCCAAATTGATAGATGCAACCTAATCCAATTATGTGTCAAATTAGATAAATCAAACCTTAATAAAATCAGATTTTGATTAAACCCAAGTCCTGATCAAATTAGGAACTTAACTAAATCATCTCATAACTTGATCAAAACTAACCCAATTTAAGTCGAACTGAATCCAATTCAATTAGACTTGAACTAATCTTCAATACTTAATCAAATTGACCTAATTAGCAATCAAATTACTAATTAATCCTTCTATAATATTTACATTAATTTAACCATCAATCGAATTGATGATTAAGCCCTTCAATGATTCACAATTGTTGATGAATCATCTGATCTGATCAAAACAACTATTGTGTATGATCCTATAGGCTCTATGCAATCTGGTAGTGAGATATATTGTGATCTCTATTACAATATCATTGAAACTCTTTTTGATGGATTGAAATAATTTCGACTCTATCCTTCGAGGTCATCGATCATCAAGATTACTTCCAATGAGTCTCATAATCCATCAGTAATACCCAGTAATATGTAGTAGCAAATCAGCAGAATAAAGATGTGAACCTGTAGATATAATTATCCTATGATTCAATCCTTCTATCGAGAGTTTCAATTTGATGGAGGTCATAAAAAACTTGTCAAATCCTATTGTTGGTGCAGAATTCCACCGACGTCGGAGAAGCTGAAGTCGAGGGGTCGCATCCGTCGTCGGGACCTGCAAGAAAAATCTAAACCGGAGTTGGGGGTGCTCCGGCAAGACCCTCCGACGCTCAAGTTAGCACTCTGCCTCAACAGAAATAGAGTGCTCGAATGAAAATTTTAGCGGAGTTTCGAAATAGAGTTTAGAGCTTAGAGAAGAACATATATGGGGATCCCTTTTTATAGACGGAGAGCGTAACTGATTGACAGCGATGTCTGTAACCGCCTAGTAGTGGGCCGTTTAGAGCCACGCGGAGTTTGTTACGGAGAGTAGTGGCGTCAGGGGCCGTTCAGGGCCACGTGGAGTTTGTTACGGAGAGTGGAGTGGTGTCTGTTATTGCGACTTGCTAGAGAGTGGTGGAGCCACGCAGAATCCATTGCAGAGAGTGGAGTAGGGTAGTGGCCATTGTCGTGACTTGTCAGAGAGTTCGGATCTGTCGGTTGAAGCTTGGCTGGGATATTTGATGGAGCAGAATGGCTCTCTATCTCGTCAATCTAGGAGAAGCTCGGATGTTTCTGAGGTTATGACGGGTCTACTGTTGTTGGGTACTTGGAGCACTGATGCTGCAGGCGGGAACCATCTGCTGTAGAAGCTCGGACGGGGACTTTCTATTGGAAAAATTCGATTTCATGAGAAATCCGACAAAGGGTCGACCGACAGTAGACTTCGGATGGCATTGCGGAGGTTCGTTAGCTGGAGGAGTCTGGAGGATCCTGTGGAAATTTGGTTGACGTTGTTGAAGTCCGGCTGACGCTATTGAAGGTTGATGGCTGGGGAGGTACGGTAGACACCGAAGGTGGTCGGCCGTTGTAGAAATCCAGTTACTGGAGCCCGTCTGTTGTAGAAGTTCATCCGGAATCCATCCGCTATGGAAGTTCAGGTGGAGTTCGATTCTTGTAGAAGTCCGAATGGGGACCGTTTATTGAAGAAGCTCGACTGAAGTCCGCCTGTAACAGAACTTCGGAAGAAATTCGCATACAGTAGAGATCCAGAGTAAACCGCTCGTAGTAGAAGTCTCACCGTTGGAGAAGCTCGATCTTTAACGAAGTCTGGAAGAGGTTCGGAGTAGAGATCCCACTGGTGGAGGCTGTTCGTTGTCCAAATTCGTCTAGGATCCATCCACTGTAGGAGTTCGGCTGAAATCCGATTCTCGTAGGAGCCCGGATGGAGGCCGATTGTCATAGAAGTTGGATGGAGCCCGGCCCTGGTAGGAGCTCGGATGAAGTCCACCTGCAATAGAAATTCGGGGTAGAGGTCCGACTCTCGCAGGAGCTCGGGTGGAATCCGGAAGGCGGTCGACCGTCATAGAAACTTGGATGGAGTTTGGTTACTGTAGAAATCTCATTATCGGAGAAGCTCGGATATTGACAAAGTTCGGAAGAAGTTCGGAGTAGGATCATCCGTGATCAGAAGAAGTCTGGAAGGGATTCGGAGAATATTTGATCACTATAGAAGATCGGCTGATAGTGAAGCTCAGAGAGCGTTTGGAGCAGTGCGGTAGATAAATGGAGGAGCTCATTATTGGAGAAGTCCGGATGGTATTATGGAAGCTCGGACAGCCGGGGGAGTTCAGGAAGACATCGCGCAAGGTCGGAAGCCGGAAGAACCCAGGAAGGGTCGGCCTTTTATGAACTTCAGCTGGGGGTATTTTATACCCAACACCAGTCCCCCTCCTTTCGAGTTTGGATTTCGAATGAAGTACAGAAAAATTCTCACAGTCGAAGTTAACCCCCTCGATTTTCGCACTCAATGGTTTTCAGATATTTTGGCGTTTGGCGCATAGGTGCCGGAGCCTTTTCAAATCGAGACGATCCGAAAAGGTTTTTTCGAAATTCTCACTGGAGCGCTGCTCTAGATACGACACAATAATGATTTTGTCAGCTGTCAGCCATTTTTAGCCGCCTGCCATGGTGAGTGGGATACGCGGCGAGTGTAGGTCGGCCAGAGGAGATCCACAATCATTACTGCACCGGGCCCTGTTGCTTATTTAAACCCACTCCCCCCTTTTAGAAATTTTACTTTGCCTCCTGTTGGTGCCCTTCTTCTTCTTCCCCGAGAGCTCTATCCCTTTCGGCCTTAGACGTTCTTCGAGTCGATCCCCTTCTCTGCATCTCTGCACTTCTCAGACCAGTCTAGGTTAGCTCCAGAACTCCCCTCTTCATTTTTTCTTTTGTTGTTCTTCTTCCATTTTTCTCCTGTTACATTCCACTTGTTCAGTTTTTCGCAAGCACCCCATCTCTTATTTTTTTTAATTTTTTCAAGATTTTTAGGGTTTTTGCTCGATCCATAATGTCCTCAAGCACTTCTTCCTCTAGTAGTTCTAGGAGTTCGTCCGTCCCAGCTCCCCAAAATCATAGTTCTGTAGAAGAACCTCATCTGGTTTTTGTACCAGATACTATCCCCAGTTCTCTGACCTCGGAGGAACTCTCACTGATTAGGATTCAGTACGGGGTTCCTCCGAAGTACGAGCTGGAGCTTCTCGGGCCAACCGGTCAGGCTAGCGCTCCTCCTCCCGACTGCTTCTGTCTATACCAAGAAGCTTTCCACGTCGGGCTTCGACTTCCGCTTCCCTCTTTTGTTATTGTTCTCTTTCACTTCTTAAACATTTCTTTAGTTTCCATCATGCTGAACTCCTTTAGATTTCTAATAGGATTTCTTTCTCTTTGTAGCTTAGCTGAAGTTCGGCCGACTCTTTCCTTGTTTAGGAACTTCTATATTTTCAAGCATCACCCCTCGGCAAAGGACTGATGGTACTTCTCTCCCCAGTTCGGTAGAAAGGGATTGTTGAAAGGTGCCCCCTCTTCTATCCACAACTGAAAGGAGAGGTACTTCTACGTCCCGTGCCCGACCTTGGAGCTGGGATTACCCCCTTGGGGCTCTTTGAGGGATTCCATCCGTCGGGCTTCTAGCCTGAAAAGGGATGACCTCAAAGCCTCCGATAAGCTCGAGGCCTATCCAGCTCCCCTCCATTCTGACCTCCTGAAGGAACAACTCTTGTTCAACGTCAGCCTGAGTCCTCTTAACCCTGCCGGTACCATTATTTTTTTTTATTTTTTTATTTTTTTTTACTACTTCTCCTTTCTCTTATTCTATCTCTGAGCCATGTTGATCTTCTTTTATTGCAGACATGGATGCAGGCGTGGCTCGGAGGTTAGCCCAGGGTCTCAAGACCCACAAGAGAAAAGGTGCCTCGACTTCGGGGTCGGCGAAGAGAGCCAGGACAGAAGAGACAAGCTCGGCCGCGCCTGCGTAGGTGGCCGTTGTCGTCGATGCCCCTTCCGACGTCGGCCCCGAAGTCCCTCGAGCCTCTTCAAGGAGCCCCCCGATCGAGGATCCCGCCCCAGAGGCTCGTTGTTGCTCCTAGATTGATTTTGATGATTACAAAGCAGATTAAGGGATACAAACAATTGAAAAAGTCCTTATGCTCTTCAAGGGCAAAATCGTAATTTTGCTAAAATCCTGATTTGATAGTACCATTTGGTAGAACAAATGATTTGAAATCTATTGGTGAAAATTTCATTGTGTTTGGACTAATATTTTTGAAGTTATGAAGGTTTAAAGTGCATGAGTCGACTCATGAGTCAACTCATGGCACTATGAGCTGAATGGCACGAAAAAAAATTCCCATGGCACGCTGGATTTTTTGGCTTGGCACGACCTGTGAGTCGACTCATGAGTCGACCCACAAGGCATGAGTCGACTCATGAGTCGACCCCTGCTGATTTGAACCGAAAAATTCAGAAATCAGATCTTCTGGTTTGTTGCAACAGAAGTCGACTCATGAGTCGACTCCTGAAGCATGAGTCGACTCATGAGTCGACCCCTGCGACGGGAAATGTCAGCAACGGCTATTTTTTTGCCCATTTTAATTGCCATTTATGCTTCCTAAAAATCCTCTAACGGCTCTTTATCTGCCTAAATTGTTTTCTCTTGCTTCTAATGCTACAAAATGCTTTAAATGATGAAAGAAATTGCAGATTAAATAGCGGATCAAACGTGAAATCAAACGTAGAGAAGAAAAGAGAGGAAAAAGAGAAGAACAGAAGAGAGGATCCGAAATTTGCAAGAAAAAGCCTGAGATCAACGAAATATCCATAGAGAAAAAGAGAGAGGATCCACAATATACCAGAGAGATTGTGAAAGAGAAAAGGAAGATCTTTCAAGGAGAGAATTCTTCACGCCTATCGTTTCAACCTTGATCTAGAGATCGTTCAAAGCTTTCAAGAGATCTTCAATCAACAATCAACCTCTTTTCAAGCGTTCAACCGTTCATTCATCTTGAGAAAATCTGAAAAAGGGGTTCTTCATTTGAGTAAAGTTTTTATTGTTATATTTGCTCATTTAAGGAGCTGTTTTTGTATTCATCTGTGCTCTAAATATTCTTACTCTTTGTGAGTTTTTGCTCTTGTTTTTGGAGGATTTCCAAAACAAGGAAAGGTTGATCCGAACCTGAAATCGGAGTGTTGTGGGTTGGCTTGTACCCGGGAAACAAGTGTTCTAGCTTGGGATAGCTAGGGTCGGAGTTTCCGACGTCCTGTATTCTAGCTTGGGATAGCTAGTGTCGGAGTTTCCGACGTTTTGTATTCGGGTTGAATACAAAGGATAGTGGATTAAAATTCCCAAGTGGGATCTTGGGGAGTGGACGTAGGTGCAAGGTTAGCACCGAACCACTATAAATCCTTGTGTTTGTGGTGTGCTTTATCGCTTTATCATATTTATATCCTTGCAATACTGCTTTAGTTAATTAATATTGATTTAAAGCCATTATTTTGTTCTTCATAAGTTATCTGTTGGGCTTAAAATTTTTAGAAACCCAATTCACCCCCCCTCTTGGGTTGCATAGCTGGGCAACAAGTGGTATCAGAGCCAGTGCTCTAGCCTTCTTTGATCTAACAATCAAAGAGCCAAAGATCTATGGCAACCCATGTTGGAACTTCTCTAGCCGAGGGGCAATCAACAAACCGACCTCCACTTTTCAATGGGTCTAATTACACCTATTGGAAAGCTCGGATAAAGATTTTCATACAAGCACTCGACTATGATATGTGGAGTATCATAGTGAATGGTCCTCACACACCCACCAAGATTATAGATGGTGAGGAGTCAACCAAACCCGAGAAAGAATGGGATGAGGTTGACAAGAAATTAGCACAATTAAATGCCAAAGCTATGAATGTTCTTTATTGTGCACTAGATGCTAGTGAATTTAATCGCATTTCTACTTGTGCATCTGCTAAAGAAATATGGAATAGGTTAGAAGTCACCCATGAGGGAACAAATCAAGTAAAAGAGTCTAAAATAAACATGCTTGTACATAAATATGAATTGTTCAAAATAGAGCATGATGAGTCCATAACTGCTATGTTTACTCGTTTTACTGATATAATCAATGGTTTAAAGAGTCTTGGCAAATCTTATACTAACAGTGAACTTGTAAGGAAGATTCTCAGGTCACTGCCAAGAACTTGGGAAGCCAAGGTGACTGCCATCCAAGAAGCAAAGGACTTGAACACTCTACCTCTAGAAGAGCTTCTTGGATCCTTGATGACTCATGAACTTAGCATGATGCAACATCAAGAGGATGAAATCAAAAAGAAAAGAACCATTGCCCTCAAATCCACAACTTCACCTGATTATGAAACAGATGACTCTGAAGATGAAGATCAGGATGAGGAGATGGCTCTCATCACCCGGAAATTCAAGAAGTTTCTAAGAAAAAGGAAACAGGGGATGAGAAAGAAATTTACAAAAGGGGATCAAAGCATAGAAAAGGAGAAAGATCAAACCCCTATATGCTACGAGTGCAAGAAGCCAGGACATTTCAGATCCGAATGTCCTCAATTGAAGAAAGGTCCAAAGAAATTCAAAAAGAAGGCAATGATGGCGACCTGGAGTGCGAGTGATGACTCAAGCTCCGACGAGGAAACCTCAACCGAACAAGCCAATCTGTGCCTGATGGCACATGAAAATGAGGTAACTTCTGAATCCACTAGTGAATTTACTTTTGAAGAATTGCATGAAGCTTTCTATGATTCAATTGATGAATTAAAGAAACTAGGGAAGAAAAACAAAGAGCTGAAATTGGAAAATCAGTCCTTAGTGAAACAAGCTGAAATTCTTTCAATTGAAAAATTCACATTGATTCAAGAAAATCAAAACTTTAAGGATGAAATTAACAAACTGAAATCTATAGTAATAAGTTCACCTTAAGTTCAAACAAGCTAAATATGATCCTTGATAATCAGAAAGCTATATATGATAAGGCTGGACTTGGTTATAAACCCCTGAAGAAACAAAAATTTTTGAAGGATATTTATGCAAATTATTCAAGCAAAAAGCCTACAAATATTACTTGTTTTAAATGTGGAAGAATAGGACATAAATCATACACATGTCTTATTAACAAATATGCAAACACAAAGAAAATATGGGTTCCAAAAGGAACCATTCTGACTAACCTGAAAGGACCCAAGAAAGCTTGGGTACCTAAGACAGAAACTTGATCTGTGCTTGCAGGTGTGTCTAGCATCCCAAGAAGGAAACAGGAAATGGTATCTTGACAGCGGATGCTCGAGACACATGACTGGTGATGAATCACAATTCATCACGCTTGATGCTAAGGATGGAGGGATGGTCACCTTTGGAGATAATGGCAAAGGAAAGATCATCGGGATAGGTAACATTGGTATCACTCCCTCCAAATACATTGAGAATGTTTTACTTGTTAAAGGTTTAAAGCATAACTTACTTAGCATTAGTCAATTCTGTGATAAAGGGTATAAAGTAAGTTTTGAATCATCTGTATGCATTGTGACGAGTCCTATTAACGATGGCATTAAATTTATAGGACATAGGCATGGCAATGTTTATATGGTAGACTTGAATGATTTAACTAAATTAGACATGCAATGCCTAGTTTCCTTAAATGCTAAAATAAATGAGACTAGTTGGCTGTGGCATCGTAGACTTGCACATATTAGCATGCATTCTCTTTCAAAATTAATCAAAAAGGATTTAGTTCTCGGTTTGCCAAAATTAAATTTTGAAAAGGATAGAATTTGTGATGCATGCCAATTAGGTAAACAAACTAGAATATCATTTAAATCCAAAAACACTATTTCAACTTCTAGACCTTTAGAGCTCTTACATATGGATTTATTTGGACCAACTAAAACCACTAGTCTAGGAGGAAAACGATATGGATTTGTAATAATTGATGATTACTCTCGTTTTACTTGGGTTTTCTTTTTAGCTCTCAAAAATGAAACTTTTCAAATTTTCACGAAATTTCATCGAAAAGTCACTAATGAAAAAGGGTTTTCAATTCAAAATATTAGAAGTGATCATGGAACAGAATTTGAAAATCATGACTTTGAAAATTTTTGTGATGAAAATGGAATTGGCCACAACTTCTCTGCTCCTAGGACACCCCAACAAAATGGGGTAGTTGAAAGGAAAAATAGAACCTTAGAAGAAATGGCCCGTACCATGCTCTGTGAAAGCAACCTTCCAAAATATTTTTGGGCGGAAGCTATTAACACAGCATGTTACATTTTAAATCGTGCTTTAATAAGACAATTTTTAAAGAAAACCCCCTATGAACTTTGGAAAGGAAGAAAACCAAATATTGCCTATTTTCATGTTTTTGGTTGCCGATGTTTTGTATTAAATAATGGCAAAGAAAAACTTGGTAAATTTGATGCAAAATCAGATGAAGCAATCCTTCTAGGCTACTCCTCCACTAGTAAAGCATTTAGAGTGTTCAACAAAAGAACCTTAGTAGTTGAGGAGTCCATACATGTTGTCTTTGATGAATCTAACGATCTTCCTTCAAGGAAGAATAAGGGTGTTGATGATGCAGATCCACTAATAGAAGGTATGAAGGAGATCACTCTAAAAGATTCAGCAACTCCAGAAGACAAGGATCAAGAAGATGAACAAAATGAGAAAGGTGAAGAAATTCAAGAACAACCTCAAGGTACAAATGACTTACCCAAGGAATGGAGGTATGTTCACAACCACCCTAAGGAATTAATTATCGGAGATCCTATGCATGGGGTAAAAACACGTTCTTCACTTAGAGATGAACTTAATCATTGTGCTTTTGTATCTCAACTTGAACCTAAAACTTTTGAAGAAGCTGAAAATGATCATAACTGGATTAATGCTATGCAAGAAGAACTCAGTCAATTTGAAAGAAATAATGTTTGGACCTTAGTGAAAAGACCTAAAGATTATTCAATAATTGGCACAAAATGGGTCTTTAGAAACAAATTAGATGAGCATGGAAATGTAATTAGAAATAAAGCAAGACTGGTTGCTAAGGGATATAATCAAGAAGAAGGAATTGATTTTGATGAAACCTTTGCACCTGTTGCTAGATTAGAAGCCATTAGACTTCTACTTGCTTATGCTTGCTTTATGAAATTCAAACTATTTCAAATGGATGTTAAAAGTGCATTTTTAAATGGATATATTTCTGAAGAAGTATATGTAGAACAACCCCCTGGATTTGAAAATCATGCTTTTCCCAATCATGTCTTTAGATTAAATAAAGCTTTATATGGTCTAAAACAAGCACCTAGAGCATGGTATGAAAGGCTAAGCAAATTTCTACTAAATAATGGTTTCTCAAGAGGCAATGTGGATACAACTCTATTTATTAAAAGAAACCAAAATGATATGCTAATTATACAAATTTATGTTGATGACATAATTTTTGGGTCTACTAATGAATCCCTTTGTCAAGACTTTGCTAAGCTTATGCAGGGAGAGTTCGAGATGAGCATGATGGGAGAACTCACCTTCTTCCTCGGACTCCAAATCAAACAATCAAAAGAGGGAATCTCCATCACCCAAAGCAAGTACACCAAGGAACTACTCAAAAGATTTGGAATGGAGAACTGCAAACCAATTGGCACACCAATGAGTCCCTCATGTAAGCTTGACAAGGATGATGAAGGTAAAAGCGTAGACTTAAAATACTATAGAGGTATGATTGGCTCATTATTATATTTAACTGCAAGTAGGCCTGATATCATGTTTAGTGTTTGCTTATGTGCAAGATATCAATCTAATCCTAAGGAATCTCATTTGAATGCTGTTAAAAGAATCCTTAGATACTTAAATGGTACACAAACTATAGGGTTATGGTACTCTAAGGACTCACAAATTAATTTGTTAGGATATTCTGATGCTGATTTTGCTGGATGTAAATTAGATAGAAAAAGCACAAGTGGAACTTGCCAATTTCTTGGAGTTAACCTAATCTCATGGTTTAGCAAGAAACAAAATTCGGTAGCACTGTCTACGGCTGAGGCCGAATACATTGCAGCCGGAAGTTGTTGTGCTCAAATCTTGTGGATTAAGCAACAACTCGAAGATTTTGGAATCAAACTTAATGAAACACCAATAAAATGTGATAATACAAGTGCTATAAATCTATCTAAAAATCCAATACAACACTCAAGATCTAAACATATTGAGATAAGACATCATTTTATAAGAGAACATGTTCAAAACAAAAATATAATTCTTGAATATGTTTGCACTGAAAATCAATTAGCTGATATCTTTACAAAGGCCCTTAGTGAGGAAAGATTCTGTGAAATTAGGAGAAATCTAGGAATTCTAGATCCATTTGTCTGAAATTTCTCCAAAGAATAGATGTCAAAATCCTTAGAGCTCAATTTTCAACATCTATCCTGGTTCCAAAAGCTCAGTTTTATCACTCTAAAAACTTATCATTGAGCAAAATTCTTTCTCCCAAAATTTTGAATTTTTCTGGAATTTATTTGCATTTTTCCTGATTTTCTGAACTTCATGAGTCGACCCCCATGAGTCGACTCAATGGCAAACTTGTAAATCCCACCAACTTCCATCGGGTTCATTGTTTTTAAAACGGGAAACCTGTTTATGAGACGACTCATCTTCTCGTCGTCTTCCTTCCGAAAGCCGTCCTCTCCAAACTTCTGTTTTGCTCCAAATTCAAAGATTAATTTCGAGGCAATTCTCCCTCCTTCTCTCCACCAAAAATCGCCTCCTTGAAAAGGATTTTTCTGTGCATTCTCGCAGTGTTTGGCGCGGGTGGAACGTGCCCTAGAACTTCACCGTTCATTCAAAATCCACTTCTTTTTTCCACCAAAATTCTTCTTTACTCTTTAGTGATCCCTCCTCCACTGAATTCAAGTCTTCTTGTCTGCTACCTTATTGGATATGGCTCCAAAGATGAAACTTCCCCAAAGAAGGAAATCAATCCGAGAGCCTGAGGAAATTGTCCGAAAGAAAAGGCATGCTCAGTCTTCCACTGTTCCCAATCCAGTTTCAGTACCTGCTCAAGGTCCCTCTCAACCCTCCATAAGCCCCAATGTAAATCTTCTTTCTGATAGAAAAGTAGAAACCGGGAAAAATATAGATTTTCGGTTCTTTGAGAAAGAAGGCTTTACTTTTGCTACCAAGATCAAAAATCAAGGATGGGAACTTTATTGCTCTCTTAAGGAAGTCACCTATGTTGATCTAGTCAGAGAGTTCTACCAGAACCTAAATTATGGAAACGGATCTGTGACTTCAACTGTAAAGGGGATTGACATCTGTTTGGATTCTAGGATATTGGGAGAGATACTTCAGTTGCCTAGTGAAGGATACTCATATATGGAACTCCCAATTAAAGAAGAAGGGATCAGAATTATCTTAGGAGAAGATTTTTCAGGAAGTTTAAACAGATTGGAAGCAAAGCTACTGTCCATTGAGATGAGGGTCCTGCATCAGATTGTGACAAAACTATTCTTTCCTAGGAGTGGTAGACATGACTTACTATCTGGCAGAGATGTATGTGTCATGTTTCATATCATCACTCAGACCCCCTTAAACCTCCCTACACTTATGATAGAGGCCATGAGAGAAACTTTGAACAGATCCAAGGCACACTTGCCTTATGGTATGGCCCTTACTAGAGTTTTTAGGAGGTTTGGAGTTAGCTGTGAAGGGGAGACACCTACCAAGCTCTCACATGTGGACACTTTCAACCAACACAGCCTGCATCGAATGGGAATTACAAAGACTGTTGGTGGTTGGATCAAGGGCTCTGAAGAAAGAGCTGAGGAGAGAGCTGAGGAAAGAGCTGAAGACAGAACTGAAGGCAGAGTAGAAGAAGAAGGTCCAACTTCTCCTGTACATGATTTCAGGGCAGCTTCACCAGATACCCAGTTCATTCATGATACTGAGGCTGGCCCTTCTGAGTTTACTAGGATGCCCACACCAGTGTATCAGCCAGAGAGCAGAGCACCTCATTCAGAGTTCAGACTGGCTGACGATCAGATCGAGCATATATCTCAGCGTGTGGCTTCTTTGTTGTCTAGCCAGTGGAGTAGTACTTCTTTTGCACCTGGAGCTACTTCTTCTGATCAGACCATTACTCCCCACATCTCCACTATATTTCAGATGATTTCAGATCGGTCCGTCAGGATACAGCAGCTTGAGGATACTGTCTGGAGACTTACTGGCAGAGTTCTTGACTTGCAGGGGCAAGTCCTTGCATTGGCCCATCCCCAGCCACAGGAGTCTACTATTGAGGTCACAGACCTCACTGCAGAGGCTGGAAGGCTCAGAGGAGCATTAGAAAGTGGATATGAGCTACTGAGGAAAGAGATCAGAGGATCGAGTGAGCATGCTACCACCCAGTTCACTGCTCTACTTCAATCTGTTTCCAGAGCACTGAACGTCCTTGATTCTATTAGACTCACCATTTCTGTTCAGTCCCTAGCATCTCAGCGTTCTCAGCCACCCAGTTCATCTCGTTCTCCTGCTCGTGGCAGAGGCAGACGGGGTAGAGGACGCACTTCTGATCCATCATCTCCTCACCCTATATCTGATGACTCCGATCCATGATTTGTCTTGATCATTGACTTATCTTGATCTTTACTAGGTTCTAGGAGTTAGTATCTTGTTCTAGGATCTATACCTTGGGGCCATGTATTGACATTTAGCTGGTTGAATTCTATGTATTGAAACAATTATGATTTTAATGGAATCATCTTTTACCTATATTTCTACCTCTTTGTAATGATTATATTTTGGTTATATTTCAATCTCCGATACATCTGTTGAAATATTATCTTCTCCTTATTGTTGTTTGCTATTGATAATTGCTATATTGAGGGGGAGCAAACATCTGTGAAAAACTCTAAAGAGGAAGAAATTAAAGAATATTTTCAGAAAAGGAAAAGAAAGAGTTAACTATGTTTGATGATGTCAAAAAGGGGGAGAAATTAAAATTAAACAAAAATTGAAATTAGACAAAAAGCAAAACCCTAAATTATGAGAAAAAGGGGGAGAAATTAAATTAAAACAAATATTGAAAAAAAATTAAATAAATATTGGAGAAATTAGACAAAAACAAGGATTGAAAGATTAAACAAAACTTTGAGAAATTTTGGTATCGAAATTTGGTATCAGACAGAGAAATTTGGTATCAGACAGAACTTTAATCCATCAAAAGCAAAATCATGAGTACAATGCAAATAAGTATTTTTTATATATATGCTCTGATATTCAAACTTGCTTTTGAAATTTTACTCACCTTGAGACATCAATAAGAAATTTGTTTTACTCTGATTCACCCTACAATTTCTTTCAACTTGATCTGATACATGATAACATTTGATCCGATACAGTGTGAAGGTTTCTCTAAAATATTATAACATTTGCTCTAATACTGTATGAAATTTGCTCTGATACATTATAAAATCTTTTCTGATATCATTGTAAAAATTATTTTTGCTCTGATACATAGAAAAAGTTATTTATCTTCTCTTGCTCTGAAATATCTTGAACTCAAAATGATCTAATACCCTTTTCAAATCTTTAAGAAAATGGACAAACTATTTTTGCATTTATATTACATGCCAAAAGAATCATACTCTTTTCAAGCATATACACCCATAATGGATTCTTTTGAAATTAATGCATTAACATAAATATTTTTGTTCATATGTTTTGTCATCATCAAAAAGGGGGAGATTGTTGCTCCTAGATTGATTTTGATGATTACAAAGCAGATTGAAGGGATACAAACAATTGAAAAAGTCCTTATGCTCTTCAAGGGCAAAATCGTAATTTTGCTAAAATCCTGATTTGATAGTACCATTTGGTAGAACAAATGATTTGAAATCTATTGGTGAAAATTTCATTGTGTTTGGACTAATATTTTTGAAGTTATGAAGGTTTAAAGTGCATGAGTCGACTCATGAGTCAACTCATGGCACTATGAGCTGAATGGCACGAAAAAAATTCCCATGGCACGCTGGATTTTTTGGCTTGGCACGACCTGTGAGTCGACTCATGAGTCGACCCACAAGGCATGAGTCGACTCATGAGTCGACCCCTGCTGATTTGAACCGAAAAATTCAGAAATCAGATCTTCTGGTCTGTTGCAACAGAAGTCGACTCATGAGTCGACTCCTGAAGCATGAGTCGACTCATGAGTCGACCCCTGCGACGGGAAATGTCAGCAACGGCTATTTTTTTGCCCATTTTAATTGCCATTTATGCTTCCTAAAAATCCTCTAACGGCTCTTTATCTGCCTAAATTGTTTTCTCTTGCTTCTAATGCTACAAAATGCTTTAAATGATGAAAGAAATTGCAGATTAAATAGCGGATCAAACGTGAAATCAAATGAAGAGAAGAAAAGAGAGGAAAAAGAGAAGAACAGAAGAGAGGATCCGAAATTTGCAAGAAAAAGCCTGAGATCAACGAAATATCCATAGAGAAAAAGAGAGAGGATCCACAATATACCAGAGAGATTGTGAAAGAGAAAAGGAAGATCTTTCAAGGAGAGAATTCTTCACGCCTATCGTTTCAACCTTGATCTAGAGATCGTTCAAAGCTTTCAAGAGATCTTCAATCAACAATCAACCTCTTCTCAAGCGTTCAACCGTTCATTCATCTTGAGAAAATCTGAAAAAGGGGTTCTTCATTTGAGTAAAGTTTTTATTGTTATATTTGCTCATTTAAGGAGCTGTTTTTGTATTCATCTGTGCTCTAAATATTCTTACTCTTTGTGAGTTTTTGCTCTTGTTTTTGGAGGATTTCCAAAACAAGGAAAGGTTGATCCGAACCTGAAATCGGAGTGTTGTGGGTTGGCTTGTACCCGGGAAACAAGTGTTCTAGCTTGGGATAGCTAGGGTCGGAGTTTCCGACGTCCTGTATTCTAGCTTGGGATAGCTAGTGTCGGAGTTTCCGACGTTTTGTATTCGGGTTGAATACAAAGGATAGTGGATTAAAATTCCCAAGTGGGATCTTGGGGAGTGGACGTAGGTGCAAGGTTAGCACCGAACCACTATAAATCCTTGTGTTTGTGGTGTGCTTTATCGCTTTATCATATTTATATCCTTGCAATACTGCTTTAGTTAATTAATATTGATTTAAAGCCATTATTTTGTTCTTCATAAGTTATCTGTTGGGCTTAAAATTTTTAGAAACCCAATTCACCCCCCTCTTGGGTTGCATAGCTGGGCAACAAGTCTTTTTTAAGAGTCGTTAGATTATTACCTAGTGTCACCAATCTGATGGTGGCTGATATTGATCTAAGCCGTCGGCTACTTCTATAAATAGAGCAGCCTTTACTTTAATAGTTACTTTATTATTTGCTACATGGAAGTACTATCAAAGTTTTTTCAGAAAGCTTTTCAGCCCTTTGCAACCACTAGTGCCATCAAAGCCAAAGAAGAGAATCCTTCTAAGGTTGCCGGAGCTAGAGAGAGAGATTTTTCAAGGCCTTATCCCCATCCATTAGTTAGATTCCATGGTTCTTTATCTCTTTTTCCTTTATATCTTAGGTCTTTAGGTCTTATGCCTTCTGCTTCTTCTTCTTTGATAGGTTTCTCCCCCTTTCTTGTCTATTTCGACCTCTTATTCTTTTGTTTTACTTCTTTTTCCATAAAAATATCTTCTGGCATTAATAAGATGAGGGGAAAAAAAAATCTGAATGATTGAGTACCTCGATC